>NC_090858.1:6441250-6751458 GCF_024217435.2 Syngnathus scovelli
CAAATACTCCTGGAAATGGGAGAGAATTTCCTGCTAAAACACACCTCTAAAGCTATACACAGCTTACAAGGAATACAGTGGTGCCTTAAGATACGAGTGACCCAATAGATGAATTCTTTGAGCTGTAATGTGGGAGATTTTTTGGGGGTTTCAAATTGCAAGTGCAAACTTGGACTAACCAGTGATATATGGCAGTGAATCCCTCAGTCCTTGCAATTTGAAAACTAACGGTGGAGCAACACATTTCTATTAAAAATACAAAAGCTTACAGTAGCTGTGAAACTATTTTTCATTCGTGTCTCTGTCAGTCAGACAGACAGACAGACAGATATTTGACCTTTTTTTTTTTTTGACCTTACATCGTTTTGTACAAACAGCTCAAGGTTCATAAACACATGGAGAACAGTGTGGTGTCAATGAACTTGACTGCCCTGCAGAGTCCTGACCTCAAGCTAATACATCACCTTTGGGATGAATTAACGCGGAGACAAGAGTCAGACTTTCTTGTGCAACAATGGTGTGACCTTACAATTTTGCCTCATAGATTACATTTTTAATATCCGTTTTGAAATGTTGCCTTTACCAAAATTAGTTGTGTGCAACTAGTAATGAATTATCATGCTCTTTTCCTCTAAGTGAATCCGAACGTTTTAACAGGACTATAAAAAATATTAACAAGCTCTTGTTAATGAGTGTTCATTTCATTGCTTTCCAGTACCATTAATTTCTATTCGCGACACACTTGAAATATTTACCTTTCTCCTCAGCTATTTTTTTTTTTACACACAAAAAAAAAAATCACAGGTGCTTGCAATACAAGTTGCTTTCATGGTGAGATTTTAGTCTTGAGAACAAATCGAATGCATATTAATTTTGCCTTCGGTTCAGTCCTTTTGACTGGGTGAGATTAAAAATGTTAAAATTTAATATGCTCACTAGTGCCACCCTGTGGAAGCAACAAAATCACAGAGAAATTCTTGCTAAGATACATAGGGATGTGAAAAATCTTTATTAAATACAAAACACTCTTTATAACAGTGCAGCGACGATAATACAAAATATTCAACAATGCGTTGCATCGAAACTGAAAATACCGTTTCTTGAAAAACCTTTTTGGAAAAAGGGTGAAATGCACCAATAAAGCAACAGCAAAGCCAAGAAATGTCAAACAAAAACATGTGCAGTTGACAATTGAACATGCGGCAAGTATGAAGTCGGGCGCCCAATCCCTTTTTATACATTTTTTAAGAAAATAACAAATACGGACCACAAATGCCACAAACAGTGTTAGAATAAAGTGTGCTTAATAAGAACGCTCACCAAACAATAAAACAATTTGTACTAAAGACATTTTTTCAACCTATTCTTAACAATGTGACAGGAACTTCAATCGAAAAGAGCAATAAATAGTAAATAAATACTGTCACGTGTACTTGTGTAGTGTGGATTTAAACTAGAAACTGCAGTTAGGTTGGACACTGCCAATTTTAATGCACTAATGATGACGTGCAGGCCTTTTATTTCCCGTGCAGAGGCACCGGACTCTTTGGTTCAACGAAATACTGACCGATTAGAAACATAGCTTTTCATTAACTGCATCGGCTAAACAAAGGACGAGAACAGGTCGGACATACAAGCGTCATAGCCCAAAAAAATTATGAGTGTGGACGTGTTTGTCCAGAAAAGAACATTTTTTTGCATAGGTTGAGCAGTGCAGTGGTGTGTTGGCACTGCTTTATGGGAAAAAAAAAAAAAAAAAAAAGTCCAAGATACATATAAGGATTAGTATCTAGTCCCTTAAGGTTTTTTGGGTTTTTTTCTACTGGTTGTATGAATCTAGGCAGCTTTGCAAATAAGGCACTAAATAGTTTGGGCTTGTTTTGCCATTTGGAGTTCTTACAAAAGACTTGGATTGGAAGGTGACGGCAAAAAGATTGAATCCAGTTTTAAGGAAATGCTGATGAGAAGTAAAACTAAATGTCATTCTGTTTTCCCCCCACAAAATATGAAGGCCACATTGAAAAGAAATGAGAGAAGTCAAGGAGAAATAAAACTATAACCGTACAAGAATAAAGTCATCACTTCACATCCGAGAATAAAGGTGTAATATACCTAATGTCACTTCATGAGCATAAAATTTTAAAGAAAAAAGATGTCTCTATGAGAATAAAGTCATAATTATAAGAGCTTAATTGTTGCAAAGAAGGGGGCTGTTTCACAAAATAGTCGCAGTCATTTGACAAAATAAAAGTTGCAATATTATAAGGGGAAAAGTTAATTTAATAAGAATACAATCGTTAATATTAGAAAAAACTTTCTTTTTATGAGACTAAAATCAGCATCTATAAATGAGACTACAAACTGAGACTAAAATCATCATCTATAAATGAGACTACAAACTAAACACGGCACTTGTGATATTCACTTGTTAATGTTTGGACACCATCACAAAAACGTTCTGGGTTTTTGTCATTTAAATGTTTTACTCCATTCCAAACTTCAATCCTGTAACTAGTCATTTTCCCATGTCATTTCTTTTCAAAGTGGCCTTATACTCATTTGTCGCGTAATACAATCATTTGTTCTTTGCTGTGCAACCAATAGAAAACATGAGACCATATGTGTGTGAGAGGTTTGCTTGTATCCCTTAAGGCACCAAGAAGTCAGCATGTGTCATCAAGTCACTGTTAAGCGATGTTGTTGCTCCCTTGTTGCTCCCTTGTTTTGTGGTCAAAGTACATCATGGCACATGCTTGACTTCTCATGTGTTTAAACCTGAGTGCTGGCACTGACCTTGACTGTGCTCCGTTTTTACCAGGGTATGTTGCATACTAGCCAAGAGATGCTGCTCTGCAGAGTAACGTACAGTCCAGTTCCTCTCACGCTGTGTCCCGGTTTTCTGTAAACTAGGAAGCGCGATTAAGGCAGCCACGGCTTCTTGTCATTTCCTTTGTGATCGGGAATGTGTTTGTAGCGACACCTGTCTCCAAAATAGCAACCTGTGGTTCTCCAGAAGTAACACTCATCACCGTTCACGGGGCCTCGTCGCCGTGGTCTGAGACGAGAGAAAGTATAAGCATGATGAGGGGAAAAAAATTTAGTGCTACCTTGACTGTGACCTAACATAAGAGTGACGCTCAGAAGGATATTTGTCTGAGGTTGAAAGAAACATTTAGAATTTCAAAACAAGCAGCATATAGTGAACAATTCTTTAAAAAAAAAAAAGCCTAATGCATACTTTAAGCTGTTTGTTACCACTCAGTTGATGTTGGTTCAAAAACTAAACATGAATTTAAGACAATTACACCTGCATCGAATAAAATAACTAGCTAACTAACATCATGCTAACATAACAGAAATTCCACAACCAGCCAATTGAAACTAGCATTTTTATACTCAGGGAAAAAAAAAAAAAAAAAAAAAAAAAAACGACTGACATAACTGTAGCAGACCTTCTGTTTCATCATTAACTCTTCAGGTAGCATGTCTGTCTAGCTGATACTGCCCTCTGCTGGTCAAGGCTTGCACACAAGGAGGAGCAACAAATTGAAGACTGAAATCCTGATGCACAAATTGTTTATCCATTCTTTTGTCTATTAATCTCAAAAGTCAGGGCACCAGTGTACAATGGCGTGCTTCTTACCCAGCAGCAGCGGCCGCTTGCTGCATGACACCGAGAGGAATAGGAGGAACTCGCTGCTGGCGACGGTCCGGATAGCGCACCACTACGCGTGTGTTTTCAATAAAATGTCCCTAAGGGAGCGTAAATGTAAAAAGGACTTTGTTTTGCAACAGCAATGACGAAGTGAGTGTAAGCCGTTAGTACTCACGTTGAGTTTGTCCTTCGCACGGGCTGCGTCACTGGCATTCTTGAAATTAACAAAGGCGCAAAACCTCTCGTGCAGCAAACGGATGCTTTCGATCTCGCCATACCTGCCATGTAAAGAACACAAGCGACTGGTCAAATACAGGATTTACAAACAAAATTCTGTAGTTAAAGTGGCTGTAAAAACTCTGGGCAAGTGATTCCGTTTGAACTATCACTGAATAAAGTAAACGCACTGATTGATTTCAAGGCAGTCATGCTCCAGCATTACCCCTAAATGCTCCCACTTGTTATCAAAGCATAGTTATATTATTTTACAACTTTGTGTTACACTTGTGTGGCAATTAACAATGTTTCAAGATAATAAGAGATAATCCTTTTGATACCCAAACGATACATGCACAAGGCTAAGTAACACACAGATAAGAAACACTGCACTTGGAAAACAGTACAGTTAGCATGGTAGCCAAGTCAATGCTATGTAGCTACAACGAGGTGTCCTAGCTGGTACACAACTAGTAGAATAAGCTAAATTATCTTTGCCATGTTCATAGCAGGGAGACAATCTACTAACCAAATGATGAAGTGCTATTTAGGGCATATTGTTGACATTAAATAGAACCAAATATTTTACGGTACACTTTAAAGACGTCCTTTAGGTGTTTTTCTGTCAGCTCCGCTGTCACGTTTCCCACCCACAGAGATGGGCAAGGCCTGATGGAAAAACAACAGAGAACGTGAAATGAAAACAGTAAAAAAAAAAAAAAAATCTCAGGCTGTGTCGACCAATTATAATGAATACATAAATAAACATCACATTACCCATGTTGTACAACATACTGATCTTGGTTAGGCGCTGAAAAATAAGGAAACAAAAGCTCGATTAAGGGATGGGGAGGGAGGCTAGACACACCCAAAATATTTCTTTGCAATAAGTCATGAGTGCCAACTGACCTCCAGCAACATCAAAATAAGTTGCCAAAACAGCTTGCACCGTTGAGAATTTCTCTAGCAGCAACCCGCTGTCCACTTCATCAAAACCATACTCCTGAACCACAAAGCATGTTTGATGACAATTTCATCATTACAAAAAAATAATTTTGAAGGTATTCACCATCAATTGCAGCACTTTGCAATCATAGAGTTCATTGACAGCCTCTTCACAGTCTTTGTCCAGTTTTAGCACCTGCTCCATAGCCTTCTCTGCTTCTCTGTAGCGCTAAGACACATTCGCACGCTGTTGTCAAGCAATTATCCGCAAGTGAGAAGCTCAGTGTCAAGTCAGGCCAGTGTGGCGCTAGTGTCCACCTGCATGCCCATGAGAGCGCTGCCCTTGCGGAAGTATCCTTTGGGCCACTCTGGAGCCAGCTGGATAGAGCGCTCTCCGTCTGCCAGGGCCTGAGGGTACTGCTCCAACCAGTAGTAGCAGTAAGAACGGTTCCCATAGAACCTGCAGCAACAACAACATACATTTCCAGCATGTAATGTCATTTCTTAGTAATTGACTAATGAATGTTTCAAAGTAAGCACTAAATAAGGAATGTGATGACGGGTCGCACCTGTAATCAGCTGGGTCACATTTGATGGCTTCTGTAAACATGCGGGCTGCTTGTGAGTACTGCTCCTTTTGCACTAGCTTTATTCCTTTTTCTACAGCAAACAAATACGCTCGTCACTGGCTCAAGCATGACGTTCATGGATATTTATTTAGCGCATACCGCAATAGCCACATTCATGTGGACATTGCCGAAAGCAAGCACAATCTTCTTGTTATTTACCTGCAAGTGATGTGCTTTTCCTTGTCATGGCTTCAGTTAGCTGTGTCTGCAATGACAACGACATAATTTACATGGACTGCTATGAAAGCATACATCCTGCACATGAGAAGAGGCAGAGAATCTAAAATGGTGATTTTTGTCACCGTCATGTTTAAACTTTAATATTATTCATGTATTTGCATTGGAACTAGGATTCCTGTAATGTTTTGAAGTTATTCTCGTTATGTGAGTAGGGCTGCAACTATCTACTGACAAATCTCAGAACTGTGCGAACCACTCAAGAACTCTCATTGACTGAAATTGCTTTGCCCCTATCAAGAAAATCACATCAAATGCCCATCCCCAAAAAACACACGTTCCAGCAGCCGCTTTTAAAAGTGGTGCAAAGTCTACTTTTTACACATCAGACTTTGCACCACCAAGAGGAACAAACACACCAGTGCCACGCGAACGTTATGAGACGCACACACCTCACCCTGCCGAACGACTGGACAAGTACCTTCCTTCTGGCCTCGTTCTCTTTGTTCTCTTTGGACTTGCGGGCTTTAGGCTTGACGTGGCTGGCGGCGTTGGCAAAGAAGGCACTGCTCATGTCCCACTCGGGCTCCTGTGGACCATGTAAGACACGTTGATCAGTAACTGAGTGGGAATATTTGGCAGGGGAGAGAAGAGTTAGGCGATTACAGGAAAAAAAACATTAGAGGGTAAAATTCAAATCATGATTTATCCATTTCAAAACGACTATTCAACAAGCAAAACGGAACTATCCATTCCGTGAACATTACAGACTTCAACACTGTATTCTTTTTGTCAAACACCAAATTATAAATTGCCCAAAATTGAAATCACAGTTAAATAATGTAAACAAGTCCCCACCTCTTCCGTCGATTTGGCTTTCCGACGCTCTTTGGAGGGAGTGGCAGCTTTGGAGGTAGTGGGCTTGTCTGAGGCAGCTGCTTTTACATCCTTTTTGTCATCCTTTTGCAGGTCTTTCTGGCCCTCCACATTAGCTTCCGCTTCCGAATCAGAGTCTTCCAATTCCGACTCGCCGCCTTTTTCGTCTTCATCCTAATTAGGACCACATAATTACTATCCAACGTAGCACAGCTCAATCCAACGTAGAAACCACAATGATTACCTGTCTCTCTTTGTCGGTTTGCTTCGACTGCTCTGATTTCTTCCGTATTCGACGGCGCTGTAAAAAGATTCAAAAGTTAATCCTGGGCTGTAAAAATGAATCAAATCACTCGATACCTTCTACTGGTAATTCATAGAGAAAAAGGTTGAAGCAAAACATTGCAAACTTGACGAAGTGCAACGTGTACAACAACTGTTTAAAAAGGATCAAAATGTGTGTTTACCTTTCTCTTGGCCCTGCGTCGCTCTGCTCTGCGTCTGGCCTTCTCATCATCGCTCAGGTCCTCCTCGACATTTAATGCATCCTGAACGCGAGCGCATGCACACACACAGTTAGAGTGGCATTATGAAGCTTTAACAGTGCCCAGTCGGCGTGCCCCTGTTTATTTACCTGTGATAAAGCCCTAGCATCATTTGGGCCAGGGACTGTGGCACCACGGTCCTTGTGTTCTTCCTGCTGCTGTGCAGGCGGACCTGTAGGGAGCGTGGTTAATTATGCTACTGCACTTTGCAAAGTAACAAAAGGCACTCAATTTGCTACTCACTAACCAACCATATGAACGTTTGACTAATCAAATGCTGATTTTCACATATATACACTACTTTTTGTTCAGAATGTTATGCAGTGATATGACCAGAGAGTTTCATCTATTTCATTCTTGATTACAACAACAAATTATTGGAAACGTGTTAACAACCAGTTTTTAGTTTCCAAAGTGTGTGGCACATGCCTACCAAAACAGGATTTTCCACATTTTTAGGTTTTTGTCTTTGGACTTTTCTCTCATCATGACAGGATCATTATCAAGCAGGATGACACTATAAAAAAAAAAAAAATCCACGCAAGTGTCATCCAATGCAAAGGTGTCTTCAGTTTTGGTAAACTGCTGTTTCCTTCTGTCTATTCATTCATCCATTCTCTACCACTTATTCATTCCACCAACCCATACAGTTTCCAAAGTCTTAAGTATCACTTTCTGAAAACAAACAGCAGTGCTTTGATACCTAAAAGGAGGATATCACAGTCCTGGATTTGGACCTTTTGTACACATACTGCAAATGACGAGACACATGTCCTGATGTCCCTTTTACTCTCCACACAAAACTGAGTGCCCCTCACCCCTTTCATTGCTATCATCCTTTGGATCCAAGAAGCGTCATACTGCCTTCCACACCTCCCTTAAGGGTACAAATCCCATGTTACACTCATCATCTTTATTGAATTTCCTGACAGGTTATGTTGCAACACAAATCAGACCATTGCATGCTGAACTGACATGTACTGCCCGATGTAAAGAGATTATGTAAAGTTGATTCATGGTTCATATTGCAAGATTGCCTGGACACCTAGATGTCAGATAGAGATAACTGACTTCCTTGTTATAGTAAAGTTCAATGACATCTGATGACACATTTTGGAGATTGCAGGGATGGTTTTCAGTCCAAATAGCCAGGATGGGTGAGGCATTCAGAGAAAACTACTACCAGCGGTGTTTGAACCTGTTTCTCAGAAACACCCCTGTGAAAATCCTGCGGATGATAGTGGAGGCACACAAAGGATGAGAAAACACACTGAGACGTGGGAGCGTGTGCGGTGTTAGGTTTCTATTTGTTCAAATCGGATAAAATAGTAATGATGAAATCGTGACTCATGAGACACTAAGGCTTTTAACAACACTCCGACACCGCCATGTTAAATGTGTCCTTTGTACGATTAGGTGGACTGATTAATGTTGTCCTTCTTTTAGAGAGTTTTAATCGTCTTAACCTGAAAACATTCACAAAGCATAAAAAGAATTCCAGTGTTCCACTTTGATACTTTTGTATCATTGTGACGGTATGTGGCAAGCATCCAAGGTGGATAGACATCTGCAACAAGAGTGTCTCTTGTCTCCTGGTTTGAGAGTGTTTGGCTGAAAGAAAAGCTCGTTCCACAAGAACGCACAACACAACAGGGCCACAACAAAAACTCAGCTTTGAGGTCTTTTAAATTGCTAATAAAGTGTAATTTAGCGCACATTTGACAAAAACGATGCATATTATATTTGCTCTTTTTATTTCTGGAGTAATAAAAAAAATGTTTTAAAATGTTACACTAAGTATTTGGGAGAAACATAGCCCATACACCTGATATTAGTAACTTTTTTTTTTTTTTTACAGCATCAATGTCTTGGACATGTATTATTTTGGGAACACTAAAAGTGCTTTAAAGTAGGACGTACCAAATGTGTCCATGTCATAATGGCTTTCTTTGACATTCCTTTTAGCCTGTAACAATGGTTGTAATATGGATTGTGATTGGTTCTTTAAAGGGTCATTTTTTACTTTTGGTGAAAACTTGGGAATGGGTGGGGGGGCTACACATTTTTAGATTTTTAACATTACATCAGAGAGATAAAATGGTTAAACTTCAAGCACCTCAAATGTATTAGTAATTAGTGCTGTAGACAAAAGTCATAATTCGATCATCGATGATCAATATTTTGTCCATTAATTAATTCTGTCAATTAATCGTAGCGCCTCTGAAATGATCATGACAACTCGATATTGTTTGTATTATGCATTTCATTTCCCCACCCAATGACCATATTCTTTATCAATGTCCATCCCGATCACCATATCCTTCCTTTTTTTTTTATGTCTGCTGCGCTCTGACAAGGATTTTGAGACATTGTTGTCATTCCTACGTCCTCCCTTCTCCTCTAACCCTCATCTGGTTTCACTATAAAGCCATTTATATATCTTCACTTGTGCGTTTCATTACAGTGGAATGAGACAAGCTTTCTAAAAAAGTGCACAAGCCCACTTTTATGGTATGTACTGACGAAAGGTAGTTCGGGAAAAGGGTGTAACTGGCATTGTACCACACGCAGACTCATCTAAAAACACGTTTTATCTCCACAATCCGAACACAAAACGACGAGTTTAAAGTCCAGCTCATAGCTAACGCTGGCCAAACGATTTTAAAGGAGTCTTTACTTTTGGTCGACTTTAAAAAGTTGAGGCAAAGTGTTTCTTACCGCTGGCGAACCCCAACAGACGACATATGTCACGGGTGATTTTCATGAGAGCAACCATCCAGCTTTATCGTCCCCCGAAACAGCCCCGATGAATCGATGAGAAGACACTTGTTTAGGGACGGCGTGGACAGCACAACCGTGGCATCCGATTTGTTGTCAGTGTCCAGTGAATGGAGGAGTGGGTCGGTCGAGTGGGAATCTCCCTGCGGCGGATGCGTTTCCAGCCGCTTCCTGACGAGTTAAAGCGTCGTCTTAAAGGCGCAGTACACCTCGCCCCCCGCCCCACGTCACATAGTTCTCATTCCATTGCACTGATAGAAGCCACGTTGCATTGTGATAAACTCACATTATGGAATACGCAATATAAAAATAATATTGATCCCCACCAGATCCTGCAGATGGAGCACTTGGCTCTCTGTAAATAAATACATGATTGAGATTTAGCTCTGTGTCTCATGTCTTTTTTTCCATCTGTATTTTATAACTGATACTGATTTGGATCAGAAAAGTGAAAGGAGAATAAACATAAAATAAACCTTATTGGTTATATGGTGTAATGGGCAGCACTCTGGACTTTGAGTTCAAGTCTTGGTGGACCCCTCAAAGTCCTCTGTAAATGTTGGAATTGAGAAAAGGGACAAAGTGAGATGTGGAAAGTTTTTGGTATGCAATGCAAAGCCTGACTTAATGTACCGTGTGAACAAATTGCTAGCTGAAAGTAATTGTCAACAAGCAAATGTATGCCCCACTGTTTGCATTTGATGAGGCAATTAATTAATGAATGAAGTCAACCACTCAAGCGCCAGCTACCAACAAACCAGCTGCACTCATTGTACGGTTACTTGCTTTTTAAAATAATGATGTATAGTAAAAGTATCAGTTATTATTGGAGTAATCAAAGAGTAACTTCTTTCTGAACTGTCAAAGTCATGATGGATTTTTTATGTGTTACTTGGATAACGATCAAGTGACCAATGACAACCAAGAGCAGCAGAATCGCAATATTAGCAAAGGTTCCACTGAGATTTGAACTCAGATCGCTGGATTCAAAGTCCAGAGTGCTAACCATTACACCATGGAGCCGATGAAGAAGTGCATTGTGGAGGTCAGTGTTAATGACCTTATCGCTTATATTTCCTTGCACTAGGACGAGATCTGCTTCAATTCCATTCGGGTTTATTTACTTGATTTCACATTAAAAAACAACATATTTGGCAATTATGAGAAAGTATGTATAGATTTTTAATGCGTTGCTTGGGTATCAACAAATACTCCAAAGTCAAGTGACCAAAGACAACCAAGAGCAGCAGGGTCACCATAAGAGATGAGGCTCCACCGAGATTTGAACTCGGATCACTGGATTCAAAGTCCAGAGTGCTAACCATTACACCATGGAACCGATGAAGAAGTGGATTGTGTAGGTCAGTGTTAATGACCTTATCACTTATATTTCGTTGCACAAGGGTAAGATCTGCTTCAATTCCCTTCGGGTTTCTTTACTTCACATTAAAAAACAACATATTTGGCAATTATGGGAAAGTATGTATAGATTTTTTATTTGTTGCTTGGGTACGAACAAATACTCCAAACTCAAGTGACCAAAGACAACCAAGAGCACCAGGGTCACCATAACAGCTGAGGTTCCACCGAGACTTGAACTCAGATCACTGGATTCAAAGTCCAAAGTGCTAACCATTACACCATGGAACCGATAAACATTTAACTTGTAGAGGTCAGTCTTAATGACCTTATCGCTTATATTTCCTTGCACGAGGGTGAGATCTGCTTCAATTCCTTTCGGGTTTCTTTACTTTATTTCACATTCAAAAACAACATATTTGGCAATTATGAGAAAGTATGTACAGATTTTTAATGCATTGCTTGGGTATCAACAAATACTCCAAAGTCAAGTGACCAAAGACAACCAAGAGCATCAGGGTCACCATAATAGCTGAGGCTCCACCGAGATTTGAACTCGGATCACTGGATTCAAAGTCCAGAGTGCTAACCATTACACCATGGAACCGATGAAGAACTGCATTGTGTAGGTCAGTGTTAATGACCTTATCACTTATATTTCCTTGCACAAGGGTAAGATCTGCTTCAATTCCTTTCGGGTTTCTTTACTTTATTTCACATTAAAAAACAACATATTTGGCAATTATGGGAAAGAATGTATAGATTTTTAATTTGTTGCTTGGGTATGAACAAACACTCCAAACTCAAGTGACCAAAGACAACCAAGAGCATCAGGGTCACCATAACAGCTGAGGCTCCACCGAGATTTGAACTCGGATCACTGGATTCAGAGTCCAGAGTGCTAACCATTACACCATGGAACCGATGAAGAAGTGCATTGTGTAGGTCAGTGTTAATGACCTTATCACTTATATTTCCTTGCACAAGGGTGAGATCTGCTTCAATTCCTTTCGGGTTTCTTTACTTTATTTCACATTAAAAAACAACATATTTGGCAATTATGGTAAAGTATGTATAGATTTTTAATTTGTTGCTTGGGTATCAACAAATACCGCAAAGTCAAGTGACCAAAGACAACCAAGAGCATCAGGTTCACCATAAGAGCTGAGGGTTCCACCGAGATTTGAACTCGGATCACTGGATTCAGAGTCCAGAGTGCTAACCATTACACCATGGAACCGATGAAGAAGTGCATTGTGTAGGTCAGTGTTAATGACCTTATCACTTATATTTCCTTGCACAAGGGTGAGATCTGCTTCAATTCCTTTCTGGTTTCTTTACTTTATTTCACATTAAAAAACAACATATTTGGCAATTATGGTAAAGTATGTATAGATTTTTAATTTGTTGCTTGGGTATCAACAAATACCGCAAAGTCAAGTGACCAAAGACAACCAAGAGCATCAGGTTCACCATAATAGCTGAGGGTTCCACCGAGATTTGAACTCGGATCACTGGATTCAGAGTCCAGAGTGCTAACCATTACACCATGGAACCGATAAACATTTAACTTGTGGAGGTCAGTCTTAATGACCTTATCGCTTATATTTACTTGCAGAAGGGTGAGATCTGCTTCAATTCCTTTCGGGTTTCTTTACATTATTTCACATTAAAAAACAACATATTTCGCAATTATGGGAAAGTATGTATAGATTTTTAATTTGTTGCTTGGGTATCAAGAAATACTCCAAAGTCAAGTGACCAAAGACAACCAAGAACAGCAGGGTCACCATAATAGGTGAGGCTCCACCGAGATTTGAACTCGGATCACTGGATTCAGAGTCCAGAGTGCTAACCATTACACCACGGAACCGATACAGAATTATGTTGTGCAGGTCAGTGTTAATGACCAAATCGCTTACATTTCCTTGCACAAGGGTGAGATGTGCTTCAATTCCTTTCGGGTTTCTTTACTTTATTTTACATTAAAAAACAACATATTTCGCAATTATGGGAAAGTATGTATAGATTTTAAATGTGTTGCTTGGGTATCAACAAGTACTCCAAACTCAAGTGACCAAAGGTTACCAAGAGCAGCAGGGTCACCATAACGTCTGAGGCTCCACCGAGATTTGAACTCGGATCACTGGATTCAGAGTCCAGAGTGCTAACCATTACACCATGGAACCAACAGAGAAACGTATTGTGGTGTTCAGTGTTAATGACCTTATCACTTATATTTCCTTGCACAAGGGTAAGATCTGCTTCAATTCCATTCGGGTTTATTTACTTGATTTCACATTAAAAAACAACATATTTGGCAATTATGAGAAAGTATGTATAGATTTTAAATGTGTTGCTTGGGTATCAACAAACACTCCAAACTCAAGTGACTAAAGACAACCAAGAGCAGCAGGGTCACCATAATAGCTGAGGCTCCACCGAGATTTGAACTCGGATCACTGGATTCAGAGTCCAGAGTGCTAACCATTACACCATGGAACCGATGAAGAATTGCATTGCATAGGTCAGTGTTAATGACCTTATCGCTTACATTTCCTTGCACAAGGGTGAGATCTGCTTCAGTTCCATTCAGGTTTATTTACTTGATTTCACATTAAAGAACAACATATTTGGCAATTATGAGAAAGTATGTATAGCTTTTTAATGTGTTGCTTGGGTATCAACAAATACTCCAAAGTCAAGTGACCAAAGACAACCAATAGCAGCAGGGTCACCAAAATAGCAGAGGTTCCACCGAGATTTGAACTCGGATCACTGGATTCAGAGTCCAGAGTGCTAACCATTACACCATGGAACCGATAAAGAATTATGTTGTGGAGGTCAGTGTTAATGACTTTATCACTTATATTTCCTTGCAGAAGGGAGAGATCTGCTTCAATTCCGCTTCAATTCCATTCGGGTTTATTTACTTGATTTCACATTAAAAAACAACATTTGGCAATGATGAGAAAACACGTATAGCTTTTCAATGTGTTGCTTGGGTATCAACAAATACTCCAAACTCAAGTGACCAAAGACAACCAAGAGCAGCAGGGTCACCATAATAGCTGAGGCTCCACCGAGATTTGAACTCGGATCACTGGATTTAGAGTCCAGAGTGCTAACCATTACACCATGGAACCGATACAGAATTATGTTGTGCAGGTCAGTGTTAATGACCAAATCGCTTACATTTCCTTGCACAAGGGCGAGATCTGCTTCAATTCCATTCAGGTTTATTTACTTGATTTCACATTAAAAAACAACATATTTGGCAATTATGATAAAATATGTATAGATTTTTAATGTGTTGCTTGGGTATCAACAAATACTCCAAAGTCAAGTGACCAAAGACAACCAAGACCAGCAGGGTCACCATAATAGCTGAGGCTCCACCGAGATTTGAACTCGGATCACTGGATTCAAAGTCCAGAGTGCTAACCATTACACCATGGAACCGATAAAAAAGTCCGTTGTATAGGTCAGTGTTAATGACCTTATCACTTATATTTCCTTGCAGAAGGGCAAGATCTGCTTCAATTCCATTCGGGTTTATTCACTTGATTTCACATTAAAAGACAACATATTGGGCAATTATGAGAAAGCATGTATAGCTTTTTAATGTGTCTCTTGGGTATTAACAAATACTCCAAAGTCAAGTGACCAAAGACAACCAAGAGCAGCAGGGTCACCATAATACCCGAGGCTCCACCAAGATTTGAACTCGGATCACTGGATTCAGAGTGCAGAGTGCTAACCATTACACCATGGAACCGCTAAAGAAAGACATTGTATAATTCAGTGTTAATGACCATATCGCTTACATTTCCTTGCACAAGGGCGAGATCTGCTTCAATTCCATTCGGGTTTATTTACTTGATTTCACATTAAAAAACAACATATTTGGCAATTATGAGAATGCATGTATAGCTTTTTAATGTGTTGCTTGGGTACCAACAAATACTCCAAAGTCAAGCGACCAAAGACAACCAAGAGCAGCAGGGTCACCATAACAGCAGAGGCTCCACCGAGATTTGAACTCGGATCACTGGATTCAAAGTCCAGAGTGCTAACCATTACACCATGGAACCGATAAGAAATGAATTGTGCAGGTCAGTGTTAATGACCTTATCGCTTACATTTCCTTGCACAATGGCGAGATCTGCTTCAATTCCATCCAGGTTTATTTACTTGATTTCACATTAAAAAAACAACATATTTGGCAATTATGAGAAAGCATGTATAGCTTTTTAATGTGTTGCTTGGGTATCAACAAATACTCCAAAGTTAAGTGACCAAAGACAACCAAGAGCAGCAGGGTCACCATAATAGCCGAGGCTCCACCGAGATTTGAACTCGGATCACTGGATTCAAAGTCCAGAGTGCTAACCATTACACCATGGAACCGATAAAGAAATACATTGTGCAGGTCAGTGTTAATGATCCTATCACTTATATTTCCTTGCACAAGGGTAAGATCTGCTTCAATTCCATTCGGGTTTATTTACTTGATTTCACATTAAAAAAAAAAAACATATTTGGCAATTATGAGAAAGCATGTATAGCTTTTTAATGTGTTGCTTGGGTATCAACAAATACTCCAAAGTCAAGTGACCAAAGACAACCAAGATCAGCAGGGTCACCATAATAGCCGAGGCTCCACCGAGATTTGAACTCGGATCACTGGATTCAGAGTCCAGAGTGCTAACCATTACACCATGGAACCGATAAACAAGCAACTTGTATAGATCAGTCTTAATGACCTTATCGCTTATATTTCCTTGCACAAGGGTGAGATCTGCTTCAATTCCTTTCGGGTTTCTTTACTTTATTTCACATTAAAAAACAACATATTTCGCAATTATGGGAAAGTCAAAGTCAAAGTCAGCTTTATTGTCAATTTCTCCACATGCCGAAGACACACAAAGAAACCGAAATTTTGTTCCCCCCTATCCCACGGTGACAAGACATGGCTCACAACAGACAAACAAGTAAACAAGTATAACAAAAGCGTGCTGAATAAATAATGAATAAATAACACAAAAATAAATAAATAAATAAATAAGAGGAGCAGAAAAAAAAGGAGCAAGTGCGCGTACAGCAGACATTCCCGAAAATAGCGCAACAGTGCCGCACGCTACGCAGAAGGGGGTAGCGAGTTCAGGGCCCTAACAGCCTGGAGAAAGAAGCTGTTGGCGAGTCTGGTGGTGCGGGAGCGCAGGCTCCTGTACCTCTTCCCAGAGGGCAGAAGGTCAAACAAAGAGTGAGCCGGGTGACTCACATCTCTGGCAATCGAGGTTGCCTTGCGGGCGAGATGGGAGGTGTAAATGTCCTTCAGGGAGGGGAGCGAAGCACCAATAATCTTACCAGCCGTGTTCACTATGCGCTGCAGGGCCTTCAAGTTCTGTTCAGTGCAGTTACCACCCCAGACAGCGATGCAACTGGTGAGGACGCTCTCAATGGTGCCACGGTAGAATGTAGACAGGACTGCCTGAGGAGCACATGCACGCCTGAGCTTCCGCAGGAAGTACAGGCGGCGCTGAGCTTTCTTTGCCAGTGACGAGGTGTTTGCGGACCAGGAGAGGTCCTCACTGATGTGCACCCCCAGGAACTTGGTGCAGCTCACCCTCTCCACCACAGCACCGTCGATGATCAGCGGCAGGTGTGTTGTGTGACCCTTCCGGAAGTCAAAAATGATTTCCTTGGTCTTATTGACGTTCAGCAGGAGGTTGTTGTCCCTGCACCACGTGGTCAGAAGGTCAACTTTCGACCTGTACCGAGTCTCGTCGCCCTTCGTGATGAGACCCACCAGAGTCGTGTCGTCAGCAAACTTCACTATGCGGTTGTCGCTGTAGGTCGCAGTGCAGTCATGCGTCAGCAGGGTGAAGAGCAATGGACTGAGCACACAGCCCTGGGGGGCCCCCGTGCTCAGCGTGATGCTGGCGGAGATTTTGTCGCCAACACGCACCACCTGAGGCCTCTGAGAGAGGAAGTCCAGTAGCCAGTTGCAGAGGGAGGTACTGAGGCCCAGCTCGTCGAGTTTGCAGATGAGTCGCTGCGGCACAATGGTGTTGAAGGCAGAGCTGAAGTCCACAAACAGCAACCTCACATATGAGTCCTTTCTCTCCAGGTGGGTGAGGGCCGAGTGGAGGGCAGAGCAGATGGCATCCTCAGAGGACCGCTTGGCACGGTACGCAAACTGGAAAGGGTCAATGGTGGGGGGGAGAACGGACTTGATGTGCTCCATGACCAGCCGCTCAAAGCACTTCATGATGATGGGTCATTGAAGCAGGACGGTGCAGGTTTCTTCGGCACAGGAACGATGGTGGCAGCCTTGAAACACGAGGGGACGATGGCCTGCTGCAGGGAAACGTTAAAGATGTCCGTGAAGACACCCGACAGCTCCCCAGCGCTCGACCCTGGATGTTGTCAGGGCCCGCCGCCTTACGGGTGTCAATAGCGGCAAGCGCCCTCCTCACACCGTCGGCAGAGAGGCGCAGGGGATGCTCGTGTGGGGGGGGGGGGAGTGGTCTTCAGCGGGCAAGTGCTGTTCTGGGCGTCGAAGCGAGCAAAGAAGCGGTTCAGATCGTTCAGCAGACGGACGTTGCCCTCACAGCGGGCTTGTAGTCCGTGATGGTCTGAATGCCCCGCCAAAGGCTACATGCGTCCTTGCTGTCCTTGAAGTGGGTGGAGACCTTGCACGAGAACGCCTTCTTCGCTTCTTTGATGCCTCGGGACAGGTCGGCCCTCGCTGTCCTCAAGCCAGCCTCATCCCCCGGTCTGAAAGCCTTGTCCCTGGCCCTCAACAGTCTGAGGACAGTATGTATAGATTTTTAATTTGTTGCTTGGGTATCAACAAATACTCCAAAGTCAAGTGACCAAAGACAACCAAGAGCAGCAGGGTCACCATAATAGCTGAGGCTCCACCGAGATTTGAACTCGGATCACTGGATTCAAAGTCCAGAGTGCTAACCATTACACCATGGAACCGATAAAGAAATTCATTGTATAGGTCAGTGTTAATGACCATATCGCTTACATTTCCTTGCACAAGGGCGAGATCTGCTTCAATTCCATTCAGGTTTATTTACTCTATTTCACATTAAAAAACAACATATTTGGCAATTATGAGAAAGTACGTATAGATTTTAAATGTGTTGCTTGGGTATCAACAAACACTCCAAACTCAAGTGACCAAAGACAACCAAGAGCAGCAGGGTCACCATAATAGCCAAGGCTCCACCGAGATTTGAACGCAGATCACTGGATTCAGAGTCCAGAGTGCTAACCATTACACCATGGAACCGATGAAGAAAAGTATTGTGTAGGTCAGTGTTAATGACCTTATCACTTATATTTCTTTGCAGAACGGTGAGATCTGCTTCAATTCCTTTCGGGTTTCTTTACTTTATTTCACATTAAAAAAACAACATATTTGGCAATTATGGGAAAGTACGTATAGATTTTTAATTTGTTGCTTGGGTATCAACAAATACCGCAGAGTCAAGTGACCAAAGACAACCAAGAGCATCAGGGTCACCATAATAGCGAAGGTTCCACCGAGATTTGAACTCGGATCACTGGATTCAGAGTCCAGAGTGCTAACCATTACACCATGGAACCGATAAAGAACTACATTGTGTAGGTCAGTGTTAATGACCTTATCACTTATATTTTCTTGCAGAAGGGCGATATCTGCTTCAATTCCATTCGGGTTTATTTAGTTGATTTCACATTAAAAAACAACATGTTTGGCAATTATGAGAAAGTATGTATAGATTTTAAATTTGTTGCTTGGGTATCAACAAATACTCCAAACTCAAGTGACCAAAGACAACCAGAGCAGCAGGGTCACCATAATAGCTGAGGCTCCACCGAGATTTGAACTCGGATCACTGGATTCAGAGTCCAGAGTGCTAACCATTACACCATGGAACCGATAAAAAATTATGTTGTGTAGGTCAGTGTTCATGACCTTATCACTTATATTTCCTTGCACAAGGGCGAGATCTGCTTCAATTCCATTCAGGTTTATTTACTTGATTTCACATTAAAAAACAACATGTTCGGCAATTATGAGAATGCATGTATAGCTTTTAAATGTGTTGCTTGGGTATCAACAAATACTCCAAACTCAAGTGACCAAAGACAACCAAGAGCAGCAGGGTTACCATAATAGCTGAGGCTCCACCGAGATTTGAACTCGGATGACTGGATTCAGAGTCCAGAGTGCTAACCATTACACCATGGAACCGATGAAGAATTGTATTGCATAGGTCAGTGTTAATGACCTTATCGCTTATATTTCCTTGCACAAGGGCGAGATCTGCTTCAATTCCATTCGGGTTTATTTACTTGATTTCACATTAAAAAACAACATATTTGGCAATTATGAGAATGCATGTATAGCTTTTTAATGTGTTGCTTGGGTACCAACAAATACTCCAAAGTCAAGTAACCAAAGACAACCAAGAGCAGCAGGGTCACCAAAATTGCTGAGGTTCCACCGAGATTTGAACTCGGATCACTGGATTCAGAGTCCAGAGCGCTAACCATTACACCATGGAACCGATAAAGAATTATGTTGTGGAGGTCAGTGTTAATGACCTTATCACTTATATTTCCTTGCAGAAGGGCGAGATCTGCTTCAATTCCGCTTCAATTCCATTCGGGTTTATTTACTTGATTTCACATTAAAAAAACAACATATTTGGCAATTATGAGAAAACACGTATAGCTTTTTAATGTGTTGCTTGGGTATCAACAAATACTCCAAACTCAAGTGACCAAAGACAACCAAGAGCAGCAGGGTCACCATAATAACTGAGGCTCCACCGAGATTTGAACTCGGATCACTGGATTCAGAGTCCAGAGTGCTAACCATTACACCATGGAACCGATACAGAATTATGTTGTGCAGGTCAGTGTTAATGACCAAATCGCTTACATTTCCTTGCACAAGGGCGAGATCTGCTTCAATTCCATTCAGGTTTATTTACTTGATTTCACATTAAAAAACAACATATTTGGCAATTATGAGAAAATATGTATAGATTTTTAATGTGTTGCTTGGGTATCAACAAATACTCCAAAGTCAAGTGACCAAAGACAACCAAGAGCAGCAGGGTCACCATAATAGCTGAGGCTCCACCGAGATTTGAACTCGGATCACTGGATTCAAAGTCCAGAGTGCTAACCATTACACCATGGAACCGATGAAGAAGTCCGTTGTCTAGGTCAGTGTTAATGACCTTATCACTTATATTTCCTTGCACATGGGCAAGATCTGCTTCAATTCCATTCGGGTTTATTCACTTGATGTCACATTAAAAAACAACATATTGGGCAATTATGAGAAAGCATGTATAGCTTTTTAATGTGTCTCTTGGGTATCAACAAATACTCCAAAGTCATGTGACCAAAGACAACCAAGAGCAGCAGGGTCACCATAATACCCGAGGCTCCACCGAGATTTGAACTCGGATCACTGGATTCAGAGTCCAGAGTGCTAACCATTACACCATGGAACCGCTAAAGAAAGACATTGTATAATTCAGTGTTAATGACCATATCGCTTACATTTCCTTGCACAAGGGCGAGATCTGCTTCAATTCCATTCGGGTTTATTTACTTGATTTCACATTAAAAAACAACATATTTGGCAATTATGAGAAAGTATGTATAGATTTTTAATGTGTTGCTTGGGTATCAACAAATACTCCAAAGTCAAGTGACCAAAGACAACCAAGAGCAGCAGGGTCACCATAATAGCTGAGGCTCCACCGAGATTTGAACTCGGATCACTGGATTCAAAGTCCAGAGTGCTAACCATTACACCATGGAACCGATAAAGAAATTCATTGTAAAGGTCAGTGTTAATGACCATATCGCTTACATTTCCTTGCAGAAGGGCGAGATCTGCTTCAATTCCATTCAGGTTTATTTACTCTATTTCACATTAAAAAACAATATATTTGGCAATTATGAGAAAGTATGTATAGATTTTAAATGTGTTGCTTGGGTATCAACAAACACTCCAAACTGAAGTGACCAAAGACAACCAAGAGCAGCAGGGTCACCATAATAGCCAAGGCTCCACCGAGATTTGAACTCAGATCACTGGATTCAGAGTCCAGAGTGCTAACCATTACACCATGGAACCGATGAAGAACTGTATTGTGTAGGTCAGTGTTAATGACCTTATCACTTATATTTCTTTGCAGAACGGTGAGATCTGCTTCAATTCCTTTCGGGTTTCTTTACTTTATTTCACATTAAAAAACAACGTATTTGGCAATTATGGGAAAGTATGTATAGATTTTTAATTTTTTGCTTGGGTATCAACAAATACCGCAAAGTCAAGTGACCAAAGACAACCAAGAGCATCAGGGTCACCATAATAGCTGAGGTTCCACCGAGATTTGAACTCGGATCACTGGATTCAGAGTCCAGAGTGCTAACCATTACACCATGGAACCGATAAAGAACTATGTTGTGTAGGTCAGTGTTAATGACCTTATCACTTATATTTCCTTGCACAAGAGCGAGATCTGCTTCAATTCCATTCGGGTTTATTTAGTTGATTTCACATTAAAATACAACATGTTTGGCAATTATGAAAGAGTATGTATAGATTTTAAATTTGTTGCTTGGGTATCAACAAATACTCCAAACTCAAGTGACCAAAGACAACCAGAGCAGCAGGGTCACCATAATAGCTGAGGCTCCACCGAGATTTGAACTCGGATCACTGGATTCAGAGTCCAGAGTGCTAACCATTACACCATGGAACCGATAAAGAGTTATGTTGTGCAGGTCAGTGTTAATGACCTTATCACTTATATTTCCTTGCACAAGGGCGAGATCTGCTTCAATTCCATTCAGGTTTATTTACTTGATTTCACATTAAAAAACAACATGTTCGGCAATTATGAGAATGCATGTATAGCTTTTAAATGTGTTGCTTGGGTATCAACAAATACTCCAAACTCAAGTGACCAAAGACAACCAAGAGCAGCAGGGTCACCATAATAGCTGAGGCTCCACCGAGATTTGAACTCGGATCACTGGATTCAGAGTCCAGAGTGCTAACCATTACACCATGGAACCGATGAAGAATTGCATTGCATAGGTCAGTGTTAATGACCTTATCGCTTACATTTCCTTGCACAAGGGCGAGATCTGCTTCAATTCCATTCGGGTTTATTTACTTGATTTCACATTAAAAAACAACATATTTGGCAATTATGAGAAAACATGTATAGCTTTTTAATTTGTTGCTTGGGTATGAACAAATACTCCAAACTCAAGTGACCAAAGACAACCAAGAGCACCAGGGTCACCATAATAGCAGAGGCTCCACCGAGATTTGAACTCGGATCACTGGATTCAGAGTCCAGAGTGCTAACCATTACACCATGGAACCGATGAAGAAATGCTTTCTGTAGGTCAGTGTTAATGAGCTTATCACTCACATTTCCTTGCACAAAGGTGAGATCTGCTTCAGTTCCATTCAGGTTTATTTACTTGATTTCACATTAAAAAACAACATATTTGGCAATTATGAGAAAATACGTATAGATTTTTAATGTGTTGCTTGGGTATCAACAAATACTCCAAAGTCAAGTGACCAAAGACAACCAAGAGCAGCAGGGTCACCATAAGAGATGAGGCTCCACCGAGATTTGAACTCGGATCACTGGATTCAAAGTCCAGAGTGCTAACCATTACACCATGGAACCGTTAAAGGAATACATTGTAAAGGTCAGTGTTAATGACCTTATCGCTTCCTTTCCCTTGCACAAGGGCGAGATCTGCTTCAATTCCATCCATCCATCCATCCATTTTCTGAACCGCTTAGTCCCCACGGGGGTCGCGGGCGTGCTGGAGCCTATCCCAGCCGTCATCGGGCAGTAGGCGGGGGACACCCTGAACTGGTTGCCAGCCAATCGCAGGGCACACAGAGACAGACAACCAATCGCACTCACACTCACACCTAGGGACAATTTGGAGTCTTCAATCGGCCTACCAAGCATGTTTTTGGAATGTGGGAGGAAACCGGAGTGCCCGGAGAAAACCCACGCGGGCCCGGGGAGAACATGCAAACTCCACACAGGGAGGGCCGGAGGTGGACTCGAACCCGCACCCTCCTAACTGTGAGGCGGACGTGCTACCCAGTGCGCCACCGAGCCGCCCTGCTTCAATTCCATTCAGGTTTATTTACTTGATTTCACATTAAAAAACAACATATTTGGCAATTATGAGAAAATACGTATAGATTTTTAATGTGTTGCTTGGGTATCAACAAATACTCCAAAGACAACCAAGAGCATCAGGGTCACCATAATAGCTGAGGCTCCACCGAGATTTGAACTCGGATCACTGGATTCAGAGTCCAGAGTGCCAACCATTACACCATGGAACCGATGAAGAAATGCTTTCTATAGGTCAGTGTTAATGAGCTTATCGCTTACATTTCCTTGCACAAAGGTGAGATTTGCTTCAATTCCATTCGGGTTTATTTACTTGATTTCACATTAAAAAACAACATATTTGGCAATTATGAGAAAGCATGTATAGCTTTTTAATGTGTTGCTTGGGTATCAACAAATACTCCGAAGTCAAGTGACCAAAGACAACCAAGAGCAGCGTCACCAGAATAGCTGAGGCTCCACCGAGAGTTGAACTCGGATCACTGGAGTCAAAGCCCAGAGTGGTAACCATTACACCATGGAACCGATAAAGTAGTACAATGTGTAGGTCAGTGTTAATGACCTTATCGCTTACATTTCCTTGCACAAGGGCGAGATCTGCTTCAATTCCATTCGGGTTTATTTACTTGATTTCACATTAAAAAACAACATATTTGGCAATTATGAGAAAGTATGTATAGATTTTAAATGTGTTGCTTGGGTATCAACAAACACGCCAATGTGAAGTGACCAAAGACAACCAAGAGCAGCAGGGTCACCATATTCGCACAGGCTCCACCGAGATTTGAACTCGGGTCACTGGATTCAAAGTCCAGAGTGCTAACCATTACACCATGGAACCGATAAAGAATTATGTTGTGTAGGTCAGTGTTAATGACCTTATCACTTATATTTCCTTGCACAAGGGCGAGATCTGCTTCAATTCCATTCAGGTTTATTTACTTGATTTCACATTAAAAAACAACATGTTTGGCAATTATGAGAAAGTATGTTGTACCAGTTTCCCGTTTACAGTACAGTATCAAGGATGCATTACATATATAAACTCATACATTTTAAAAAGCCAAGTATGTGCGCAGTAACATTGCACTGTTTTACTTGGAATCATCTCACAAGTGAGCCTTTAGCATTAATATGCAATTAATATTGCAGTGGACCCAAGTTTGCCTGATGATTCGCCTATTCACAGATTTTTATAATTGCATGCAATTAAAATGGCCGTCATTAAAGTATGCATGGCCTCGCATCTGATCAGATAGAAATGTCGAGTGTTTTTACTGCACACTGTGATATTTTATCAGTCAGCGGCGTTTCAGGTCAGCCATGGCGGTCAGTGCAGCATTCCATCCAGGAGATCCCATCACACCTCCCCCTGAAAAAAAAGTAATACTTGGTTTATAATTTTGGATATGACAGCAGTTACAGGATTTGAGTGCTTTAAGCAAACCTGGATGACTGCCACTGCCACAAAGATACAGGCCTTTAATTGGCGTGCGGTAGTCTGAGAGTGAGGGCAATGGTCGCGCGAGGTACAGCTGGTCCAGCGACATTGATCCATGAAAGATATTCTGTTCAGCAGATTTGAAATTTGGTTTGCTTTGGCATGGAAATCAACAGTATCTTGTGAGGAGTACAGTAAATGTGTAACTACGCCAACACACTCGTTGCTTACATTAGTGCAGAGTCAAATGACATTTAACTAGAGGGGCGTGTTTGAACAGTTGCTAGTGTCAAACAAGTGTTTACCCCTCCGGTGAGCCCAAAAATACGCTCCAGGTCAGGGGGAGTTAGGATGTCCCTGCCCACCACCGACTGTTTGAATCCAGGGGCATATTTCTCCACCCAGTCAAAAACTACAAACAGATGTATTTTGAACAAGTTAGTAAGGTTAAACTAAAACAGATTCCAGTTTAAATAGTCTTATTGTTCAAGCATGTAGTGTGCTTTCCAAAAAATAATTATTAAATCCCCAAAAATATTTCAAATAAAATTTGACTCCATTTTTTATTTTTTTTTGCCTATACCGTTATCTGCATAGGCCTCCTTGTCCTGCTCAGTCCACTCTCTTCCTTCAATGTGGAAGGGGGTGAACTGTGTGAACAGTGACACAACATGGCTGCCAGAGGGCGCCAAAGTTGGGTCCAACACAGACGGGATGGTCATTTCAATCATAGGCCTGAAGGACAAGACACAAAATAAATTTGATTATTTGGCAGCTCCTGTGAAGTCATCAAATGGTTTGTGTCGTTGCTAATTGCAGTTTGCCTCGTCGAGGGGCGTCCATTCATAACGTCCATATAGGCCGCCTCCAGTATGTCCACACTCTCACAGTTGATGTGAATGGAGCACTGATGATGAGGTCCTGGTTTGTTGTCTGGTGTGGGAGCAGCCCGAAAGTTTGGCAGCTTGTCCACTGCCACTATCAATAACAAAGGAAGGGGAGCACTTAAAACTGTGTGCAGACAGCATGGGTAATCTTATCTTTGAAATTTCTGTTTTGATAGTAATTTAATAATGGATTAGACAGTTGCATAAAAAGCCCAAATATTTACCATTAATCTTGGTGACGGGTGAGGTGTAATCGATTTGATCGACAGCTTTTAAGAATTCTGATGAAAGGGCACCCTATGAAAAAAACAGGAAGTAGTCAAAAATATATGTGCAGTCATATGTTGCTGATGTTATATTTCTATAATTATTTTTACCTGCGGTGTGAGGTTCTTGAATGTGACATAAGGGGTGGCATTTGAAAGAACTATTCTACTATGAATCTCTGTGCCATCCTTCAGCACAACTCCCCTGGCAGCACCATCTGAGTCAACAACAATATTTTCTACATCCTGCAAGTCACATATTAAGCAAAAAACACAGTTGGAGAAAACAATTACGTAGTTGTTGACACGTTTGCAGGATTGGCAGATGCCTTCCTATGATGAAATGTTACCTTTTCTGTGAAAATGTCTGCACCGTAAGATCGGGCGGCGTTGGCCAAAGCCTTCGATACACCTCCCATTCCGCCTTCCACGTAACCCCAGGCACCTTTTTCTTTTTCTAACTCTCCCATCACGTGATGCAAGAGAACGTACCTACAACGTGTACATGTGAAATTCCATTCAGAGTAGCTTGAATGGATCTTAACAAGGAAGGAAACCAAAAAAAGGGCAAATATGGCCTGCCTTAATCTATTGTATTCACTATTTTCATATCTTTTAATAAAATGTGGGCATCTAACATGATGCTTGTCAACCTCTATTTTGATTTCCTTAACAAATTGTCTCACCCGCTGCCAGGGTTGCAGGGACTGGTCGTGGCTCCAATCACACCGTCTGTAGCCAAGGTTGCTTTCAGTGGCTCTGACTCGAACCAACGATTCAGGATCTGACGAGAAAAAGCACGAGTGGTGTTGCTTAGAAACAGAAGTAAATATTCAGTTAAATAAATAACGACAAACCTTCATAATTGGCGCTGTTATGATTTCGTAAAACTCTGGAATGTTTCGGCCTAATTTCAGTCCTACAATGATGTTGAAAAAAAAAACACACAGCCAATGGTGACACTTTGTGACATTTAAACGGATTTCCAAATCATGTTACCGCATTTGACAACAGGATTCAGTGTTTTAGCAGCGGCCAGCCTCCTCTTGAATGAGCCAGTTGTGACCCCTGGAATGTCAACAGGAGGGGCATCCAGGAGTGGGTGGATAGCGCCTGCTAGCTTCTCAAGGTGCATAATAAATTCTGAAAAAGCCTGGTTGCAGAGACATTTCGACCTAATCCATATGCAGCAGAGAGTATCAATAAAAAACAAGCACTTATTGTTCATAATGCTTCAATCACCTTTGCATCTTTCTGGGAAAATTTGCCGATCTCCTTCTGGTTCTCGGCGAGATCCGAGCCTAGTGTGAGTGACCTTGGTGGCCTACCCATTACCCCCTCCTCCAACATTGGAGTAAAAGCATGGGGATCCCTCATATACACCTTCAGCCCATGTTTCTGAGAATACAGGGTGGTTCAAAAGGATGTCGCATGATTTCTTAAGCTTGCATTGTATACCTTCAGTTCCAAGTCCGCGTGAATGTGCGGCCGTAATAAGCTGAGCAAATAGGAACACCTGGAGAAATGGAAACCTGCAAGCACAAAAGAGTAAAGAGTGGAAAAGACCAGAATTTTTTTTCAGTCCAGAGGATGGCGACGTCTTACCGGGGAAGAGCTCCTCTGTCACCGCTGCACCTCCAAGCACATGTCTGCGCTCTAGCACTGCTGTCTGTAAACCTCCCTTCTGAAGGTAGGCAGCCTTGTGTATGCACACAAAAACACACAAAAACAGTACTTTTGATGTGGAAACACAAGAGCCACAATACCATAGTAGTACAGCGTATAACGGGGACTCACTGCCACTAGTCCATTGTGTCCTGCAATGACATTAAAAGCAGGGGGGTTATTTTATAGAAGAATAAAGTGACAGAAAATAAATCACGAATGTAGAAAATGAAGCCGCACAAGTTGTTTTCCAATCCAATTAAATTAACTTCCAAGTTAAAGTTAAAGCTGTGGGTTATATAAAGTCACACATTAACCAGAGAGCTGGGAGAGCAAACATTACAAAATGACTTGGTATGCATTGCAGTTGTGGTGAAGTTAAATGAAACGTTGCATAAAATATTTGCGAAGCCCAACTATTTTTTTTTCTTTTCATCCTTGTTTTTTTTTTTTTTTTTTTGCGCATCCAAAATTCGTCGGTCCTCACCTCCACCGATGACCAGTGCATCATAGTGTGATCTAAAAGCAGCGTGTGTGTAGGGTCTTGCCACAGAGCCCAAAACGGTCGTGACCCTCCGTGCACGATGAGTCCACATTACAGCAGCAGCCATTGAGAGCGTAAAGAATCCCACTTCCCGCCTCCCGGTTCGCCCACGGAAAAAAAAAAAAAAAGGTTCAAAAGTCACTATTTTATCAGTTATGCAAATTTTTTAGTTTCGTTTCGTTAATAGTTTCATTTTAAGCATTAGACTAGACCACCGTGCATAAATCAATGCTGAACATTACAAAATGTTCATTTTCAAATATTATTTTATGTTGATTTTCATTATTCATTTTGACCACACGAGGACGCAGTTGTTCCATACATGAAGTCAAAACTAGCCACGTCATCAAAACAAAAAAGTTATGAATTATTTGGAACCACTTTACATGAAACAGTTGCTGAAATATGCTCAACCAGGGATTGTGGCCTTCTCCCACACCCTTTATAAATATATACATATAGTATGCTGTCACAATGTATGCAATTGTTATGTTGGTACAGTAAGATAAATTACTTTTAAGTAAAACGGCAGAAAACAGAATATGGACACACGACATTGTGGAGCTCTCTTTAGTGTGATCGAGGGTCTATCTAAGACACCTTGTACCGTAATACATGATTTAATACTAAAGGAACTTATTGGCAACATTGAAATTCATCTGAGTGACAAGTGCTTTAGTGCTGCTGTTTTGGTTAGCAACAGAGTTCACAGTGTTGCCACTGTGATTTGAGCAAATTGTATCTCACCCAGTGATTAATTGTGTAATGGTGTTTTTAAAGAAAATATACAAATGATGATAGCATTAATGCTATTATTTGGAGTATTGCAAATAATGCTGTAATATTCTGTACTTGCGCATATTGAATAAGAAGTTTTTGATTTCTAACTTGACTGGTGTTGTATATTATCTATAGTGTACTTGACCTGGTTAATTGTTATGAGAGCATTGAGATGGGCTCTTCAGACATTATTGCTGCAGAAGATATTGGCCTGCTTGAAAAGCCATACATCATCATCATCATTGCCATTATCAGTCCACAGGGAAAAGATTGCTAGGGTGTGAGGAAGGGATAGTTTTACAAAAACAACAGGACATAATCATGTCATCTTTTCCTCATAATGGGGAATTCTGGATTGTATTTTGCTTACATTGTGTAAAATAAGTCTTCTTGGTTGCATAGATGGTGCACTCTGTTGGATGAGGGAGTAAGATGAGGTGTTGGGGGTGTTCTAGGATTTCCCTCCTGGGCCGCCACCCTTCTCCCTGGCTGAATTAGAGGAGGAAAGAGAAATGATCCTGACAGGCTGAACGCTCCATTTTTCCTTTAAGGAACGTCTGCGGACGACACCCAATTGGCTGTAACGAGATCACAAGCAGGCGATTTTGTTCATGTAAGCAGAATTTAACACTTTGTTCCCCTTTGTCGGCAGAAATTCAACACTCCAGCTTGCCAAGGCTCTCTCAGGCATTAAAGGAGAAAATTAAATTAGGTTATTATTACAGCACCACAACAAAACACCGACGCGTCATTTGCTTGGAGGGGAAGAATAACTTTCTTTCCCTCCAGACTGAGAAACTGATGGGCCTTGAAGTATTATTTAATTGTATCATAGAGTTATATTAAGCTGTTTTACTGAAAATAAATTAGACTTCAGAATGAAACTGTTAGATAACATTTAATGGAATGTTTTGGAGGACAATTTTATAAAGGTCATTTTTACAATTTATAGAACTGTTGTTACTTTTGTAAGACTTTGCTAGCATATACTGAATCTGCAACAGACAGACAGACATTTTCCAGGTGACTAGTTTAGATTATATTGATAATGTGGCTCAATAAGGTGTCCAAAACAATGCAATGAGGTGGCATGCCAAAATGATGCTTTATTAACATTTCATTTTCATTTTTCCATCATACCAACATTGCAAAACAGCATGAAAATTGGATGCACACATGACTGGAAATTTAACGCCTAACTCTCTGTTTCTGTTCATTTGAAGGCGACTATTACTTAACGTGGAGCGGCCTGCAGTGACCATTTTGAATGACAGGTCTGTCAGCCTATAGCGGGCGGAGGACATGCCTCTCGGAGCCAATCATCGTCGTCGCTTGGGCCTTGGCGTGTTTCCGTCATCCCTCGGCCTTGCTTGGCTGCGGCTGGGAAGTAACGACACGAGTGGGAATGTGGCCGGGCAAGTAGCTGCCAAACCCACCTAAGGGAATGCAAAGTTTTGGCGCCGAATTGTACACTTTAAGACATCTGTGCGTGGCTGACCAGCCCCCTTCCTCCAGTCGTTCGGTTTCTCATGGAAGCGGATGGATTTGTAAGGAGGCGTCGGATGACAGCGGAGTCTGCAGGCAACGATCCCGGGGTTGCTGGCGCATCAGCCGGGGCAGAAGTTCGATGGCTGGGGGGCAGGTTCCTGGGAGTTTCGGAAAGTATCGTGGGTAGCCTTTCGCCGAGGATCGGAGGCGAGACCGAACTACAGACTGCTGATTTGACCCGTAACGCTCAGGATCAAACAGATGACTCTGAACCGGACTACGAGGGCTTGCCACAGGGAGCCTCCACGAGCACGCACATGTTGGCCGGAGCCGTGGCCGGGATTATGGAGCACTGCCTCATGTTCCCCATCGATTGTGTTAAGGTAGCCTAGCTCGGTGACGGATAATTGCCCACACGATTGAGCCTATTTCTGAGCCATGCATTCTGGTAGAATACCCTTGCTGTTAGCATAGCTCGTTAGCCTCCCATGCTAACCCAAACACGCGTCAGAGCTTAGCACAAGGTCAGCGGTTAGCTTCTCCTAGGTAACGCGTTAGCATGCTAATTTAACCATTCAACTAACATTAAGTGGTTAACGTACCATTTATAGTATCTCGATTTTGAACCGAGTCTCTCGTTCTGCGTCTTTTTTGTCGCTAATTCTGGAAAAGAAAAAAAAAACCTAAAACAAAAATTAGCTTGTTTCGTAACTAATGTTAACAGGTGTATTTGGAGGGTAAACTGAAAAAGTTGCTAACATGAGTCAACAGTTGGCATCTTAGCTTAGCTCAAACTACTGATCTATCAATAATCAATCAATCAGTCAATCAATCTTATTTGCAAACCCCAGGTCCAAGGAATAAACAAACATGACACATAATGCAAAGAAACAACAATATAAAAATAGACATTCACAAGTAAAATATATTCCATGTCGTTCCAAAGTTCTATCGCCAAGGCAATTCATATTTTTTCAGGAAATGACCCCAATCTTTAGCATACCAGTCTTACAAAATCAGCTGACAAGAGGCACATGTCTCCTGTTTGTTGTAAAATAGGATTGTGTCCAGACCTTTTGACCACAAGGTCAATCAGTTGACGAGATGACACAAATTGATCTTAGGACATCCAGCTGTCTGTGTCACACTGAAAAGCTCACATGCCCACCCTTCATCCACGTCTTAAACACCTGTAGTCTTCTCACACAGCCTGTATGGACTGAGATGAGGCTCCTGCTTACTGTCCTTTTTTGTAAACAGCCAATGGAGCTCAGTAGGAAGTCCTTGATACATATCTATTTTCTTCAATGTTAAATTATTCTTGATTGAATTATTTTGACAAGTCGTGTCATTCAAGCAGTATCATGAATTATTGATAATACAGTTAAGGGTAATTTGAGCAAAGGTTTCTGTGTTAATCAGTACTAACCAAGTAGTTCTCAGTTTTAAAAAGGTTGGTGACCCCTGACATTTGTACACAAACTAGGTTTGCTCGTCGTTGGGCTCTGCTGTAAACTGAGAACGTTGTGTACACGTCGGGCTTGGCTAATGTGTGCAGCATTGCCTAGCTAGCTCTCTGTTAGCCCTTCATTCCTGCTAGCACAGGGTCTCATGGGGCCCTGTTTATTCATTGCACAAGCCTTCCAGCATGTGTACACAGAATGGAGTTCAGTTGTAAATTTGTCAACCGGAATGCTGCTGTTGGAGGATTATGTCACTGTTCATGCAACTCTTTACTTGACACACAAGAGCAACATGATTGACTCAGTCTTCAGATTAATTTATCGCTGTTTACGGTTGCAGACACAAAGAAAGTTGTGATCTCGTGTCAGTGCGAACACAGGCAGGATATACAACCGTGTCCTCGTGACCTTGGAGCTTACAGCTTCGTGCTTCCTTCTATTCAATAATACGTGTACACCGACACGCTCTGCACACCCAATTCCAGCCATTATTTGCTCACGGGGCTCTTTCATTGCTGTGTGATTGTTGATTTTGCCTCCATTTTGATTCCTCCTCAGACAAGAATGCAGAGCCTCCAGCCCGACCCGGCCGCCCGCTACCGGAACGTGATGGATGCCCTCCGCCGTATCGTGGCCACGGAGGGAGCGTGGCGGCCAATGAGAGGCCTGAACGTGACCGCGATAGGAGCGGGGCCTGCCCATGCCCTGTACTTTGCCAGCTATGAGAAACTCAAAAAGACTCTGAGTGATGTGATCCACCCCGGGGCTAACAGCCATTTGGCTAATGGTACCATAAAACTTACAGATTACACAAATAGGCTGTGCTGTATGGTGACAACAAAACCATACTGTTGTATATCCACACCGTTTACAATCTAGGCCCAGTAGTACATGCTATAACATTCTGGCATCTGATTGGATGGATCATTTCCATTCAATGTAGTTCTGCAGCTAAATTCCAGTTAGATTTTACTCAATTCCCGTGTGTGGAAATCCTGATACTGAATGCCATTGTGCCCTTTTCCATGTTTTCCCTGCTCTCTCTCTTACTTCTTTCCAGAGTATTAGGAGGCTGGGTAAGTCCTCTTTCTCCCAACCAAATAACTCTTGGTTTTCCTTCTTTGGGGGGCTTCCATAAAAGCAATGAACAGTGTTGTCCACTAAATGTCTCAAAAGATTGGACAACTCACTGAGTTATGCAAAACAATGTCATGTTTTTTTTCATTTAGCAAAGGCTTCCTTTTGATATTTTCCTACTCCACCCCCGCAGTCAGTATGCCATGTGAATGCTTCCACTTACCTGAGATCATTTTAATGTCTGAGTCATGTTAATTGCAGGAGCAGCCGGTTGTGTGGCCACTCTGCTTCACGATGCAGCCATGAATCCATCAGAAGGTACAAGCCATTTTTATAGATTCATTTATACATTATTCATTAATTTCTCTTTTTCTTATTTTCTGTCTTCAACTACTTATCACAACCGCTCGGACATTCTCGTGGTCATGACGTGGTCCTCCCAAGTTGTGAAGCAGCGCATGCAGATGTACAACTCCCCTTACCGCGGCGCGTTGGACTGCATACGCGCCGTGTGGCAGAAGGAAGGCCCGGGGGCGTTCTACCGCAGCTACACCACCCAGCTGACTATGAACGTGCCCTTCCAAGCGCTCCACTTCATGACTTACGAATACCTGCAGGAGCTGCTCAACCCCCACAGACAATACAACCCTTCGTCCCATATGCTGTCCGGCGCCCTGGCCGGGGCCCTAGCTGCCGCCGCCACCACGCCGCTGGATGTGTGCAAGACCCTCCTCAACACCCAAGAGTCGCTTGCCCTCAGCTCCCTGTCGACCAGCCAAGGAGCCCACAGACATATCACAGGCCTGGCCCACGCCTTCCGGACGGTATATAGGCTGGGCGGCCTGCGGGGCTACTTCAAGGGAGTGCAAGCGCGAGTCATCTACCAGATGCCCTCCACAGCCATCAGCTGGTCCGTATACGAGTTCTTCAAGTATGGACTCACCAAGCACCAGCACGACAAGAGGCGAGCACAGCAGATGGAGGCGGAAATGTAAACACCGCGAGGTGAAGCCAGCTTATAACGCACAGCGTATGAAATCGCATCATGACCCATCTCCACTGTCCCATTAGCCAGAGAGGCATTTCCAGAAAGAGTTTTTAAAACGCCGTTTGCTGATTACGCACAATTTGATTTATGTTGCTAAGCGAAAGAAATGTCACAGTATTAACATTCTTCAACTAGAGGCTACAGATTGTCACCAGAAGAGGGCAGTAGTGTTGTTTTCCTAACGTTTGTTATGGATCACCCCCACCCCAGCCAATACTTGATGTTTGCAGTTCAAAAGCTTTTCATTCACAAAGACTTATAATTGATTATTTTTAATTAATGTTTAAATCAGTGGTGGAAACTTGAACCCCACAGTCATTTATATAATAACACCCAAATCTGCATTTAAATATTTTGAGATTGCGTTTTTGTATTTGGCCCCTTTTTATTGTCCACAGCTAGACTTTGGGCATATCGAAAGCTTATATTTAATTTAATTTCAGTTTTTCAATGCTTAAAAATATGATCCATAATTTGTTTTGTGGCACTTACACGGACAACCCCATGTCCTGCTCAGCTATTCACCATTATTGCCTTGTCTGCAGATGGGTTTTCTGAGTCTTATCTTAGTTTCTCTCATTGGTACTACTGTGTTATCGTCATGTCCTTTGAAGGCACCGGTTGCATGGAACAAAACAGGCCGCGCCCCCAAAATTCAAGATTCAGCTTAATAAGCTATTTCGTAAAATGTTGCCAACCCATCCATGTTGAGTAAATGGAAACTGACTGATTATGAATTGCACTCATCATTAAATAATAAATTATGAGCAGGGGACAGTGCTCATAAATCATCCAAAATCATTTTCGTTTCTATTTTTATTGTTTGCATACATTAGTTCTTATGCGTCAACTCAATACCAACGGGACATCTAACGATTCCAGTACAGAATGTCAAACTGAAATTTCCTTTTAGTTTAAAACAGGTGCAGTCTTCACGAGTGCAGGTGCTGCTTTCAACTTTGACCTGAAGCCTCGGTAGGGTGTCCTGACCGAGACGGCTGCTCTATACCTGAAGACAACATTGTAGTTGGTGTAGAGGGTATGTAAATAATCCATATATACGCAACACAATAAACAGTTTAATAACATTTTGACAAATGATTTTTCAATTACATCACTAGGTTAAAGCAGGTATCCAAATTTCCAATGCGTCCCATCCAAGTGTATTTAATGTAATAGAAGGCGATTTATTCCTCTCTTTGAAACACACACACATATTCGTGTACAGTATGAAAACACCCTGGTGTTGACAAAGGGATGGCAGATGGACACACACTTTCTCCCTTGTGTATTGTTAGAAGCCTGTTTTGGAAACTCAAGCCTCTGCTCAAAATCCCTTGGAGCAAGCACCTGTGGACGTGGTCCCATTTTCACACACGCTAAGGCAATTTCGGAATATGAAGCTCTTCCTCTGTTAGTTCTCCCTGGACCTTACTGTCAAAAAAGTTACATGCAAAGTTTTTCATCAACAGAAAAAACTAATATTGGCCTTCATGAGTGTGAAACCTTGGGAGTGTGTGTGTAACATTGCACCATTGTTATGGATGAATGCAGGTGTCCACCACTTTCTCTCCCACTCACACCCATGCTTCTTTTTTCTTTGAAAATGCACGCGAGGTCATTAAATCGTCATTGGAACACTTCAGACTGGAACTTAAGATCCAGCACACAGCTCCTGTGCACTTCCATGCTCATGTGCGAAGTGCAGTGTGTGTGTGTGTTCTAAAGCAACACAGGTGCAGTCAGGGACACTGAAGAGGAAACAGACCTCCTTGCCCTTTAGAACTTGATCTTGAAAAGGAAGCTGTCACATTAGCTGAGCTGCTGTGCCTTCCAGCTCTTGTCTGCTGTGATGACACCTTTGCACCCTTACTAACCCTCACAGTTTTTTAGCTTAGTTTTTTAGGGGTGCTGACTCCCTGAGCCACCCTTGGTCTCCTCCTTTCAGGATATTCACTTGTTTTTTTCTAACCACTGCGATTTTTCTTAATGGCAGAGGGAAGAGAGAGTTTTGATTATATTGCTTCAAATTGTGTGGAAAGGAGTAAACTGTTGAAGAAATAAGAGAGGCCACATAGGGATGGTGTGCTTGGCTTTTGATGGATGTGGCGTCCCCATAGGAGAGTTGATATAGTTTAGTATAGAGCTCTCGAGGTTTCACTGTAAATGTTTACATTCCCTAGTGTACTGATGTTATCTGCTAAATGTTTCTGGAACAAGCCTAAAAATCTTACTGGGTGAGACTTTGCACACATGAGAATAGGTCAAACCGGCAGACATTTTCCCCCAAAAATATGCAAGTCAAAACATTTTGTATTTTTTATGATTTTGGTTCCCATTAATCAATTTAGTTAACATGTAAATTGTTACATGCTAGCATGTTAAATACGTTGACTTGACATTTTCCACACTGAGCCACCATCTACAGGTATGAAGATGTATGGAGTTGTCTCTGGTGACAAGAAAACAGCGTCCCCGTGAGGTAGCTGGGGATACACTCATCTGCCGCACTCAGCCAGAAGGTATTCTGTTTGAATATTTGTGGAATATGAATTCAGCAGCAAAATCAAAATCAAAGCTGTTTTCTGAGTTTGATCATGTGACATTTGTAAACTGAGTCATGATTGAATGTTACCTGAGCAACTGCAATATTATTTTCAGTTGACAGCAAAATGGCTAATCCCTAATAATTAATTGATAATTGTTACTCAAACACGATATTCAATGTTATACCCGTGGGGGCGCTTATAGAACATACTATTGTAATGACATTTTTAAAGTAACTTTCCCTTTAAAGATCTTTCACAATGTTATATTTATATCTAATATGAGAGCATGATTTTATTCATTCTACGCAATTATGGATACATTATTTTGTCATAATTCATAATATAAAAAATCAAAATTGATAAAGGGTCAACACCTTGAGGTTATTCCAGTTTAATATAAACAAATGTATGTTTTTTTTCTTATTGAGCTAATATTTAAATACATACCATTCCAATCTACAGTATACTGACCTAATTGTAGTTATGAAATATAAGTGTGTGTATACTGTGGCCCAAAGACCCAATTGTATCAATTATACACAGCATGAAACAAAAGTTGCATTTACCCCTTCTTTTAAATATGTGACATTTTTGTGCAGAGCTATATACGGCCCTGGGGAGGACTTAATAAAATGACCTCAGATAGGTAAAAGGTCCCCCAGCCCTGTGTGTGTGTGTGTATTTGGAGTGGTTACCATGGGAGCCTTTTGTCCGTGGGACGCCACCTCACTCAGATGAGCTTTGCTATCTTTGGAGGCATGCAGATAGCGATCGCTGCACTCTTGCCGTCGTCCGGCCTGCGTCCTCAGGCACCGCCGTCCTGTCGCCAGCTCTATTTACACTATAGCACCGCCGTGCACCGCGGACGCAGCGACCAGGGGGAAGTGAGTGTCCATCATGGAGACAAACGCTCTGTTTATGTTGTCATTCGCCTCCATTAGTGACAGCCAGCAAGGAGGAGAACCACTAATGGATTCTAATTAACACATGCGCGCGTGGGCGTCCCAATCAACTCATGGAGGAGTATATGATTCAATACACAGAACCATGTTTCATCATCATTTTTAAATTTCTATTTCTTTTTTTTTAAGTGCATCTTGTGAGGTTGTCTGGTTAATGTCCATCTGCGAATCCTGACCGGAAGTACATTCTCCAAGTTTCTGGTTCTCGTCTCAGCAAATACTCCTTGTAACGTTCTCACAGGAAAGACACTAATACTATTTAAAGATTAGTGTCACTTTTTTAAAAAATAGCTCGGGGCTTTTTTTTTAAGTTCACGCTTGACTGTGCAGAAGTCTTAGGACACCACACGAGCACTAAAATAGTTATTTTTCCATGCTTAACAGCCATTTTTCCATTGTTTTCCAAGTTAATTTCATGTACACTGACGATTGTGGATTGCGCTGTATGCAGTTGCAGTATAAAGTGGAAGGGGAAACTTGTAATGCTACAGAATTGTCCTTCTAATTAAATGGGGGTGTCAGTTTAGGATTTCAGAATAATATATTTCATGACGGTCCAATTAATTTTGCGTAACATTGATATAGACGTTAATATTGATACTAAATTTCGTCGAACTCGGAGCCATGCACTTAGGCAGACAGGGATGTGTCCCGTGCAGCCAAGTGAATAATAATAATAATAATAATAATAATAATAATAATAATAATAATAATAATAATAATAATAATAATTTAGGTTAGTTAATAAGTTTCGGCTAATTCAACATTTGTATTGATTTGATATTGTCTTTATAAATATTATACGAAATGAAAAAGTAAGTATACAAGTATAAGTGAGTATACAAAGTAAGTAAAAAGCTTCAGCTTCATTTGGCTTTTCCCGATATGCTCTGCATGGGTTAAATGTAACACAAAATATTTGATTGAAATATTGGATTTTTTTTTTTGTTTAGTGAAAAAAAGTAAATAAAAGTTAGTTCAACATCAGAAACTAACTTTCATTTACTCATTTCATTGAGTTAAATATTGAAATGCCCGACATCAATTATGAAAATTTGTTCACAAATATTTGCTAAATTAAAAAAAAAATTAACATTTTAATACACACACCTTCAAAACAAAATTTAAGAATAAATCCCAGTGTCATAATTTCATTTCATATTTATAATTTTCAGTTTATTGAATATGGGCGTAAACAGCCATAAATACAACAGCTTCATTAATTCACTAGCTGGAAAAACTGTGTCACACGTGAAGGGAAAACAATTTTTAGCCTATATCACAATAACTAAAAAAATAAAAAACGTATCCAATAGATGCCTCAAGATCAAGGTCATAACTTGTGGCAATTCACTGCGGAAAGCGTTCAATTGGATGACTTCATTGATAACACTGTCATAAAACGTAGCCCGCTGCATTTAGTTCAGTCAAACTTTACATTTCGATTGCACCCCATTCAGAATATTCTCAAAAGGTAGCCTATACATCTAAAGTGTGCGTCCAAAGGTGCATTACCATGCCCTGATGCCCTGCAGAGTCCCCTGGCACGGAGGGACCACCGCTCCTTGTGCGGACTGACTTTGCGTCTGCGCGCCCAGCGGTCCCAAATTCATGTTCATGAAGGCGTTGGCGGCGCTGTTGGAGGGCGGCAGAGCAGGTAAACTAGTACAAGAATAAGTGTTGGTGTACACCGAGTTGTTGTAGCTGTAGGCCGGGTAGCCGTTGTAGCCGTACGCGCTCGGTGCTCCCACCGCTGAGTAGGACGTGTTATAAGTCGGGGATCCAGTCAAACAAGGCCTGCCGTCCCGCACCAGCACCGGCACGGCCACCCTCCTGGGCGGCGGGGGAGGCGGCGGAGGACCCGGTGGGTGATGATGGTGATGGTGGTGGTGATGTCCTGCCATCTCCAGTGTCTTGTCCTGCCGCTGCCTCTTGCATTTGTACCTCCGGTTCTGGAACCAGATCTTCACCTGCGTGGGCGTGAGTTTGAGCGAACCCGCCAGGTGCTCTCTCTCCGGGGCGGACAGGTAGCGCTGCCGCTTGAAGCGACGCTCCAGCTCGAATACTTGAGTCTGAGAGAAGAGCACCCGGGGCTTCCTCCTGGTTCTCTGCTGCTTGCCCGGCGGCTTCTCGGCCTCCTCGCACCGCGATGGACAACCGACCTCTGCGTGACGACACATGCAAATTTTAAGTCGCCTACAAATTCACGACATAGCCTAAATATTTTACACTAGAGGTGCATCAGTTAATTTATTTTCGTGTATTTATCATATTGAGACAAAAATATCACAATATTAATAGTATATTTTTCCATGTCTGCATCACTTCATTTATTTTCACATAATTTATTTTTGTGTTTTTATTACGTTGGCATTTCTATTTGAGACGAAAAATTGTCACAATATCAATCAAATATTTTTACATATATATATATTCATATTTGTTTGATCTATCTATTTTAATATTGAACATTTCAAATAGGACTATTTCTCGTGGGACACACATATTTGACACAAAACTTCAATTTGTGTGAATATTTTTTTTTCACACAGGTACTGAATCATCACAAGACAAGATGTTTCTCGGCAGATATATATATATTTGAAACTTCAGAGAGCACTTTATTACAGCTATTATCCTTATGTCAGGTGAGCGCCTCCCTTTCAAAGGCCAGTGCAGGACACAGATGTCTATTAATATTTAGTATTGATGTTGACAATTTTCACTCAAAATTCTACAGATGGACAAAGGCATTACTCAAAATGAACATATGGTTAACTTAATAACCTTACTGAAAGTGTCGATCAAAACTGTCAGAATTGACTTTTTATTACGACTCTTGTGTCATCTCGTGCGTTTACCTCAACAATAAGGTCATGTTCTGTTTTTTTTTTTAAATGCAACTGAGCACCATGCATGCATATATTTGCATTTGTCACTGTTTTAAAAAAACGTCTATACTATTAAATTAACAGTGGAGAAACGTTGAATAAGCAATGTGGATTCAATGAGTCTTGCAAGTAATTGTCATAGTTTTTGAAACTTTGGACTCTGCATGAACACTCTCAAATATAGGCATTTAATAATGCACTCACTTGCGTCTCGGTCCTCCTCCTGCTCGTTCTCCAGTTCCAGCTCCACAGGGTGGATCTGCGCCGGGTTGCTGAACATCTCCACTGGCAGTCCGGACTCCGCGTGCAGCCTGTCGGCTCCTGCAAGCGCGCCGAGGTACGACATCCTCTCGTCGCTCTCCGAGCTGATTGGACTCGGGCTATCCCTGCGAGCCAGCATGCAGGAGGGCGGCGAGTGCGCTCGGAAAGCACCGGTCTGCACCGGGAGCGCGCCAGATAGACCCGAGAAGCACGAGATGAACTGGAATTCTTGCGATTGCTGTTGCAGCTCCAACTTCAAGATGTCCTTGACAGAAAAAGGCGTGCTGGAGGATGTTATAACAGGACTGGGGAGCATGGTTTCCTCCAGAAAAAATATTTGTGTCCAAATATAGAATTAAGCTACGTGCGAACAAGGTTTTCTCTTTTACTTCTTTCAAAACAAGACGATCTGTGGAGACATCCCTCTTCTCCGGCTGCTCATCGATGACTGCAGGGCGAGGTGGGAAAGAGTGGGGGGGCGGGCGGGGAGTAGGGGTGCCGATCCTGTTTGGTTGGCTCAATGGAGTTGAGATAGAAAGAGCTGGATGAGCCAAGATGCTGTCTTCTCCCTCCCTGAAGGGACTGATTTAAATCATCCAGTCTCTCTCTCTCTCTCTCTCTCTCTCTCTCTCTCTCTCTCTCTCTCTCTCTCTCTCTCTCTCTCTCTCTCTCTCTCTCTCTCCCTCTCTCTCTCTCTCTCTCTCTTTCTCGCTCTCTCTCTCTCTCTCTCTCTCTCTCTCTCTCTCTCTCTCTCTCTCTCTCTCTCTCTCTCTCCTGCATGTGTGATCACTTTAACCACTTTTAAAACCTATTGAAAATGAAATGATAACAATGGTTCTCAAACTTTTCACACCAAGCACCACTCAAAAAATACTTTGCTGTCCTAGACCACCACTATGACATTTCAGATACACTAATGTGGTATTGTAGTAGGCCTTCATGTTCATCACAACTGAGGTCTTATTCCTAAAAAGCATTATAAGGAACACTTGCACTGCTTCTATACAGGAAAACGAAAAAAAGGCATTTAAATAATGACTCAATTCAAATGTATTGCATTAAAAAGCTCAATAAATGCCCTTTGATCAATGTTTTAAAACAAGCAATTAAGTACAAATATAACTACTGCATTGTAAAAAAAAAAAGTCGAATAGTTAAAAGTATAAAAAGTCCATTATACTTTCAATTAAAAATGTACAGCAATAGACATTATAACAGAATGGATGCCGTCATGTCTCATTTTATTCCATGTTCTAATTTACATTTGTATTTAACTCAGCCATGCTTTCAGCACCATGAGCCCATATTGCATCGAATCACTGCAGGAATATTATGGCAACATAAAAAAACAATTGAGAAACTGCATTTTATTTTCCCCATATTAATTATGTTCCATATTTTCAAAAAGTTGAAAAAGCGAGTGCTGAATGAGACCCCCCCCCCCTCTCTCTCTCTCTCTCTCTTTCTCTCTCTCTCTCTCTCTCTCTCTCTCTCTTCATCCAAACCGTCCCATTACCACTATAGATTAGGCATATCTTTGTTTCCTGTCTCGGCCATAATGGATAAGATAACAACGCTTAGACGGTGCGAAATACTCCAGAAAAGGATGTCCGAGGTTGTATTTTAGACTTTAAACGTCTATTTATAACTTATTTAATTTGAACTAAAATATTGACATTGAATTAACATATAATACGCTGCTTTAGCAGGAAAAAAAAAAAACATAAGCATATTGAAATCAATCGTTTTGGTGAGTGGAAAACTTTTTGTATGTCAGCATTTTAGTCCAATTTGACATACGATATATAAATTATGCATTTGTGAGTTAAATATATATATAATCAAGGTTTACGACAGTTTATATGATATTTTTTTGTTTTTCACGGAAATTATTTTCCTGTAGTTATGTTCCAATTTGAACATCAAAAAAGGATACGGAGGTCTATCGATTTCATATTGCCGACTGCGTTTTGAAAGTTAATTTGACTCCACTCCGAAACACTTAAATAAACGTCGGTATTGTAACGACGTGTCAAAGGGAGGCGCGTGTTTGTTGAAATGGGACACCTCTGTTCTTACCTGTCTACTGTGGCCCAAGTGCAGGCGCCAGTCTCCGAGGGCCCATTGGCCCTAAACCGTGTGGAAAGAAAAAGAAAGCATGCCGGCTTAATCTCATCCGCTCGCCATCAACGAGATGCTGTTTAGATTAGGCGCTTCTGCGGTTTACGCACGTCTTTTCCCCCTTAAACGGGCCATTAAAGCACAGAGAGGAATTATGGTATGAAAAGTGAAAATAAACACGCGGTTTACAAATCAGATTTAAATCAGTTTTAGTTACCTGCAGATGACGTAAAGACTTTCGCGTGATTTTTTTTCTTTTTTTTTTTTTTTTTAAAGGATTTCGGACCACTGATTTTATACTGACGAGTGGAATGTGGTTGTCAAAACACACCCACACCAAGATGGTGTCTCCTAAATATTTATTTAATCCTGTATATGAGTGTTAAAGCAACAAGTGAACAATCCTCTTGTGTAAATATGTTAGAGTTCTGTTTGCAAATTAAGTCAATGAAGGGTTATCTCCATTGATTTTGCATATGGGGAACTCATTTGATTGCAACTTTGTAAAATTGTGCATTTTACTTCTTAGACTTGTGTTTTAATTAAAAAAGTAATGCATTGCTTAGCAAGCTAGCGTCAAAGCTAAAGGCTTTCTCCATTGTTTTTGTATATGGGGAACTTATTTGAGCGGCTCGGTGGCGCACTGGGTAGCACGTCCGCCTCACATTTAGGAGGGTGCGGGTTCGATTCCACCTCCGGCCCTCCCTGTGCGGAGTTTGCATGTTCTCCCCGAGCCCGCGTGGGTTTTCACCGGGCACTCCGGTTTCCTCCCACATCCCAAAAACATGCTTGGTAGGCCAATTGATCACTCCAAATTGTCCCTAGGTGTGAGTGCGAGTGCGAATGGTTGTTTGTCTCTGTGTGCCCTGCGATTGGCTGGCAACCGGTTCAGGGTGTCCCCCGCCTACTGCCCGATGACGGCTGGGATAGGCTCCAGCACGCCCGCGACCCCCGTCGGGACTAAGCGGGTTCAGAAAATGGATGGATGGATGGAACTTATTTGATTGCAACTTTGTAAAATTGTGCATTTTACTTCTTAGACTTGTGTTTTAATTATAAAAGTAATGCATTGCTTAGCAAGCTAGCGTAAAAGCTAAAAATTTTTTTCGTTCGATGTAGAATTGCGACCATTAATTACAGGCAGGCGTGCGACCAGGCGGCCATCTTTAGGCGGTCCTCGCGTGCCAATACCACCCTTGCCCTTCCACAAGTGCAGACTAGGGGAGTGCGCTTGTTTACGGAGCGGAAGAGTCTGTTTCCTGCCTGTAACAAAACCCAGACTCCCCCGTCAGAGTGTCAAGGAGTTGCTCGCCGTACCCGCCGCCAATACATCATCTTCATCGCCAAATCGTCAGGAGATAAGCCTCCCGGTCGGGCCCGCACAGAGGTGAGGTTGTAGGGCCACTGCCGTTCTAGGAACAAGATAAACTACAGCTCGCATGTATGTATTCCGCATGGAACACCCCCCTCTCCAAGTCAGAAGTCAAATTTCAATCATTCCCTTAATTCACTCACTGCTTGAGCTCTTTAAGAATTGGTGGCTTGCCAGGCGTTGCTGAACAGGTTTCGACTAGTTGCAGCCTTGTCTCCGTGTGTTGGATCGACAAACCTGTTGAAGCAGAAGTCTCTTTGCAGAATGGCAGGTGTACTCTCACGTAATATGTTGCCCAAATCCATTTACATCACAGTCCAAATGTCCACTTAGCAGTTTGTGCAAATCTGAAGGCCCTAAAGCGTTGTTTAAATTTCACCTGTGGCTCCCACTCATGTATTTGTTTAGCACTTTTAGTAAAACTGTCTAACATAAGCGTTCGTCACCCTGTCGTGTTTGTTTGGAGGCTTTTCACAAGATGTGTAATGTGGACAATTTATTTGCTCGGAATTTACACATTCTTACAGTAGCGAGATTTTATGTAATTTTGATTTGTGTGTAGCTCAAAAGAATTTCGTGGCTTTACATTTACACCTTTCCTGAAAGAAAAATCATGTAGAATGTATGTAAGCTTTTTGTAACACTTTTTAACACCTTTTGTGTGCTGTGAAAAAAACATTACGTCTTCAGCGTTAATCCTTTAATCCACTGAGACTTGTTGACATCTTGCGCTGTTCTCCCCCAAATTTGGTGGAATTCATAAAACGGACGACCCTAGGTGCTTTCCTCTTCTTTTATCTCACGGCCATCATTAATATTGTAATACTGTAATGGCAAAGGACCAAACCGTTGTGTTGTCATTAATGGTTGAGTTCTCAGCGCCGGAAGCCGTGTCTTATCAGCAGCGCATGTGATGGTGTCAGTAGCCAGGAGCGAGGCCGCGCTATTGTACCGCTGCCTGGGGCCGAGTGACGGATGACAGCGCCTTCTCTCTGGAGGAAATGGGGAGGCCGCAGCTCGAGCATGGGACCCTCGCCTTAACCTGTTTGCCTTTTTTTTTTTCCCTCCTTGTGTTTATTGGGTTTGGGAGACACCCGAATGCTCGGTTCTTGTTGCTCTTTTCCTGGCAGACGGCCGCTGCCCAGTTTTTGGGAGGGTTCATGCCAAACTTGGAGCGCATGAGAGGAGGAAGTGACCAGTCTGGATCCCCTGGCCTTTGCCCTCCCCGGGGTCCCATAAATTAGCTGGCTGTAATTCTCTCCCAGACGGCCTTGCCCTAGCAGGTGTGTGTTTGTATATATGAGTGTTAACAGGGAGATTTAAGGGCTGTGCTGTGTGGGATCTACAGTGTTGGGAATGTCGTTTTGGAGGAAACGTGCAACCTAAATATGTTTATCCTCCGTTCGCCACGCAGGCCAAGTAGATAAAGACGTGACGGAGGATGTTTAGACCTTTTTTTTATTCTCCCGAAGCGACGACCATACTTGGACACTGCTGAAATAACATTGGCGAAATCAAAAGGTTGAATTAAGTTCATCGTGATCATTTGTGTAATGGCTCTCGAGGGGGAAAAGGCAACGTTGCAATAAAATATCTTGACTGCAACATGTAAACACGTTTGTGGGAAATGTTGCGCTCGCCATCCAGGAATGAATGTTTGTATTGCTGTATAAGTAACATTTATTACTTTTCGTAACATAAACGTTAGGTCACTTGATTCTTCTTGAATAAAGTCTCCAAAATATTTTCGAGGGTAAAAATTAATGACAGGAGTCTTCCACTTCCCGTCTTTGTTTCTCAATGCATCGGTCAGTTCGAGGCGTGTTCTGCTGTCCTTCTATTTGAGGTACCTCCCATTTCAAAATGTCTTTCAAGCAAAAGGACACATTGGTTGTGAAGTTTAATAATTGACAATAAAGCTGACTTTGACTTTGACTTTGACTTATTTGATGGCAAGGGTGATGGGTTTATTATTTTTGACTTTTTACTACCGTCAGTTTAAAATTCATGGTAAATATAAGAGAGTATGATTGATGATGAACAAGAACGGCGGCTTTGTAGCTATTAGCTTTATTAGTGCTACAATGGCTAGCGTTGGTATTTACTGACCCCAAACCACTGAAGCCACACAGTGTCAATAGAAAATCACGGTTGTAGGTTTAGCCACGTTCCGCTGAGCTCTTGTTACGGATACTTCTGATATTGTGCTCAGTCCTATTTTGGCAAAACTAGCGTGAGTTAAGACAGACTTGTGCCTCCATCTTATCTATCTTCTCCCACTGACTGTCAATTACAGATCTCTTTGTAATTGGGTGAGTGTAATTGAATTAATTCATGATGATGCTATATGAAATTATGTCATAAGCTCAAATTGCTGAGAAAAGCTGCTTTAAATATATTACGTTTGACTTTTGCATCCAAATTCCTGCTGAATTCTGTTGAAAGCACGTGGCGATATCAATTGGAGCCTACAAACGCGTGCATGCACATACTTGTGAAGGCCCACACCAAAACACACGTGTCAGGCGGCGTATAGTCAGTCATTAGACTACACATGGAGGCCCCGTACCCCCGCCGTGTTGTGACTGTGTCTCGTTCCTTGTTAGAGAATTGATGACGCTGTCTTCAGAAAACAAACAAGGCGGGCGGCTAAAAAGGTGGTCACTCACCACAGCTCCCTGACCCGGAAAGACACAGGGAGGCCATCGCAACATGTGAGCCGTGCTGTGGCGTCCCTTTCGGAATGCGAGCGCGCACACACACTCGTGTTTGTGTTCCATTGATATGGCCGCTGGAATGTGTCTGTCTTGTGCCTCAATGTGCGCCTTTGTGTGTTGTGAGTGTCAGCGTAGCACAGCAGCAAGGATAACTTGCATGCAAACAAAACACAGATAAAGCACCTGGCACCACCCCTTGTTTTTCCGACATGCCTTCTGTAGCTGATTCCAAAATTCCACATGTCAATTATCTGGTAGTGAAATGGAGAGACGTTCTCTGTCTATATTTGGGGGGTTTCTCTCATTGATCTGGATGTGACGCGCCCGATTGTGGGCATCGTTTCGCCAGGGGCCTCTTCTGTCTTCGTCTTCTGTTCTGACTCACACGTCACATCATTGGGCCCCCCGGGGCCCCTCGCCGGTACATTCACATCACACACACCCCGCCCTGCTCTGGGCCCCCAAGCCTTGTTCCAGAAGCTCAAATCCCATAATTGCAGGGCTGACAGCGAAAGCAAACGTAGACGTCCTCACCTGGTCGGAAAGAATGAAAACATCAAGACTGTCAAAATGTAGTGGGGAGATGAGTGAGGAGGATGAGATTATTGGGCAAAGTGTGCAATATCTCAAAAGAAGATTTATTTTATTGGTATTTTGGTTATTAAAAACATTATTATTCCTGCAATAGCATCACTCCCCCAAAAATGCAACTGGAAAATATTTACTGCACCTTACTTTTCCCTCACATTTTGTTTTGTTACAGTTTTACTCTCAAATGGAATAATTACATTTAATTACCCATAATGACCTCATGAAAGAAGCCCAACCTAATGGAGCTTGAGAAGAATGGGCAAACTGCCCAAAGATAGGTGTGCCAGAATTATAACCTAACATTTAAAAAGGCTTGAGGATGGATTTGCTGCAAAAGTTGTATTGACAAAGTAGTGAGCAATCCTAGTGAGTACTTTTTTTTTTTTTTTTGTGGGGAAGAGCAAGATATACACATACTCCCACTGGATAGGCAGAATAATTGCATGACTGAAGCATATGCATAGTATGCGTGATCACTCCAAATATGCTGCAGATTGTGGACAGAGCTCGAGTATGGCTTTTCTGTTTACCAAGCAACCAGAGACACTGAAGGATTGACACTCGCCGACAGTGCGACTGCGCTCGAGCGTAGCAAGTGGTATATCCTGATTTTCGTGCCGACGCAAGCCCGGATGCGCTTGTTTGGAAATTTGGTTCATCTCTCTGCGTCATGCTGGGCATTCCGACGACCTGCGGGTGTTTCTTTTGACATGCATTGAGCGCACTTGACAATTTAAAAGTAGAGTAATTGCACAAAGTAGACCAAATCTCACACCAGCTGGAACCCTGTCAAACCTTTGGCGCTGGGAGTATTCAGGTGAATTTGATCGAGCTACAGACAAACAGATTCTGAGCTCGCATTGTTTTTATTATCATCTTGTGCTGTATATATTTGTAAATAAGGGAAGTACAGTGGAAGTTATGTGTGAGTTGCGGGGCAGGGGCATCACTTATCACAAAACTCAGATAACTCACTGATTATTATGGGGAGGGCATTTTCAGTATTAGCGGGAATTTAAAAAAAAATCAGGTTATTTTTTTTACCATGAGAATGATGAGAAGCAATAACTTTGAGTAATATTTTCTGATCAACATACTCATGGGAAATTTGCTCAGTATCATCATTATTATTGTTAATGCTGTCAAAACAATGACATGATTTTGATGTGGACAACCCAGGGACATCATCTTCATTCGACAGAGTGTCTGGCCTCCCGTGTGGAAGGACTGAAGCACTTTCCAACAAGCTGCTGGCTGGGGTGAGCAGCCATTTATTTATGAACCACTTCAAGTGGTGCAGACAGCACAGTGGAGCCAGCATGTTTATAGCAGAGCTCAGCGCAGACCCTCAGGACACAACAGATGAGGATCCATGCGCCGTCTAATTTACACTACCATCACATGCTCTTAACTCAAACGACACTTTGATTGTGCGTCTTTTGACGTGTACGCTCACGGTAACAATGTTGCGTACACCTGCTCAATCTCATAAGATCAAATACAAGAGCACGTACCGTTATTTTTTTCATGCAAGCTGTAATTCTTGGCACTGAATATAGTTTTTCAGAAAGTTTTCGCATTTAGGAAAGTCAGTTTGCCTTTTCCCTATGAAGTATTTTTTCAAGGAGGTTTCATCTTGATACAGTCACCTAATCTCATTTTGCTGAAATTAATAATTTCTCATGTTTGCCCATTAAAAGTACAGAAGAGGAACTTTAGAAAATTATTAATTTGTTCTGTCTGCAGCACAGCGAACTTAAACCACAGATGCACAGAAGAGATAGAACCTCTTTTTACTCAATCTAGCCAGACTCGCCATTATTTTTGTAGTGGCACAAATTGGGACTTTTTTGCCAAATCAAGTGTGAGTGTGTTATTAAACTATTAAACTTATGCTGCTTCTAAAAGTGTACCTGTATTATAATAAAATCTCAGTGAAAGTATTAGTAAACTTTGACTCCCCTTGAATAAATCACCGATTCAAACACGCATTAGAAATACTTTAAGAAAGAGCTTTAGCGCCATCTTGTGGCCCAAAACGTTACCTGCATCTAAATTCCAACTAGCTCTTTTATAGTTGATTGACTCAGCTGCTTGTCAGTCGAGCAATAGAGGCGCCCATTGGTCAGAATCATCGCCGCTTGGTCCCTTCTCTCGACTTTGGACTTTAACCTGACTTGTATGACCGACTGTGATTGGATCGGACCCTACAGCGACATTCCCATTGGTGCACCCGTCACACTCCCGTTCTCTTTATATCCAAGTGCAAAGTGCCTCCTTCTTGTCGCTTGTCGCATTGTAGCTGTCAGATTGTTTTTAAGGTGAAAACATACAATGTCTGTGTTTGACGAGGTTCCCCCAGCGGCACCCGTTGCCGTATTTAAACTAACACAGGACTTCAATAATGACCACTTTTCACACAAAGTCAACCTCGGTGTTGGGGGTAAGTTGGAGCACAACATTGATTGAATTTATGAACCCGTTATTTGCAGTTCGTTTTGCAATTCTGCCGATCTCTTTCTCCAAATGCACCTGAGATTGCTGTTCATTATAAAATGCATTTTGTGTTCATTTGTGGGTCATGAACAGTAACAGTCGATAATCTAATGACAGTGCTTATCAGTGATGCAAACCTGCACAATGACCCCTAACTCTACAGTTCAACTACGGTACTACCCTCTTGTTTGTGAAACAACCACACATTTTAGTCCTGTACAACATTTTTCATTTGTAATCAGATTACCAGTAGTAATCCTGGCCTCTTGCTTTGCAAAAAAAATCGTAGGAGAAATGCTGCAGGCGTGTGCGTGCGTGCGTGCGTGCGTGGTCACTGGCACTGCTTCTTCTTCTCCCTGAGTCCATTAAGTGCAGGAGGATGAGGCGTTGTAATCCCTTCACCTTTAACAAGACGCAGCATGACAGATGGCGAATGTAGGCCAAAACGTCATTTTCACATTAAATCAATTGGACGCGGTATGACGCAAGCCATACAATAGGTTGTTTGTAGCAGTGGAAGCACAATCAAGTTGTTTAAGCCAGGACTTTAGCTCTGAATTTGATTTGGGGTTTTTTTGTCGACTTGTAATACAGCCTACCGAACAGACGATGGCAAGCCATGGGTTTTACCGGTGGTGAAAAAAGTGGAAAAGATCATCGCCAATGATGACAAGCTCAACCATGAGTACCTATCCATCCTGGGTTTGCCGGAATTCAGATCCTCAGCATCCAAAATTGCACTGGGAGACAGCAGCCCTGCTATCCTGGAGAACAGGGTGTGTTACACTTTAATCATGCATTCGACCACTGGATTTGTTCTTCCCGTTTAGCTTTGTTTAGATATTTTGTTTGTCCCATTCAGGTGGGGGCGGTTCAGTGTCTTGGTGGCACTGGTGCGATAAAAATGGGAGCAGAGTTCCTCAGACGTTTCTACAACGGAAACAACAACACAAAGACACCAGTCTATGTGTCTGCACCAACCTGGGGTACCCAGTAGATACCTTTTTTTGTTTTAACTCTCTAAAAATAAAAATACAACAATTTAGCTTGACAGGTCCAAAGCACAAACCCAATGAAGAGACTTATCTCCTCATTTGCTTTAGAGAATCACAATGGCTTGTTCACCAACGCCGGCTTCGAGGATGTCCGTCCATACAAGTATTGGGATGCACAGAAGAGAGGACTTGATCTCTCTGGTTTCCTTGCAGACCTGGAGGTAAACAGCACGACGTGAGCTCTGGAATTACGCCTCCAAATTCGAACTTTCTATTTCCTTTCCTCAGAGCTGCCCAGAGCGTTCCATCTTTATTTTGCATGCTTGTGCCCACAATCCAACTGGCACAGATCCTACACAGGAGCAGTGGAAGCAGATTGCTGAAGTTATGATGGTACTAGAATTGTTGTGGCATTAGTTGTCCTCACAAGAACAGTAGTGTGCATGTGTAATGAGATTTTTCTTTCTGCTCTTTGCCAGAGAAGAAAGTTGTTTGCGTTCTTTGACTCAGCTTATCAAGGTTTCGCTTCAGGCAGCCTAGATAAAGACGCATGGGCTGTCCGGTTTTTCGTCTCTATGGGCTTTGAAATATTCTGCGCCCAATCTTTCTCCAAGAACTTTGGCCTCTATAGTAAGTCACGCTTGCAAGTAAATACAGTCTATACAAATTGGCAGATAAATCCTAAAGCATATTTAATCCCAAAGAGGAATTATCTCTTGTTCCCATCAGACGAGCGTGTGGGCAACTTGACCGTGGTGACTCGTGATGCTGATAACCTGAAGAGAGTTCTGTCCCAAATGGAGAAAATTGTGCGGACCACTTGGTCCAACCCACCAAGTAATGGAGCTCGCATCGTGGCCGTCACTCTCAACTCGCCCGAGCTCTTTGTCGAATGGTCAGCGGTCCAAGCTCAAAATATAATGTGATGGATATGAAAGTGCTGTGTTCTCAAATGCAACATTTTATTTGTGTGACTCCAGGAAAGAAAATGTGAAGACCATGGCTGACAGGGTTTTGTTGATGAGGGCCCAGCTGAAAGCCAAGCTCCAAGCTCTGGGGACGCCAGGAACCTGGGACCACATCACAGATCAAATTGGCATGTTCAGCTTCACCGGACTCAACCGTGAGTACGAACATGTGCACGTGCACCGCTTCGGTTTGAATGAATGCTAAGAATTCAAACATGTGTTCCTGCTGTTACACATCTGGAGTAATGCAGTCTCGTTTCCGCCATGGTTATTCCTCACAGCCAGACAAGTGGAATACATGGTGAAGGAGAAACACATCTACATGATGTCCAGCGGACGCATCACCATGTGCGGGTTGACCAGTAAGAACATCAACTACGTGGCTGAGTCCATCCACGAGGCCGTCACTAAGGTCCAGTAGAAGAGGTCCTCATTCACTGACACTGTTTCACAGGACACGCAAGTACTGTACATTATCGAAATGCCAACCTGCAGCCAGAGGAGAGGACATTTGGTCCAACCTACAATACAATTCTAAAATAAAAAAAATAAAAAACCATAAGAGGAACTGTGTTTGAAAAATTAAATAACCACTAATTGGAAAAAAGTTTTCCTCACCCCTGCTTTTATAACATTGAACTTTTCAGTAATCTCCCCCTTGAGAGGTAATTCAGTGTTCAGAGTGGTCATTTAAAAGTTTTGTCATTTCTAATTTAGTTTTTAATTTGATCCTTTTACTGCTGGGACATAGCCAGTAAGAGATTCTGCACATTTTGATTCTTGGTAATGTAAATTTAGCTCTTGGAACACTTTACAATAATCCAGCAATGGCTAAAATGAAGGTGCATTACTGACATTCAATTTTATTCCAAGTGGGATTTTTTTAATTAAAAAATAAAATAGCTTAATGCGCCTTTCTTAAGACCTGAAACTTGTCATTTAATTGTATAAAGATGCTAAGGAAATGCCAAATTTGGTATTAAATTAAGCTAGAAATGGGGAAATTTCCTCCTTTATGATAATGAAGTCTTACAGAATGTGGTAGTTGAGTCGCTACTCACAAACAGATTTGTTAAAACCACTGATTTTATTCACTGTATTTCTGTATCTTTGACAGGACAATTAAAAATGTCCAGTTATTTCAAACTTGTATTATTGGAGCTTTTAACATAGACATAAGACACTAAAGCTTTATTGTGTTTAGTGTTAATGTGCTCATAAATTCAAGCTATAAATGTTCTTGAGAAAAACACAATAAATGCATTTGGATCACATTTGTCCGTTTTGTCATTTGTGCTGGAATCAATGTGCATCTTAAGACAGAGAAATACATGAATGGTATATCAAAATGAGACAAAAGAGGGTCCAGTTTATTATTTATAATATATTTTGTTGAAATATACTAGACATTTCTTCAGTTTCTCATATTTCAGTTCTGCGCTTACTCATTCAAATAATAAAATGTGACAAGAAAATAAATACACCAGCAGATCAGTAGTGAATAAAAAAAAAATTACACAAAAGAAATTCATAATAAATTATATATTTTTTTTTAATATATTTGAGGTTTGTTTCATTTTTTTATTATCTTTGGTTAAATTCCATTATATAATACAAATGGCAAAATGTGAGGAGGTGTCAGTCGGGCATATCGAAATATCGAGTTGGTCCAGTTCTGACGAGTGCTAAGCAGCGCGTTACCCTCTGTACTTTCTCCCCTGTGCAGGCCGACTGTGTGTTCAAAAGAGGCTTGACGTCAGCATGTGCGTCATATTGCTTTTCCCTCATATTGATCCAACATTCAAGTTTCTCTCTTCTAGATCCACTCAACAAAGTAAGCTGAATTGTTTACTCCTACTGTTGATGATCCAAAATTGCTTTTAATGTCCTTGCGTAAGTATCCAAAGGCCTTTTTGTTTGCACCCACGAGTTTCCATGTCATTGCAACTTAAAGATGCCCTTTAAAGGAAATGTGAGTATCATACACATAAGTAACAGTAGCGTAATATTTAAATGAGTTTCTTTTTTTTTTTGGGGGGGGGGGCAGTAAAGTGCATTAAAGCTACTCATGCACTGCCCCTGCCTCAGCATGCATAATATGGACAGGAGGGCTCTCTAAAAAGGGATAATCTTACTTTACTTTTTAAATAAACAAACATGCAAATAAGATTTTATAAGTAACTGCCCTAAGACATCCTCAAATACACATGTAGCTTATTCTTAGTTGTAGGCAGCTTCCGTGTGGTGTTAAAAGACGTGGGGTGACAAAATATTGCACTACTTCTTGTCGTCATGTATTTTGATGTATTAGTGCCAAATATTGATGTTTTTATCGAAACAGATGCCATTATGAACTAATGTCCCTAATCAACAATTGGATTTAGGCACCTCATGCTTATAAAAATCAATGTATTTTGGGATGGATGACACGCTAGATGCTCATTTGGAAAATATTGTTTTTCATGGGCATTGTCAATATGTAAAATGTAATGCTGTAGAACCTCCTAAGTTAAACGCAATCAAATGCTCAACTTTGTTGTTAATATTGTCAACTTTGAGCACATTAAGAGACTTTTATTTGAAATTCAGGCCTCTGTAAATGAATTTGACTTTTCTTGGTTCTGCATGACTCTACAGGCACTTTTTTCTTAAAATTTGTGTCAAATTCTGAATTGTACCACATCAGTGGCCTTTGAGTTTAGAGGTTTCACCATGTTTCAAGTAGCACAGAATTGTCTCTTATTGCACTATTATTAATATGGCATCACATTAGTATCACTTCATGTGATAGTTCCTATAGCTACACAAGGACATGCAATGTTAGAATTAGCAATTGAAATTGTATCTGATGCTAAAGGAACACCACCCACTATACATATTGCTATTGTTTACATCCTATTTGGTTATCTCATATAAAAACAAACAGGTACGAAAGTATCTCCTTTTGAAAATTGTGCAAGCCCCTCTGAAGTCTGCGGGAGTTACAACTAGCTGTCGTTCAAATTCAGAATATGGCTCTTATTTATTTTTTTATTTTTTTCCAATCTGCTGTAAAAATTGTGCTCTTGGTCTGTACAGTAGTGGTATTTCTTCTTTGTGCGTCGTCAATAGATGGCGCCATTATGGCACAATTCCAGTTGGCTCAGTACAAAACGGCTGTTCCTCTTTGCTGATGGTAAACATGTTCTCATGACAATTTAGTAGGAAATCATACAAAAAAGTCAAGAAAAATATAAAAAGTGCATTATCCAGATTTTTTTTAAACTAAAATGCTTTCATATTTTATCCAACCCAGGATGCGCATCGACTAAAGCCAGGCTCTCTCTCACCTCCAGCAGAATGGATGGGTAACCTTCAAAGTTGGTGCCTATATATTTACTTATTTATTTGTTTATTTTGCTACATTCATTTGTTATCATTTTCTATTGAAATGCATCAATTTTTAGAGCGTTATCCTCCTAAATAGTCACAAGAACATGTATCATTGACACTTTATGGCTTAAATTACTTACTGTATACCACTTTCATACCAAGATGGTGCCAGCGCTTGGGGGTAATTTTTCCACTTGGTAGCTGAGCAACCGTTTGGTATGTCGGACGCTGATTCACCAGGGATACCCAGCAACAACAAATAAAACAACTAACTGTAGAAACATTTCAGATTCAAGGTGAAACAGTAGTCTTGATTCAACCTTTGCATATCACTACATAAATAGTCATTGGAATTGTCCAAACTGGTGGGAAGGCTTCTATTTTAATACACGGGCGAGCAAAGGTCCCTAGTGGCCATATTAAATCAGCAAATTCTGGCACTAACACATGGACCCAACCAGCACTGGCACCAGCTCACTTTGAAAGGCGTATCAAAGGCTTTAGTTCCCACCACATAAGGCTGATTAATCCAATGTATTGCTATTGGGAATTTTCAATTCAAGCCCCCCCCCAATCATTCCCTTTTTGTCTCAATCACAGAAGGAGTTAGTGAAGGGAGGCAGATTTGGGACAGAGTACCCGTGGAGACCTGAGCGCATCGGTAACTATAGAACAATGATGATATTAGCTCCTGGAGGGAGGTGCCCAGGCATCCAGGGAGTTTACGTGACCGGGCCAGCTGGATAAGGAAGGTAAAAATAAATAAGAGGTGCGCTAGCTTGTCACTGGAGGCTGCTCCAGACCTTCCTCCAAGCTCTTTTCTCCATCCCGAGACTTTTTCCTCCTCTTGTTACCTGGTAACAAGGATAACATGTTGACATTTAGAGGCAAACAAAAGGTTCCCATCGTCATTAGTCATTGTTCCTTTCAGGTCATTTTCAATTACGGTAACTATCGTATGAACCAAAACAAAATGCAGTGGAACATATGTGGTCAAATGCATTTGGGGTTCCACACTCACCATTTTAAGTGCGTGTGATACAATCAGACCTCACGAGTCTCATTGTCTCATACAACACACAAACATCCCTTGATCCAAATGAAATAATAAATAAATGAGTCATGTCATTCTAGCGCCAACAGGGAGCTTAGCATCTGTAAGTAACCATCGCAGTAACCTCTCATCTGTTGCTAAGTTACGCCATGCACAGTTGCCAAGTCTGACACAACCAGTTAGAGGAGACACGCATTCCTTGATGTGTTCGTAGCAGATGTTTCACTCACTCAATTTACGCAGCAGCTTCTTCCCGACGTTCTCGTCAGAGCTGGACAGAGAGCGAGAGCTGATATAAGGAGAGGTGGATGGCTGAGAGTCTATAGGCACGTCTGAAAGAAGACAAAAAGTAGAGTTAGTTGAAGATTTATAGTAATTTAAGTTTTTCTATACCTACTTTACACAAAATATAATATGGTATCAAACAACTGAAATAATGTGGTTGCAGAAGTGTGCACACCCTCCAATCACTGAGGCCCAATTTTATATACACATTTATTCAAACAGCAATAATATTATTTAATAGGGCTGACCGTTTTCTCTATAATTCTCTGGTCGATCTTCTTGGATGAAGGGAATCTCATCCATCCGGAGGAACACGCTGTCATTGGGACTCCGCTGGCCATCAGATTTGCTGCCTGTGTGAGTAGAAGGGCCATTCAGCAGTAGACCAAAGACAATTGATCAGCTTTTCAGGACCATTTAAGGTAAACAATTATATTCCAAGATTGGTGGTTTAATCAGGAGAGGTTTTAGTTGGTGCAATGTGATTTAAAGTCTTATGACTATGACGCAGTGTCATTAGTCTCTGTTATTGACAAGCAGTTGAGCCATCTGTTGGTTTTTCTTATTGACATGAAGACGAGTGACATCTATCACACAGCAGACTACAGATGGCTTGTGGGAAATCCTTTAAGCCCTAAAAAAAATAATAAAAAAGAGCAGATTGCGCATGCCATGTTTGTTGCTTTTTGGGAGATGAAGCATAATGGGACTTTGACTTCATCACATGCTTTATCTGTAAATTCCTTATGGTGCAGTATTGTGAAAGATAATTAAACAGGGATTTGAGATGCCCTTCTAAATATATTCATGCGCTAGCCACAACAATAGTGTATTAGACCCAATATAAACTATATCAACAAATCTGTTCTTACATAAGATAATATAGCTATGTTTTGTTTTATTTATTTATTATGTTTTGAAATTTATTTAGCAATATGTTAGAAGTTTTCAGTGGTGCAGAACTGCACGACCTCTAATGATTTCCCTGCCTTCTGTATATCTATAGGGAAGGAAATTACAGCATGTTGTAATTTTATTTTATTTCAATGACTTGTACTGCCCACGTTCAATTGACAAAATTGTCATACACAGTTACAATGTCAAAATCTATAGACTCCCCAACTTACGAACTATTCGATTCCTCTGATTGAGTCTGGAGGTATTGCGAAGGCCCACATGGGGATGCAGCTGAGCTAGCCGCGCTAATCCTAGGCGGGTGTGGGCGCTGGTGAGGGGGAGAGCAATGCTGTGGGAGCGGGCCTCCACGATGGGCAGCCTCCCTTTAGCATCTGCATCTACCGGGTCTGGCGTCTGCGGGGAGCTGTCCATCCGTGTGGCCGTCAGGGCGTTCTGGTAGTGTGTCCTGAGTATCTGAAGGAAAGGTCACGGTTTGGGGAAAGATTCAGCTGTCACGTCCTTAATTAGTATAGTTTGTGTTAGTCACCTTGATTATTTGTAGGTCTGTGAGCTGTCGGACCGAGTAGTCCGGTAAGTAGAGCCCTCCCGATGAGAGCTGACCAACACTGCCGCCGCTCAGAAGCGAGTCTGATTGGTTCAGACCACTGCTGCGAGAGTTGTATCGCTGTCCTACAGGGAAAATTGGGGGAAAAACACTGTTGGGATATGCAGAATAGCATAATTTTTTTTTTTAAATACTCATTGAAGAAAAAAAAAAATACACTGATTGATTGCAAAAGATGGAGCAACACATGGAGACCCACAATACAACCATATTCAGAGGCATATATTATTTATCCTCTACAAAACATGACCAATTTCAAAGCATTTTACTGAGTTACTATTATTCCTGTATTAATTTTTTTGGTCGTACTTGTAATTTAAGGCATCCTCACATTCCGCTACTAAAGACCTTTCTGTGCTGCTTGACTTTTTTTCCACAGTAGAAGATCTAAAGAGCAGGACATGGGAAAAAGTATGGACTTTAGCAATGTCCTAATCTTGGGATTAAGAGATTTTGGAATCGCTTTAAGCCTACCAGTGAAAGGCCAAATGTGTGCGCAAATACTTGAAGAGCAAAAGTGCACATTATAGAAAATGGGAACCTTTTTTTGCTCGCGAGGCAGTTTTAGCTCACATAATCCGTGTCAGGTTGTGTTCTTCCGCTGGGAAATTCTCTCTCAATCTCATATTTTTAATTACTTTCTTCCCACAGCTACTGCTCGGCTGTACACTTGGAGGGATTTTAATGTCTAATTAGTTCCTTCAATTATTATTACTCCTTGTTGCCGTCGTCAACACTACCATTAGTTCCTGTTGAGACCCCCCCCAGTTGACTATATTGACTAGTTATCATGGATGTACTTACCGATCGGCAGGGGTGGGATGAGTGCTGGCATGCCGTAGTAGGAAAATGCTCCGTTCTCAAAGCGGAGGGCCTCCTTTCCAATCTCTACCTCCACCCGTCCCTGCAATGTCAGCACTTTTTTTCACCCATCATGTCACCACCACATCAACCCACAATTCAATTGAGTTGCCCGCACAGAAAATACTTAATCAGCGTTGTATATGCAATATTGAGCACAATTTTTTCTTTTTATTATTACAAACCTGCTAAATTACCTTTGTTTATTGAATTTAGTTGAATTTTGTACTGCCCCAAAAACTCATTTCGTGTGAGCAGCAGAAAACATACAGTGCACTATTTACAAGTAAGACTTTTTAAGATTGAACCGGTCATACATTTTTTATCCTCTGTGAAGAGCTCAGACATCTTTGTTTATCAATCTGTCTGTTTTTTACTGCCACCAGGTGGCTAAGGTGGGCAGCTGCACAATGGCCAATCAATTGATGCAAAATGTGACAGAATTCTATTTTTGTTGTTGATGTATAATTAAATATAATAAAATAGAGTAGATTTTTTTTCTCATTAAAAAAATTCAAATTTTTTGTTGTTTTCATTTTTGTTTGTGTGATTTTTCTAATGTCAAAATGTAAGTTGCAACATTTAAATATGTGTATTAAAGTGTGGTGGTGTTACTAGTTCAAAAACTGACTGTTGTAAAAAGGGTGACGAAAGCAACAAAGCAAATTGAGACTTGTGGATTAAATGATGTTCTACTAAACTCTACATCTTTACCTGCAGGATGAGGACAAAGTAGTCGACGGGTTTGTTCCTCTGGAAGAGGTAGTGCTGCGCAGCGTGTTTGTTCTTGGGGTTGAACTTGAGTTCTTGCACCACACTGGGATGCTTGATGAGACGGAGCAGGATCTTCTCTGACAGGTGACACGGCCTGAACGGCTCCACCTCTGACAGTCGGCGACATACACACACACAGCAAAATGGGAGGGGGAGAGAATAACACCAATGTTTTCAATGTTGTCATTTTCTCTATCCTATCTCAAAGCAAATAGTAGCATCTAGTGTTCTCTCCAAAAAAGTACCAACAGGTATGTTTTGGCCAAATTCAGAATTTCACCCTTGACTACTTTTAACTTTCCACAGGTCCCCATTGGATCACATGACCTACCTGTAGCCAAGAAGCGATGTGTTGCCAGCAACAACTGAGGGGAGATCTTCACATTCAGTTCATTTTCTGCTACTTTGAAGATGGAAAAGTCCTGCTGTTTCCTCTCGTGGTGCGATACTCGCCTTTTGGTGCGATTATCAGCTGCGAAAGACACATATGGCAAAGCCAGGTATTTAAACACGTTTAGTTTTTTTACTCACACTAAATTAGTTTTAGTCATGGGTATCTTTACAGCCACGGATTGCATTGGATTATCCGCGCGCATATCTGATTGATAAATCCTCTGCAGATGTGAAGGTATTTAATAAATTACATCCCCTCACATGAATCATAACTGCTATAGCGACAGCTGGTGCCATACAGACATACGTAAGCTTCTCTTTACTGTATGCACTATAATTACTAAATGTGCACCCACACACTACATGCAATTAAACTGATTATTTTCCTCTAAATCATGGTACATATATAGAAAAAAAGCACATGGGCTTCTATTCCAGGCAATTAAAGGATTATGGTGATTTCACTTATTTCATTATGTATAAATCCTGAGCTGTGAACAACAGGGGCTGGATCAAGGGAATAATAATAAGAGTGATTATGTTATAAATTATTCATAGGAAATGCAAACATCTGTGAACAGTCGTCTTCAGGAAATATTGTTACACTCTTCTATTTAAGGACATAGCAAACTGAGAAGCTATTACTACATTTTACTGAGTCACATCGTTGTCAAACTCCTCTTTTGTGTCTGAACGCAGTCATGAAAATAATTACGTTTGTAAGTCAAGGCACCACTGCGGCACCAATGAGTCATGTGCGGCTTCACCATATTTAAATATAAAGAAATGATTAGGGGGGGTGATGTTGCAGGTTGCAATTTCTACATAGCTGTAAGAGCATGCTGGTGTTTGTCATGTAAACATACTATAAAGATCTGTTTCGTCCACAATTTCAGACTTGATGATTTCTTCGATGACGTCCTCCAGGGTGACGATGCCCATCACCTCATAGAAGGGGTCACCCTCGCCTTCGTTGTTGACCCGCTGCACCACAGCCAGGTGGGATTTGCCTGCGTTGATCACAAAAGATGAAAAGATAATGCTGTATGGGTACATTTGAATAATTTTTAATTTAAGTTTCATTATTTTGTGATAAAAAATATTTTAACGATTAAAAATGCAAACAATTATTATTATTATATCTATTATTATTGTGAAAGTAAATGGGATAAAGTCCAATCTCTGTCCAAATAATATTGGGGTACCACAGGGATTAGTTTTATGTCCACTACAGTTTCAAAGTACATAAATGAATTAGTGGTATAGAAAAATGGATGGATGGATTAAATTATAATTGCTTAGCCCCACCAAACTGTCATCGTCATAACATTTTTTAAAGTAACAGTTTTACATTCTTAACTGCCATACAATTGCTGGTGTAAGAATTAAACACTCTAACAGATACGCTGGAAAAAAGTATTGAGACACCACTGGGGTCTTACTGCTGTGTAATTTTTGCCTTAAACATTCCAAAATACAATCTCCTGGTTCGACTTTAGAGGTTCCAATTATATACATAATTATTCTCATAAGACAATGTTGTCATGCAACACTGAGAATAAGCCTGCTTGAAAATGAGCATTAATGCAGCTGCAGGAACCGTATCACATATGCGAGCTTCTACATAATATTCCTTCAACTCTTTCATGCCTTTTGAGACTCAGACAAGACGTCATTGGGTATTTGAGGGTTTAGCCCAGAGATGCTTTGGCACTTTGGGAAGATTTGGCTGCTACCCTTACGTAAAGCATTATGCAATCGGTCCGACGACGGCTGCATCTGCCAACTCTGTTTTTAAACACTGCCCAAAAGCACTATGACAGCATGAAATCAACTAAGTCAAACATTATAAGCATCAAGTGTGCACAATATTCAAAACATGCTGCACAAAAATTTGATTTTTGGAGGGGCTGTCCAAATAGGTTATCTAAGCATTTGCCAGTAGAGACACTAGACACATACGTATCTAGCCTCTACTGAGCCAGTTCATATGAGATTTAGAGCGATCACTAGTGAGGGATCAAACCTTTTAATCCCCTGTGAACTATACACGACCCACATTTGGATGGTCTACCCATGCAATTCTCAAGAACAATCAAATCTAAAAAATAAAAAAAATAGACTACAAAAAACCAAGCATTTAACCTGTTTAAGAAATTCGGATAACATGGAATAAAACATAAACCATAAATTACTTAAAGTCGACGTGAATTTGGCTGAGTTGATGACGTCAACCTGTCTAACTAGCTCAGGTGAGTCAGACGCGGATGTGCCCTCATAACTGCTGATGTGCCCGGGCACTGCATTACATCACTCGTAAGTTACATAATACCCTTGCAGAACACACACATGCACACACAAAGGCAGTCACACACATGCCCCAAGTAAAACCGAGTCTGATGCGCATTCTCTTTTGCAAATCGTTCCGCTCCACCAGTTTGCAGTGCTCCCCTTCCCATGATGCGTTGTTGTGTGCACATCACATTACGTTCAGTGTCCTCCGTAATGTATTCGCTGCATTTCATTTATACAGATATTGCATTTTGGGTGACATCCCTTTACTTAGCGGCCACTGCATTAGGTATACTCTAATGGCAATGCATGTTAAAAATCTGGCAATTAAATTATTGTTCAGCTCAAAACTTTACATCACACTTGGGATTCCATGTGATTTTTTAAAATTATATGTTGCATATATTTTGGTTATTAAATTAAGCCTGTAATGCTTCCTCTTTAAATTTTCCATATAAATGTAGAGAATGTCATAGACATAATAAACAACTGCATATCGTCAAACTAAATATTCATAAAACTCATCCATGCATTTTCTGTAGTTTCTGAATGTTTTTTTTCCGAATGTAGGAGGGAGTCGTAGAACCTGGAAAAGAAATCCCACAGAAGCACAAAAATATGAAGCAGATGTGATAACCAATAATCTAACTAAGCCGTACATTTTTCTCATGATATTGATAATTTATCATGAGCATTCTGAAAAGTCACATTTCTCTGACTTTATACTTTTTCAAGTTTAGTCTATCTCTGTTTTAAAAAAATTAATACCAACTAACTCAAAAAAATATTTGCTCTCCAAGTACATTACGAGCAACGTTAGAATACAGTAGCATAGTAGGCCTAAGAGTTATTTAAAAAGAGACAGATATTTTAGTCCTGAAAAGGATATTATATCAATAAAATCTGCAATATTGTGTACTATTTGAATAGTGACACTGGAAAAGCTCTCTCCACCTGTCATTCAAAAGTGAGTCCAAAAGGCACATTTATTGAAACAGCTCTCTAGATCTCATCGCATTGTCCAGAGGTACCTAATGAATAGCCCATCGAGTGCATGCGCAAGCAGTTGTCACTCGTGACATTTCCCGCTCACATCCGCACTGAGACTGACCCCAGTAATCCCAGTGTGACATTCCCACAGCGGGGCTGCCTGAGCAGTGGGAGCCTTTAATTCATCAAAGTATGAAGGAAGCCGCCAGACAGGAAAGGAAAAAGGTTGCAGTTGAATTTTTCATGATTGCCCTGTCGGTTTGAATGGCAACCTCCCACGGAGCGGAAGATGAGTGAAAAAAACCCCGAGTCAACAGACCCAGAAGCTATCTGTCATAATCCTGAGCGGGATGAAGCAATGGACCTCCTGACCTGTAAGTGCAATGTCATTTATGAACCTCCCCTCCAAAGTCAATATGTCTCCCTTCACATAATAATAATCAAAGTTGAAACTTTCACTGGCACGCTACTTATGTGTCAGTAAAAACACACATTGTCAGCCTAATAGCATTCTTGTTACCAATTTCTTTTCTGTTCAACAGCTTCGCTAACTTTTACCTTTAATTGTACTTTTTAGTGTTTGTTTTGCGTCATGCTAAAACATTTTGCACTATTTACAACGTTTTTGCCATGACATTTTTTGGGTGGAGATCAACACTGTTTGCGCCTGTGAATCAGCAGTTCCAATTTTTGTATTTCCTCCCACCCTCTTATTTTTCTTGTATCCTCCTAATGCATTTGCACTATACAGCATTTTAGCCACTATATTTTAGAAGTCGTTCCATGATGCAACTTGGATCCACCTAACGTCTTACATTGATGAATCCCTACAGAGACCCTATTCCGTCCCGCTTGTCAGCTCTGCAACCTCTGCTTGAACCCCCTCGGTTGGACACTGTTTCACATTTCACATCTGGTCTTCTCCATAGGGATGAAAGGCTCTTCATGGCCACGGCCTACTGTGAGCTTAACATGGCACTTCTCTTCTCGGTTTTTGGTGTGGTTTTAACTACACGCACACACTTCAAAGGCCCCTCACACCATAGGTGGTGAGAGGTCGAGAATGGGAAGCAGAGCATATGGTGCCTTAAAAGCCAGCAGCACCGCCTTCCCAATAGTCTGGCGGCCTGGCATTGATCCAAGAGGAGCAGGATTCACTTCGGTGTTCAATTACCTCGTTTGAATTCCTCCAGCATCACGTCCAACTTGGTGTCGTCGAACACGCAGTGCATGGGGTGCTTGTAGAACTCGGTGACGGTCTTGAGTGGGGTGCAGTCGTCGGGGTCCACGAAAGCCAGGTCCTTGACGAACAGGATGTCTACAATGTTGGACCGCTCGTTCTCGTACACCGGGATCCTGGTGAAGCCACTCTGCATCACGTCGGACATGGTGCTGAAGTCCAGCACGGCGTCCGAGGACAGCATATAGCAGTCGGACAGAGGAGTGAGAACATCCTCCACTGTCTTGGTCCGCAGCTCCAAAGCTCCTTGGATGATGTTGAGCTCCTCCTTGACCAGGTCGTGGTACGGATCGGTGACACGCAGCATGGCCACGAGCTTCTCCCGCGTGTAGAAGCTCGAGATCTCCTGGTGGAGCAGGGAGTCCAGGATCTTGGAGACCGGGTAGGCGATGGGCAGGAAGAGGAGCATGAGGAGCCGTGTGGCGCACAGGGTCTTAGACGCGATGGCGAGGCTGTGCCGGGACGCCACCGAATGAGGCAGAATCTCCCCAATGAAGAAAATCCCCAAAGTGCAGGATGCAGTGGAAAGTGCAGTCATTCCCAAAATCTGACACATCCACACCACGAAGCAAGTGTTGGTGAGGACATTACCCAACACTACGGTGCACAGGATATAATTGCCGTGTTTGCGCACGGATTCGATCTTCCGTGCGTATTTCTGCTCCTTCTCGGTGCCGCTGTTCTGCAGTACCCGCAGCTCCACGGGGTCCAGCGCCAACATGCTGATGTTGAGCCCGCTGCAAAGTGCCGAGAGCCCCAAGAGCAGCACGGACACGCCGGCTTGCAGCCACGCGTCCGCTTCGGCGGGTCTCTCTACCACCGCCAGCCAAAAGTCTCTCGTGTCAAAGTGCTCCCATTTGACGCCGTCGAATGCGCACATGGAATAGTACTTGACCGCCTCGCCTCGGCGCAGGTGCTTGGCGAGGAGCTCCACCAGCACCGAGTTGTGGCTGGAGGCGGATCTAAACGAGCCCAGCAGCTCAATGTCAGAACTCCGGGCGCTTTCCACCTCACACGGGTTCCCCCTGGAGCGTCCCGCATCCCGCTCCGGTTCCTCAATGAAGGCGATCCACGGTGCAGCGGTAGCCGCTTCGGCCTCCCCGCTCCGGTTCACGCGGGTATGCTCCGTGTAGTAAACCCTCAAAACGAAGCGAGTTCCCTCCGTGGCTCTCAGCACTCCGTCCTGCACGGACAGCTCGCCGCTTTGGGTGTCCTCAGGACGGACACCGAGCAGAGCCGTGGCAGGAGCTGCAAACCTCGAGAGGAAGAGGATAAAGAGAGGATGCAGGATGCGGCAGGGAGCAGCATCCGCAGCCATCATGCTGAACGAAGGACGCGGGGGGGAAGCTGGCAGGGTCACGTGGTTTGCAGACGGAGCCGCATATCCACGGAGCGCAGCCGAGGGTATGTCACATTGTGAACATGCACCGCAGCCTTTAAATATACACGACACGCTGCGTGACGTCTCCATCGCTTTCTGCCACTTGCTAAAAATAGAATCAGGGTGGCATGCCAATGCGTGTCAAATACACGCCAACATTAATAACAGCCGGCAGCATGAACTTCAAAAATAATAGTAATAACAATAATAATCATCATCTTCATCATAACTTTCCCAAAGGCAAAAAGGTAATACGATATCATCTCTATGTAGTACTTAAATTGACCACCAGATAGCAGCATTGTCAATTGTTTCAACCAATGCTGTTTTCATTTCAGCAAAGGAACTAGAGTTCTTGCCAAGTCCCAAGCATGACTGATGTTCTTAAGTATAAGTGAAGGGGGACGTACTTTAGTTCAAGTACTGGCTTTTGACTACAAGAACAGTCACTTAAGTACAAGTGAGAGGAGAGTGCTTCTGTACCTAAATACCTTCCAATCCCAACCATCTATGTCACCTGTAACCTAAAGAAACATAACGAATTATCATTTCTACTTACTTTATTGAAATAAATTAATTGGTATTTTAACCAAATACAACAACGTCGTAAGTGTGTTTTGATAGGTATTTGTACATAGCATACATTTCCCCAATAAATGTTATAAATTCCACATTGTAATCATTTTCCTATGCATATATAGGCGAATTAAATTACACACGAACCATTTTCCCCTTTGTTTGCTTTTTAGACTTTCAAAATACTTGTTCGTATTTGCGTGATCATTATTTGCATTTTCATATGCCCAGGATACAGGCGAATTCAATCACACTCATCTTAAACCGATAGAACATTGGTATTTATTTTTTCAGAATTTAATAACATGTATTTCGGTTATTTGATATACAAACGTATTTTTAAGTATTTTGTTCGTGTTGAAATATTTATTTCCAATATGCACATATAAATAAATTAGAAACTATTACTCGGTAAACTTTTTAAAGTATTTATATTGATATTTTCTTACTTATTTTAGGTTTAGTGGGCTTGTTATGAGAACTAAATTATATCCATGTCAGCCTACACTTTTAAATTTTTTAGTATGACAACTTTTCAAGGTGGCAGAAACCACCGGCTGTCTATACCTACAGTTGCAGTAGCTGAAATGAATCCGTTTTGCCGTAATGCGTAATATAGTGATCGGTAAGTGCATAAAAATAAATATCAAATAAAGTAAATAATTTAAAAAAAAAGCCGAAACTACCAATTGGTAACGTTTAAAATCTGCGCTTATACAATGGGTGATGAGGCAGTTGTAATACTGTGCATATAGGTTGTAAAGAATGAAAATGTCGTGCAGTTTGTATTTTTTTAAACATTTATTCAATTCAATTGCGCTACGTATGAATTGATCGTCTAAACATAACTGAAAACTATTTTTCTCTGACTTTGTTCTGCTCTGATGCAGTTTTTAATCGATGGTTTTGGTAATAATCAACTTGTATTTTAATGTTCAGTAGATGGATTATGTAGTCCCTTGTCTGCAAAAACAGCGTCGGCGCATGTAATTTGCAAAGCACAAAAAAGTTCTTTATGTTTATATAGAATGCCGTGTTAAAAAAATCATTGCTTGACAAATATTCTTGTAAACATACAAATACAGACTCAAAAACATCACATCGTTTTTCAAAACATTGTTCAAAATTAACATATTGCTATTATTTAAAGCCTTACTCATGATGTGCAGAGCGTCCTTCAAAATAACTTATTTTAATTTCAGGGTGTCACGTAGAAGTATTTGTTAGCACGCCACCTCACCGTTCAGCGGTGCAGGGTTCGATTCCGGCTCCGACCTTCCCGTTGCATGTTCTTTCCGAGTTTGCGTGGGTTTCGTCAGCGGGTACTCCGATATCCTCCCTTATTCCAAAAACATGCAGGCCGATTGGCCGCTCCAAGTTGTCTGTAGATGTGAGTGTGATGGTTGTTTGTCAACGTGTGCCCTGCGATTGGCAACCAGTTTTGGGTGACCCCCACCTCGTGCCCGTGCCTCGTAGCTGGGATAGGCTCCAGCGCACCCGCTTCAAATAAAAATAAGATGAAGTATATGCATCACATAAAGAATAGATTTTCATTTCAAATTTTCTTTTGCTTATTTTTATCATCAGCCAAATGTTCAGCGTAATGTTATTCCATTAAGGGTGCTCGAGAAGCCAGATGTTAAATATGACATGTGAAAAACTAAAACTAGATGAAGCATTCAAGTCAGTCAAATTTCCCACTTGACGTACTGTGAAGAATATGAATGTAATCATCAATATAGTCACATTTCTTCCTTGTTAAAGAAGTATATGTGCGTAAAAGCTTAGACCTCAACGATTATTACTTTTTCTGTGTCTCAACCTGGAAAGTTATAGTGCGTGAGCGTGTGTGTGTGTTAAGTGGATTTCAAGTGTTCCTCGGCCTGTTATGTTTCTCGTGCAGTTTGGCGCTCTTGTGTTAGACATGCTTGCGTGCATGACCCCAACAGCACCGCTGGCCGCCCGTGGAGACGCTTGGCTGTGCGCCCCCTGCATGCTACAATTGTCATATTTATGAGCGTGCCATTATAGTCTGCGCTCAGAGAATACAGGCGGATTCACTCAAGTCATCGATTTTATATGCTGTGCGGTGACGTAAATACATTCTCAGAAGGTTCAAAGAAATACAAATATTTATTGGTACCGTGCAACCTCAAATGGAATTCTTCCGTTTGTAAAAACAACAAACAAACATATATCAAACATTAAAATGCTATACTCGTAAGTTTTTTTGTATTTGGCTCTATAGATACTGTACATTAGGCTTACTAGAATTTTGCTTTAAAGTCGTCGTTGAAATGACTTGCTTTTAATCACTTGACAAATAATGTGACTATTTAAATAACAATAACGTCATGTAAATAAATAAAACAAAGTATTATTCTAACAATGCCTGTGCATAAATCTACGTCGGTCAACGTATTAAATTACAACCATCAAAAATCACCTCATACAATTACAAAAATGTTTGTACAATAAAGTACATAAGTACAATAAAATGTAAAACGTACAATAAAAAGTAAACTAAAAGTAGAAATGACAAAAGGTACAAGTAAGAGTAACTGCCATGGCAATAAGTGTGATAAAAGTACCAAGCAGTAATTGTGAGTTCTCCTTAAATGACAGTTTTATTTCTGTCACATTCTTGTGGTGAACTGTGCCACACAACTATCCTCAACTCTGTGAAAGTTAACTTTTAGAAAGTTCTTCAGAGTATGAATACCTAAAAAAAATGTCAGTATGTTTATCAAACTGGTTTTAACAGGTCACTTTGAATGTACAAATGTGCAATTGACATAAAATGTGCAGAGTGCTCAGCAAAATAAAATGTCAGAGCAATTAACAAATAAGCTCAAGTCCCATTAATTATTGCTATGTGCCAAAGAGGCCTAAACGTAAAGTATACTTAACTATAGTTAACTATATATTTTTTCAAATTTATAGAGTCAAAGCAAAATACAAAGTCAGAAATAAATCCTGAAGTAAAAATAATTGGGAAAATACTTAAGTCACTTATCCTTATTTGTACTTCCTTGATATGACCTCCTTTCCTCCTCCCTCTTCTCCAGCCTCTCACAAGTCTTGCCTCTGAGCGCATGCGCTTTAGTGCGCAACTCACAAAAACGACTCAGAGGGGCGGGTTGGGTTGTGGAGGGTGGGGGGGTTGTAGGTTGTCGGGTTGAGGTGTCGGAGTGGGACAGGAGGGAGGACAGATCGTTGGGGAAAAAGCGACCAACCTGCACAGTGATCTACATTCACACGCCTAGAAGAGTTCAAGCTTGTTCCAAGATGCAGAGAGCACATCAACGATCGTCCTGGTGGTGGCTGGCATCTTTGCTGCTGCCTGTCATTTACTCCTCTTCTTCCTCTTCTTCCTACTCTTCGTCCTCCTTCCCGACGTACCAGAGAGCGGCTGCCGGCGGGTCTCGGGCGGGCTTCCTGGGAAGGACCCTGGTTCTACTGGACGTCAACACCCGCAGTCCCACCCGAGTGCTTAACGACAACTTTCTCTCCCTGCAGCTGGATCCATCGATCATCAGTGACGGCTGGCTGGTCTTCCTCAGGTACTTTTTGTGGACGATTTCTTAAACGAGTTCAAATGGTGTTGGTTTGTGGCGAGGAAAATGAAAACCAAGTGCTCATCAGCTTTATTGCATTTGCACATCGTGAAGAAACAAAAAGAGATTATCCAAAGATACTTTCTTAGCCAATTTGGAGAAACTCGTCTATTGTTAAACTTTTTACTAAGTGCAGTCGGTGCAGTATTTGAACATAGCGGCCCAAATGCTCCCCCGTTTTACAGTCTTGTAACTTTATATGAAAAAGAAGTTATGAAACATTTGGAAGTTATTTGACTGTTTATTTTGAAGTTGGAAAAAAAAAATCAACACCAGACAATGAAACACGTTCAAAAAATCAGCGGGAAGAAGCATTATGAAATCTTCCTCTGTGTACTGTTACATGATAGAGCCACTAGTCATTAATGAACAAACTGTAGCAAAATAGCCGAACAAGTAACAAATATTTACAAACTTAATAATTACATTATCAGTTACACCCCCTTATTACACCGCCAACAAACCCATGTAAAAAAAAAGCGCTCAATAGTTATAGTTAAAAAACACTCGCCAAACAAATAAACGATAAATAAAGTCGAATTTAAACTGCGGACTTTTTATTTGCAATAAAGTCTTTGTCAGATTGGGTACAACACGCCAATTGAACTACCGCAAATTGTTGTTTTAAAAAAAACAAGAAACGAAAAACACAATGTTTCATGGTATTTCCTAATTTATTTTGACAATAATCCTGTGCGCCCACAGCTCCAAGCGTCTGGTGACCTTGGCGAGGGGCCTGTCTCCAGCCTTCCTCCGCTTTGGTGGCAAGCGCACCGACTTTCTGCAGTTCAACAACCAGAAGAACCTGGCTAAATACCGAGGGCCCGGGCCTGATTACTACCTGAAAAACTACGACGATGGTAAAAATAAAAATAAAAACACACTTCAAATTTACGTTGTCACTCGATAGGAGCGCGCTTTTTCCTGTTTCGCGTTAATTCGACCAGTTTGCGCGTGTAACGCGCATGCTTGAATTCCTCTCGCTCAAAGTCGTGTACTTTTTGCGCAATTATATTTCCATTGCGCGCATGTGTTGGTATTTTGGGCAGCAGTTAAGTTAGCACATGAATTTGTCAATGTTGACTTTAATTTGATAGGATTACGATGTGAGTACGCGCTGTATGAAAACATGTTGTTGTTGTTTTTTAAATCGATTACAGCGCTTTTCCTTGTTGTGTCATTTCATGCAAAGTAAATTTATAAAACGTTATAAATGTATCTTCATCCCGTAATGGTAAATAATTGTAAAGAAATTTAAAAAGTTTACACTGAGTTGCTATGCAACAATGGTTTTAATATATGGGTGTATAAAAAGCAAAAGTGGTTTGAGCATGTGACTCATTTCAGAAGTTGGGTTGTTGGAATCCAGCTTTTTTTGTGCAGTTCTACCTATACTAAAGCGTATACTGCCACATTCCCAAAAAAATGCATATTAGGTTTATTGACATAAAAATGCCTAAGTGTGAAAGTGATTGCTTGTCTATTTATGGCCTGAGCGAGTGAGAGTGAAGTCAGCTGGGATACACGACAGCTCAACCATGACACCTAGTTTTTGTAAAGTCCTCCATCCTTAATGAAAAAAAAAAAAAAGATGTGAAAGACACAACCCTACTCCACTAAAGTCAAACTTTCACTGTTTTCTCGGCTGCAGATATAGTGCGTAGTGACATTGCAATGGACAAGCAGAACGGTTGCAAAGTCGCAAGCCACCCAGATATGATGCTACAGCTCCAACGAGAGAAGGCGGCCAGCACACATCTCGTCCTGCTCAAGGAGCAACTGTCCAACATCTACAGCAATGTAACAATAACAGGTAAGAAATCCCACGCTCACTCGAATGTATAAAGTATGCCTTGTTCCAGACACAAACATTACTTCTGTTGATCTAACACGTTTTGGACCTCTATGTATGTGCACGCAGAGGGTTCAAAGCATGCCAAAACTGTCAGCTGTCAGAATGACAAATGCAAATTGAAGAGCAGGAATGTGGGGATGGATAGAGTAGGAGAGGGGGCGTTTCAGCTCTGGCTAGAAAATGCACTGACAGTTCCGCCGGATAGCATTGACCACAGAACTCTGAAATCCATTTTTTTTGGTGGGCTGCCTTTCTTGTCTGTTTTTATGATTGGCTGCAATGGAAACTGCACAAGATGAGAAATTTGTATGCGGAAATGTCTGCTGTCTGTGGAATTATTCGGGAACACGTGTGGTGTTGCATTAATAGCGGAAACTTTCCAGTGGTGTCTCTTTAGGGTTTGTTCAATGCATTTCACAACAAGTGGGATGGCACTTGTGTGAGAATCTTTGTGAAATAACAAACTTGCTTTGTATTCACTTTGTTGAAATAGACCAAAAATAAAAGGAAAATATGAAGTGTTACTCAAACGTGAGCATTGACGGCTTCATTCTGAAACATTGACGCTGTGTGGTATGTGATCATGCTAACCTCCCTGCTGTAGGTTGCTTTGCTCCATCGCTCGAGCATTGTGTTTCTGATTGATTGCACCCGTGTCCTTGGAGACGTGAAACTATGATCGAGTACTAAGACAAAGAATGGAAGATTTATGCTTTAGAAAAAATCGCTAGTATTCATCCAAAGGTAATTTATTATATTGACAGTAAATGTACTGCAGAGCAGTTAAATCAGATTGAGCCTTTCCTCCTATAGGTCACTTTGATATATTGCACTAATTAATCAATTGACAACTTAATAGTTACACTTTTGTTTTTGTTTTAATGTTTTGATTAATTATTTAATTAGCATACAATTGTTTTCATATAATTTTCACAACAAAAACACACCAAATTCACAAAGGTTGTCGTATATTATTACAGGTTAGAATTGTTGCACTTATGATTATTCTTTTATTGATTATATTTAAGCGGTTGTACAATAACTTATTGTAGACATTTTGGTAACTGAAAAAAGTTATGACAGATCTGATTATGGCAACAGTCACTCTGCAATTGTATATTTGGGCCCATTTGATTAAATGGTCAGCCAATTAAATTGGCAGATATTACCTCTGTCATAAATCGATTTTATTCTGCCAAATATCCGAATTGGCACGTTCTAAAAAAATCCATAATGCCCTTTGCATTATTAAATCTCTAGGGAAAAATATCTAAAGGAGGTCAACCTGCAACGTATACTGTGCTGAACCTTTTGACACGCCACTCTACATTAGTGAAGAATTTGAGACAAAATACTTTGAAAGTGAATACTGTCATTGTTTTCTTGGGGGTCATGGTATTATATGTAGCTTAACTCTGTGTAAGGAGGCTTTAGTCTTAAGACCTCACATCTTTGTGGTGGAAAGAGTAATAAGGGTCGGGGATTAAGGGAGGTGTTTAAAAATGGTCTGGTAACAATCAGTCGAGATCCTGTGTTGGTGTGTGTGTGAGCCTGTTTGTGTGTGTGTGAGTGAGCAGGTGTTGTTTTAAAGGTCCATTTTTAACTGTTCTCATTTTCCACTCACCACTGTTTGACTTTTGACCCAGGCTTGTTAGAGGCAGAGCTATCAATGATGTCATAGACACACACACATACGTGCTGGTCAAATAGGCTGAGCCCAGACAAGGTCACGGTCGGTGTCATCTGGTATCTTTCTCCCTTGTCCGCCCTCTCACACCTCTTCCCCAATTACCACACATGGGTTTATTGTTATCGCTGCACTGTATATTGTCATTTCATGCGAAAGTCCTTTGTTTACTTGGCTCGCCCGAGAATGAGGTGATCACTCTGTCAACCAGTCACCTCAAAGGCTGCGTCCGTGTGTTTAAGGCTCAAAAGATAACCTCGAGGAATCTGGGAATTTTATGTTCTGTTATTCTCGTCGTCCATCAAGATTTCACCTAAAGGGAATCTCCCAAGACCAGGGGAACCTGTGAACCCAAGGGTTGGGCTGGGAACTTATCTCTAAGACATGTACATAATATATATTTTTGCTCGTGATCCTGTTTGAACTATTATGGTTATAAATAAAAACACAATATTTTGTGGAACGAGTCAGCTTTATATCCAAATGTTCGTGAGAATTAAGCTCCTTTCCTTTTTCTCTCATTCTCAGTCTGATCTCACATTGGCGGTATCATGTGACATGAACGTTTACAGCCTTTAATCAGTCGTTAGGTTTAACTAAACATCTTACAGAGGACATGAGACACCAATACCCGAGTCTCGCCGTTTGAACTGACACAGAAGTGCAGCCGTCAACGCTATGAGCTTGATTGCCGAGAGCTGCCGGACTCCACTAAAGAGGAACATGACAAGAATGACAGTTCAGCTTTAGTGTGCACGTGTGGCGCTGAGCATCTGTGTGAGTTTTGGAAGAGAAACAGTCTTAATTTGTGGTAGGTTGAGTTTCTGCAATGTGTGGTATGTGAGAAATGCTTTTTCTACATTTAGTTTTAGACGTCTTTACAAAAAAAAAATGAAATATATATCTGACAAATGTGCAAGATTTAAAATGATTCATCGAAGTGACCGGTAAGATTTAACACTAAACGGACATAAAAGCAGGTTAAAAGAAAGTAAGGGGTTGAAAAAAACAAACAAACAGGAAAAGCATTTATTCGAGGTGGAAAAGTTAGGGGAATTCAGTGAACATCTGTGAAGGGCTTGAACATATTGTCTTCAGAATGAACTGGCCACTCTCTATGGTTACATGGACAATCATCATTTTTTGTTTTTACGCAGTGCAGTAGCAGCGCTAGAGGAGGTGCCGCGGGGGCACTGGGCCCCCTGAAATATGCATAGAACCTCCAGGTGCCAGACCAAATAATTGACTTTTGGGTATTTTCCAATTTTTAGCAGATTTTCTGATTTTTTTTTTTTATTTTAGAATTTATTATGGGCCCACTGAAATATCCTTAGCAACATAAGCAGTAATTTTATAATATTTCATTTGAGGACTAACCTAAAAGGTCCGTCCTTTTACAAACGCCTAATGATGTCTTTTCTGACTCATATCCACCACATTTCAGACACAAACCAAAATGTTCTTGTATTTTCTGACGAGTTTATGATGGCGCTGACCATTTCCTAGAGTCTAGTTGTTGTTGTTTCTTTCTTAATGTCAGCAAATCTGAGGTAGAGCAACCTAGCGGAGGTAGTCCGACCTTCCCGAGATTGTGTTAAATCTTTGGGATGCCAATATATGAAATGTGATGTTAAGTTTAGCACGTCAAGATGGTGATTACTTCATATTTTGTTTACACTGTCCACATGGGCCTGCACAGGGCCAGATGTGATTGATTTTTCTTTCTCAAAGAATAGCCATAGTGTTTAAACCCCAGAGGGAAGCAATATGTAATTCCACGTGTTTGCAATATGTTGCGAGACAAGTGCCCAGCCACCTGCAAATAAATGCCATTTTAATGGCATGATGCATGGGATGTTTAAAAACTTTGTTTGGCCTAACACGCTTACACCACATTTGTCTTCCGAGAACCCATTTTGAGTCAGATTTCATGGAGAAAGTTTTCAAAGAAGGTACAATATTGAATGTTCCTTTCTGAGTTTGGATCCCTTTTCTCGAGAACAATATTAACATATTGTTTTGAGAAGCCAAGCAATGTGCTCACTGTGCACTGACTTCCTAAATTAATTCATGAGGCTTTGCTTTGTTGTTGTTTGTTTTTTAATCACATTTGGAATTGAGAATTTTAAGCCTGCCAAAATAAAGTCCATATATTTCAGTAAACTCCAGCAAATGTTGCTTGCATAAGAGTTTGGCTTGTTTCTTGTCAGGCCACTAGTGTATTCTCCCCTTTAATCGTGTTGTCTTCACTCGGAGCATATGGCTGGTTGGATTGTTCCACCTTCCCAGAGGCCATCTATCACTCTGTGGTGTCCTGCTGGGCTGGAGATTCACAGCCAGCTTTTCACTCCCAAACCAAGGGAGGGAAAAAAAAATAGAAAAAGAAGAAAGGGGAAAAAATGAAAATGGACTCCCATGGCAAGGCAGCCGAGAAAAGAACATTGGTCATATCAAGACAAATGAAACTATTGTAGTGCATTTTGCAAGGCAGCCAGAGAATGTCATATCTTTCAATTTCAATATTTAACTTTATACTACATTAAAAAGAAAAACATAACTATGTTAATCTTGCAAACTCAACCATTGTGCCGCGCCCTTTACCCCTAATCGCTAAATATGACGATACCTCAGAGCATATATTACATACATTATATAATCAGCAGACAGATTAATCGTTTTATCAAGCTACTAAGGTAACTGCAGTGCAAGCTAAACTCTGAATGTGTCAACTTCAATTAGAGCAGAAAACTTTGTCTTGCCTTAAATTATGAAACACCCCTGACAGAAAAGGACTAGATGCTCCAAGCAGACATATCGTACTTTCTTGGATAGAGGTGAATTTAATCTCATCTATCATCTAAGTATGAAAGATAAGTGTGGAAAGAATCGGTTGTATTGAATGACAAGGTCCTCATATGTTGAACGGATTGAGAAGGAACGTGATCAGACAGTCTGCGAGATGAAACGCCTTGAAATTTTATGACTCCATGGGAGTGTAATGAAATTCGCTTCAGTCAGGGGAGTGTAGAACAAAATGCAAAAGGGAAAACAAAATATTACTTTCTGTGGTATATTGTGAAGTAATGCATTCCCGTATGGAGTTAACAAGACAGCTTGCAGTGGACACCCAAAAAAATCAAGGATGCAAGCGAAACCTTTTGCCATGAGTGGCTCAAGCTGACACCTCTAAGCAAGAGCAGATGTTTGACTAACTTGACTTGGCTTTGTCTGCTCCACTGGCATAGTAGACAAACACTCTTAACCCGTGTCTTCTCACTGATGAATAAAACTATTGGCTATTAGCGACAGCATTTCATTTAAATCTCAACGATTCATAGTCAGCATGTACATGTATGTGCTTGGATGAATGTTCAGAGGAGTTTTAATTTTACCAAACCTTACTAGGTAAGTAGGTAGAACAATCTCATTCTTTTGTATGGAATGTTTGAAATTCCCCAAATGTGGGAAAAGTACTCCTAAAAAACAAACAAACAAATGACCATGTCTCAGTGAAACAAGTTACGGTTATCTTGCGACTAAAGATCTTCATACAAACGGATTGACATTAGCTGGCGAGCAGCGTTCATCTGGCTTGATCCCTAAAGTCTTCCACCCCGCACAGGCCGCTATGTCCTCAGGGTTTGGAACTAATTCCTTTTATGCCGCTCGACTTTCTGTAATTATCCTAACTCCATCTGTTGGAAAATTTAAGATTCTAATATGCTAATTCCGCCTTTCTGTCTGTGCTTCAAAGCTGTTTGCACTCTGTGTGGGTGTGGGTGTGTGTGTGTATGTGTGTGTGTGTGTGTGTGTGTGTGTGTGTGTGCGTGCGTGCGTGCGGGTGTGTGTGTGCACGTGTGTGTGTTTGTGTGTTTGTGTGTGTGCATGTATGTGTGTGTGTTGGCATGCGTATGTGTGTGAGAGAGTCCCGCCTCCCACAACAGCAAGCCAGTTGATTGACTGAATATTCCATCACACAGTGGACTTGCTCAGTAAATTATAAGACGGCAAAAATAATAAGGTAGTGCATAACAGACAGCCGATTCTGGCAGTCTTTCCCCGGAAAAAGTTCACAGCAACACATTATTGTTCTTTTGACAGATCACTATTCATCCGGCTTTGTGTTTGGTACATTTTTTATCAGCAAATGTGTTGAAAACTAGTCATGGAGAAATGTAAAACACATTTGTAGTTCATTGCTTCCAAATAATGGAACACGTTTAAGAATGCGAAATAGAAGAAGCAGACAGCTGTGGTCATTTCTGATATGGCGCTATTTTTTTTCAAGCAATGTTGCGGCTAGTTTTGGGATTTTGATGAGCTACTGAACTTCACGCTGCCAATCCCAAACGTATCCTTTGTTTAGCCTTCCATTGTGCACAGTCATGAGATTGAACTCTTGAAATCAATTCTTTTGGAGATTCCACTGTAATTACACGAAGGTCAAACTATTACAATATTCCTCATTAAAGTCCCAGTGAACTGAAATGTTCCAAACGATTATACACAGCAGAGTTTTTCCCGTAAATTTGGAGGAACTGACAAAAGTAATTTGTTGAATGCGTACCATTAGGAAGTCATATTTACTGAATTCAAAATATTCTGCTATTTGAATCACAACACCCAACCAGGCCAAGTTACATTTTAAAATAGTGAGTCTTATTTCAAAGTCAAAGTCAAAGTCTGCTTTATTGTCAATTGCTTCACATCAAGACATACAAAGAGATAGAAATTTCGTTTCCTACAATCCCACGGTGACAAGACATATTACACATTCAAGTAAACAATACAAAAAGTAAAAATAAGAAGGCACATACAATGAATAAATAAGAGCAACTTGGTGGAAATGGTGCAATCGTGCATACAGCAGACAGTCAGTATAATAGCGCCTTGCAATTCAGCCATTGAATTTGTGGGTTTCATTTGTTAGAGCTTCTGCTTGAATTGCTTTGCAGAATGTCATGATAGCCTCTCACAGCTGCCACTTGGATGTGAACTGCTTCCTGTCCTCGTAGATCTTTTCCTTGACGAGTTATGTACAGGGTTGACGTCAGGAGATGAGAGGGGAGGGCCACACCATGAGCTCTCTCCTTTTATGCTCATCAGAGATATCCCATGCAGCATGAAATTGGTCACTGATGAGTGGCAAGCAACCGTGGAAGGTCCAGATTAGAGCCGGGCGAAACTCATCACGAGCACATGAGGAGTACGTGGCTCCAGAGTTTTATTTGTTAAGGTGTATGGTTGGAAAAAGTCCCAATTTCTTTCTTCAAGAACATCTGGCTAGAACATCCTTCAAACTGCTGGGCTAAATTCCAGTTTTGCCATAATGACTTGCTAGGGAAGTAGGACTTGGGAATGAAGAGTTATGAGAGGCTCGGTTGAAGCAGGTGCCCCCTGCAGTGTTGGTTCAGTACCTGGCTGACCTTTGACAAGATTTACTTTTATGCCTGGTCTGTTTCTACGAGCACAGAATGATTGAGTAGCACTTACGTAATATTTCGAACTTACTCTGTTATTTCATTCTATTTTGTAGTCTACTGATAGGGATCCATCATTCAACAAAATACTATTGTTGTCACAATACCAAACTTTTGACTTTAAGAATATACCAAAGATTATTCACAGTGATGTATTAAATTCTGTCTTTTTGTTTGTTTAATTCTGTTCAACAGGCCCACAAAGTACAGCAACAAATTATTTGTTATCGTTTTTCTCAAACACCCGCATACCGTGGTTACTATCTAAACGGGAGGATCATCAAGTGGTGGCCCGTGGGCTGAATCTGGCTCGCCAAACCGTCCAATTTGGCTCGCAAAATAGAAAAAATATATAAACAGTAAACATCAAATGATAATGTTTTACCAAAATGTGTATTTAATTTTCATTTGAGGGTCCGGCCCTTAAGGTCACATGTCAGGTAAAATTCTGTCCCTCTGACAAATATAGTAGGTGACCCCTGGCTTAATTTTAATGTTTTTAATTGGTAAAAAAACCAACAACATCCCACTCCAGCAGCAAGTGGTTCTCATCCCACTTGAGTCCAAATCACTTAAAGGCAGCACATTTTATATTTTCCAAGTCTCTGTGTTTGATTTAAATGTCAAGGGCAGAGTATGTTAACATACCACATTGTTTAGGTAATGCGTCCTGCATCGTCTCATGCTGGGCACACCGAAGAAGTACAAACTCAAGTATGGTCCCTGCAAATTTACAAATCAAGGTGATTTCGCTTACTTAAAAGCACATGCTCACAGTCGATCACCGTTAAAAAAATGAAAAACATATGCTTACCTTATATCTGGCATTCTTTTAATATACAGAAGTGGTTTGACCTGATTGGTTTGACTGGAATGGAGTCTTGCTGTTTGAAGGAAGAGTCCATGCTGTTAGTAATATGCTTGTGGAGTCATATGGAACTATATTGGAAGCACATTTTGCCCTCTGCGCTACTCTCAACACGTGGTGTCACGTTAACATAATCTCATATCTTGTGATGCAACGCCTGAATATTACTGGACACCGTTTGATGAATAATCACATGACATCTTTGTAGACATGCTGCTGGATCATCTTGTCAAACATCGCTTTGTGCTATTACCTTGCTCGGTGAATGCCTTCCTTCCACTTCTGGAGTCAGCTTGCACCTCTTGCACCAGTTAAAAACATCTGAGCGTGACATCGTCTTATCTCTGTGTGCCTCCACACGTATTGGCCACAACACTTGCTTGCACTTACATTGCTACCATTTTCAGCAGCAAATTCAATGAGAGACCTTTTTCTACTTGCTTCTTTCTTTGACATATTTTTAAGCGAGCGATGGTGGGTGGCATTGAATAATTGATTGTTTATTATAATGGCAGTGCCTCTGCGCGAGTGAGCCTTTGAGGATATTTATAGAAGTTTAGCAATGAGGTATGACATTGACTGCTCAAGCTGGATTCTCTGCTTCACACGACTGGCCTTTCTATCAGATAGACAGCATGACATGATCCAGACCCCGCTCGCCGCCGCACACCGCACGCACACGCATGCAGCTTTCCGTGTTTGTCCTACTTCGACAGGCTTTCACTAATTGTCGTAAAACTTTGCTAAGTGACAACATCGCAGGATTTCAGACAGGCCTTTATTGTGAGACAGGAATGTGCAATAATAGTTTGGACACCGATTTCAAAGCAAGCAAATGATTAACGACGTTACTGAATGTAATTGAGTCTCATTTGTTGCTGCCGACATAAAAAAATGTCACTTTTGTGTTAGCGGGATTAAGTGCTTGTGTCTGTGTTTGTGGAACACTTCATCATTTGTATCACATTGTCCTCGAAGACGGATCCACTTTGGCTTTGCCGTTTATCATCGAGTCAAGTATTTCTCAACATTATCAGCTTGCTAACTCACAGACACAGAGCTGTGTCCTTGCACATGTGCACAAATTTACTCTTGTCTGACCAAGAACACATATTTGTAGCTTGAGGGCTCTCAAGTGTATGCATGTGAGAACTTTCATGTTGGCCCCAAGTGAGGGTGGAGTGCTCCAGCATTGTTTTCCCTTCGCAACAGAGCAAACGATGCCCCGCTCTTGGCAGGCGACAAATGAGAGCTCCACTTCACTGGCCAGTAACATTATCCCTTGTCTTCAGGCTAATATCTGTTGTTTGTGTTCTCAGCCCAAATAGAATCGATACCAAACTTTCACCAACGGTCTAACCAAGGATTAACGGCCATTAAAAACGGTAGCCCGTTCCCAGGGAATCGGGTTAGTCTTTGTCCCATTTACTTATCGATGTGTGTCCCCACATTCTTAGAAAAGTCCAGTGAGAATTTTGAACACAAAAAGGACTTTTTGGACAATTGCTTTGTTGCTTGACATCTGCGGGCCTCAGCAGCACATACACTGCGCATTGCTAAGTGCAGTGTGAAAAGGACTTAAAGTGAACTCATTCAGCTTTTATATACTACAAGGTGGTGTTTTTAATTATAAACACAATTTATTACCCTAATAATGATTTAGATCTGTGTATTGTATTTTTTCCTTAGAATTATATGAACTAAATGGCATTAAAAGCATTCCAACTTGCAGCTGTTCAAGTCACATTTTTAGATTGCCTGATTGGGAGTCAGAAAAACTGTGCCAGGTCTTTACGTTACTACACAACATTCAATTGCTGCTTGTTTGTGGGTCTTACTGCCTTCAGTGTTCTCCTTCTTAACTAAAAAAACATGCTTTGTTGGTTTGAGACCAAACTATTTACTTGGCAATTGAACAATGATAAAAATCCTGCAGTTAAGAATTGCATTTACCATGATTGCAAAAGTAATGTTGCCACTTGGCTTTGGTTTTCAATAGAATATAATCAAATTGAATTGGATTTTATTGGTCCCAAATGGCGAAATACTCGTTCAGAGCAGCATGTATCTTTAAAAAAATGCCTTGGAAAAGAAATTCAGTATATAAATCTTCAGTACACCAATAAATGTGCACTTACGCCAATGATATTTAATGATGGATAAAATTGGACTACAGCAGCCAGCATATATGTTTTCCTTTTGCCTCATTTTAACACTGATTGCCAGTTAAAAATGTCACTCATGTTTTCATGTAGGGAAAAGGTGTTTTGAAATTGGAAATTACAGGTGATCAGATTGTGTTTGACATTAAACGTATGCTGTATTTCTACATTCTACTTGCATACTGAAAGCGAAGATTCATGATGCATGTTCAAAATATTATTTTCACAAAAGCAGCAGCCTGGAAAAGATCCCTGGCAACCAAATGCGCTATGCTTTTGTCTTCATTCCGCAATTTGGCGAGTTCAGCTCGTGTGGAACCCTCTGTCGAAGGCAACATGTAATCAGAAACAGACTAGTCATGAGAGTGGGTCATAAGTCAAGGTAATATTTATATTATTATAACAACTCAAGCAGATCACATTTCAAAACAAGAGTATGTACGTAACCCCCTATATTGCACAGAGAGCAACCTCATTTTGCACTGTCAGCATATACAACACTTCTGGCATCGTCATCGAGAAAGACGTCTGATTTTCATATGAACAAATTTGCATTCCATTCAGTCAATGTGATACAAAAATTAAATTTAAAAAATCTGATTGTTTGTGTTCGTACGATGGATGCATAAAAAGAATCAAAGTTACAACTGCTTTGTGGTTTTCTCCCAGCCAGATCTTTAGACAAATTGTACAACTTTGCCGATTGTGCTGGTCTGCACCTGATCCTGGGCCTCAACGCACTGCATAGAAATCCCGACAACTCCTGGAACACTTCTTCCACGCTCACGCTCCTCAAGTACAGCGCTGGCAAGAAATACAACATCTCCTGGGAGTTGGGCAACGGTTAGTACATCGATTTAGAAATTTGAGGGTCCAAGATGCGGTGGTATTCATGTCGCAGTCTGACTTCGAGACAGGCGTGCAAATCCCACTAGTGATGACGGTGGCTTTTACAAATGTATCCATTGTGTGAAAAAATAAAGCGCTGACATTATGAGCACAAATGCTGTTTCTAGAACTTCCAAATCATTACCAGACAACAAATAAAAATTGTCGTGCTTATTTGAAAGTCACACCCACATTATGTTGTCCCTTGCTTTTAAAGATTCGGACTAGTGTACTGATCAAATTTTCACAAATATGCCAAATATTTTCTTATAAACAAAATATTTGGAATATCTATAAAGACATCCTCAACGGAGAACTTTCAAATAGTAGAAGTAACTTCAGCTGCTCTCATTTTTGGCAAGTGTGATATTCAGGCTATTGAAATCAACGATACTACTGAGAAAATTTTGCAGCAAAAAATGATTAAAATGATTTTTAAACATGTTAGCCCAGTATTTCAGGGGTCAATTGTAAGTTCACACAAGGAATGTGGAAAACCTGCCAGTTCTCATCTCTGCTTCTCACATAAGTTCAGAAACAGCAGTGTACTCAACCCCCTCTTAAAGCATAAATTGAAATGTAATGTAAAAAAATCAATCATAGAGTAGAACGTGGCTGCTGCATAAACAATGTAGTCGTCTACATTTTCTCTCTGCAAAAAATGACCTTGCTTACTTCTTGGTGATCTATATATTTTTTTTCTCTGCACAACGTCACACCACAAAAAACCCACAACAGTTGTTCTGACCTTTCTGTAATGAACATTTGTACCACACTTAAGGTATTTTTTTCCTTCCATTTTATTTTCATCTACCATAAAGGTCCCACTTGACCCTTTTTGTGTTATCCTTAGCAGTTGACTGAAGACCATGCAGAATCCGTTGATTTGACCATGTCCAATCTTTCAGTGAAGACGTGTACCGTGGCGAAAGGAGCCGTTAAAAATAGATTAAACAGATTGTGCGCATCCACTGAACATTTATGGAGTGAAATCGCCAAGGCTGTCGCTCGTAAAACTGCCACGACCAAAACTCGTAAACAACAGATAAATATGTAGACACTAGACAGATAATAATGCTCTCATCCAACTTTAAACATGTCTGCTGTCTTTTGGGTCAAACCAGTGCACTCATTGTGTTTGTTTGCTCATGACATTGAGTTCATCTGTCCACGAAGAGACCGGAATGCAAGGACAATAATGGTGTTAACTCTGACCCATCTCCTCCCAGAACCCAATGCGTACCGCAGCATGGTGGGCCGTGCCGTCAACAGCACCCAGCTGGCTCAGGACTACACTCAGCTGCGGACCCTCCTCCAATCTGTTCGCTACTATAACCGAGCTCACCTTTATGGCCCTAATGCGGGAAGACCCAGAAGGAATGCCATTCTACTTCTGGACGGGTCAGTCAAGAATACGTATGGTCTTGATACAGTTGCACTCGCACACATTTAGTGTTGATGGCCGGTTTGAGTGTCTCAGCCCCAAGTTGTATCATGTCAGCCTAAATGAGGTGTCACCCGATTTACAGCGTGTCGACACAACTTCTCACCTGCCGGTTGCTACGACAGTTGAAGTCAGAGCTGCAGGATTATCTAACAATGCTTGGTTATTGGTTCAAACTTACTGTGCCTGTATATGTATTTCATCATTTTACTCAAAAGACAAAAGGAAATAAGGCAAACTAGACTGCTTTACAGTATACTAGCATAGCTTTAAAAAAAGGCACAGTCTGTTTTCAACAAAGCTCTCAGCACATTTGATTTATTAGTCTGCTGTCAGTCTCAATAACTGTGTATTGAAAAGCTTTGTTTTTTTTGTTTTTGTTTTTTTAACAAATGTGTGAACAGTATATCATGGCACAAAAAATTGAGACATTCCGAAACTTTTTTCTAACACTTGTATGGTTTCAAAGTATTAAGATACAAAACGTTAATGTTTACAAAGAAAGAAAGATAAAAAATTGTAGACGTTTAGAAAAGCTTCCTATTCTGCAATGACAGTATTATTAAATCCATTCATTCTTTTCTCTGTTAATCTTGAATGTAGCATACGTATGTCATTGAATTGCGGTTTGCTGTCTATTTTAGCATCGCTATTTTCCAGTACACTTGAATGGCAACACACTGTTGTGTCTAATCTAATGTCAAACTTTTATTATCCTCCTTTCAAATCTAATTAAATTAGCAGGCTTTGTTGTTTCAAAGTCCGTCAAAGACATAAAAAGGTCGTAGATTTGATCAAACCTTTCCCATAAATAAACAATCAACATTTTAAGTTTTTGCAGCATAAGTATTAAGACAATGTTGTGCCTTTAGTGCAGGAATTATAACGCAAATGACATCAAAAGCGCACCAGCTAGTCTATTATGGTCAACAGTGCCGTGGCTGGGTGGAAAAACATCCCAGCTGTGATCAGTCATTGAAGAGCTTTCTAACGACCGAGTGGAAGGATTGTGCTGTGTTTCGCTCGGCTTTAACTCGCATTATTAAATAAGCAATTGGAACCGCAATAGGACCCATAAAGTTAAACGGCCTCTGTTAGAGCTGTAATAAAGTCATGCGTGCAGATAAACACAGGAAGAGTTTAATGTCTGCGCATATCTCGGCTTGAATCTGTCTCTTCTCTACAGCCACCCGCAATTTTGACAGGTATTTGGAAGGGACGAATTTGATACGAGCCTCCCTGCGCTCGAGCTGCTTAGATCAGCGCCGACATTAAGAGCAGCGGCTGTTTGATTCTGACAGGTTAAATTTACTCACAAATAAAAAGCTGTGCATTTGAGCGACAGGTAAGCGGTTGGGCTTAGGAAGGATGTGGATGATTAAGATGAGAACCGGAGGAGTACCAGATCCAAAAAGGCCGGGGAGTCTTCGGGTCTTGCGTGTCACGTTTTACAACGAGGTGATTCTTGTGTGTTTGACACTCTTACGAGGGCCGTTCTGGTGTCGGAACGCTAAACGTTTGATTTAGACTGTGAACTGCTAACACTCCAAATAGCCCAACTGGACAGACTAAACAAGCCAGGGTGGCGAAAGTTTGTGATGTTTAGAAATACACATTTAAGCATGTCTGACAAGTTGTTACGCCCCAAATATGGAACTGTTAGTGTCAGGTACAAGGCGACTGCAAATACTCACTTGAAAGGCCAAATGTGGGAGAATTTACACCTTATGATGGACCCTTTAGGGTGTGGGGAGACATTTTTTTTTAATTATAAGTTATGAGATACATTTGGGATGAATGTTTTATAGAAGGTCTTCTGAGGTTTTATTAGGGCCCCATGCACATGTTTGCACCTTTTAGAAATTTGCAGCATTTCATCCTTGTTTTGTTTTTGTTTTTTGACACAAATCCAATTGTTGGGATTCTGAATATTTTAAAAAACGAAACACATTGTGCCAGTGTTTATACTAATAGAAAGTATGCATTAGGTGTTGTAGACTTGACCTCCCTAAAATCAGCACATTGACGTCCCTGCTTTTGAAATTTTAGTGTTTCTGATTGATGCAAAAGTCACCTAGATTCAACAATACAGAAAATTGATAGATAGCATTATTTTTAACTAAAATTAGATTTTTTTTAACTTAACCAATTTAAGAAAAAGAAAACATTATGGAGCTGTATTTACCATTTTCTCTTGCTTCATTTCTTTACGGATGACTGTGCCAATCACAACAGTGCTCAATATCATAAATGTTGTGGACATTAAACATTAAATAACATAAAATTAACACCAGCCAAATAGTGGCAGCACCCCCTCAAATAAATCAGTGTTTGTGTCCCTTGGTAGACATGTTAAAGTTCCCGGAAGCAATTGAATGTTTTAAAGGATCCTAAATTGCAAATGTCCTTAAGTGTTCTGCACTTTTTGGGTTGGGGTTTTTTATTGCAGTTTTCCATGGTGCGAATCAGCATGACACATTTTAATTAGGTTCCGTTCAGATTAGTTGTACTACATTTGTTTTTCTTCTCATTTTCAGATTCATGAAAAATGCTGGCTCCGTCATTGACGCAGTTACGTGGCAACAGTAGGTATTTTACCCCCTTTTTCCTCTTTCGACTTGTTAAAATATCCGCAATTGGATTTTCCCAAATGAATGCTTACATGATATCATCCTGACACGTAATTAAATCCATTGTGGTAAGAATTTCACAGACACAATAAACAACAATATGTAATTATGCACAAGTTGTCTGTGTTGGAGGATATATCAGTAAGAATTCATGAATAATGGTTTAGTAAATGTAAAACAAAAAAATCAAAATGCTCCCACCCCATAAAAAAAAATCTTCCCTAAACAAGAAGTTGTAATGTAGTAGCCAGAAATAATACTGAGAGATTGAAGCGTATTTTAAAGAACTGGGAGCATTGTGGGGATGGAAAAGCAAAAAAAAAAAAAGAAAACATAGTTTGCATTAAATTAATAACACCTGTCATCTATTGCACACATTCTAGAAATGCATACAAATCTATCAAACTCACGCCCCTTTGAACACGTGTGTACCTTGCGTGAATGTACGGTCGGTGAGGTGAAGGTCAGGTCTAATTAGAAGAAACGGAAGGAGGAAGGGCTTGTCAGTAGGGCCTAGAAAAACACCACCCACACTGTTAAAATCAAACCATATGTTGCAGCTCATTCTCCCTGTCAATTAGCCAGTTTTATACGAGAGCTCCAGATTCCAGTCTGACCAGCGTGCATGACAGAAACTCTCCTGTCACAAAGAAGAACTCAACTAATAAACTTGGAGCCCACTCATTAGCACGTCTGCAATGTGCGTTTTACTGTAAGTGCAGCTGTTGTGACTTTGTTTGTACAGATTTCAAACGCTGTCATCATTAGAAAGGTCTTTCGTCCATGTGTGGCTTAGAGTTTTCACAAATTGACAGTTTAACATTTGAAGCAATTTGTCCATCTGGCAGGTTTTGTGTTTTGTTGAATGTATGAGTCTTTTGCAGTGATTATAGTATTCCCAACTGTTTTCACTCCAATTTAGATGCATTGGGTTAATTTGAGTAAAATCAAACAAAGAACAACCCAAAAAAGGGGGTTTCATTGTGAGGATTAAAATGATTTATTTTCAGTTGTCAAAAAGCATTAAAAAATGTTTCTTTGATTTATTTATTTAGCATTATTTATTTTCAGTTGTCAAAAAGCATTACCTTTTTTGGAGGGATAAGGGGCTATTTTTCTTTGTGTTTGGACAAAAAAATACATTGTATATTTTTCCGATTTTTGAAAAACCGATTTTTTTGTTCCTCCAAATGATCATTTTATAACATTTAAGCAATTTTTATCAAAATGTATTGCAATCAACAAAACAACAAAATAAGCAATTGCAACAAACAAGGACGGTGGACGGAAGCCACAGTTAGAAGACACTCAATTTGCTATAAAAACCAAAAAGAATACACAAGGCAGAGGAACAAACCAGAATTTTTTTTAAATGGAAAACAAAAGCGGCTATCTGCGTCTCGAGTCCCTCACGTAACTAGCCCGCTGATGACCACCAGCAGGTGCGATGCGGGAGGGCAAACAGCAGAACCGAGTAAACTTCCACACAGGAGCAAGCAAACAAAACAGGATATGACATTTATAGCCCTTTAAAACATCATTCAGAGGGCAGAACAAACTCCCAATCAGTGGACAACTTCCAGTCAGGCCCTCTGACCTTGCAATAGACTTGACTGCTACTTTGCCGTCTGGCCTTGTGAAAATATGAGCAAAAAAAGCGAATGGGACAAATTTGCTTCCTATTTGCTGCGTAGTGGCCCCTGAACAGCCCACTTAATATGAGCTCTAATTGCAAGCAGCAGTGCATCAGTGGTGCAGAGGCCCCTTTTTTCCCTTTTTTTTTTGTAATCCCAAGGAAACACATCTTAATAAAGTATCTACAAATCACACAAAGCAAAACAGCTGTTGGCCAAGTATTATAAAAGTGGAGTAAACAAATAAACAACATCAACCTAATCGAAACAAATCCATACACCGCGTTTTAAATAACATCGGCTTTACCCACACTTACTTCCCAAATGACATTTGTTATCCATTTCCTCTTTTTTTGTCAATGACTTTAACAGGTTTACTATAGTTTATTTGAAAATGAGATTTAAAAAAAAAAAAAAGGTTCCCCCGAGTCTGAAAAGTGCAGCAAAAGAGTGAAGGTATCAAAGCTCTTTTTATTACATACTGTAAGCCAAAACGACTTCAAGCAAAAGTCATTTGAAAAATACATAATTTCACATTTTCAAAATATTGTTTTAAAACACTACGCATTGGGAACTTTCCCCATCAAGGGGCCATTTTCTGTTTTTGCAAGTCGACCCAGGGCCATATAAGTTTAGATGAAAAAATATCAGTCAATGAATGAATGAGGTTTTATTATATATTATGAAAATATATGGGTTGAATGCTTTTGTGCGCATTCCGCTGTGATTTTCTTTTCAATTTCCAACTGTCATACCAAATGCTCTCCCCGGCCTCTCATGTACCGTTAGCGTTAGCCAATTATACGTTCAAAGCATTTGATTATTATTTCACTATTGAATCTAGGAATAATATTTCAAACTGCACCGTGCAGAGTGTGCATGCTCAGAGTAAACAGTAATGTGAGAGAAACCGCACACACAATAACATGCCACTCTACATCAATCTCATCATTCGCATATGGACGTGGGCTTTTCCAAAGGAAAGACGTTTTGAAAGCAACGAAATCTTTGATGATTTTTTTTTCTCTGCTTCATTAATTTCATTAATATTGTTAATGTGATTTATGGACACTCTTACTGAGGAATCTACGTCATTTTTTGGGCTTCACTCTTCAATTGAATTGATATTTTTAATAAAAGCTTTTTATTGTCATTCCACTTAAATTCGTATTACTATGGTAGATCATCATGCTTATTAATCTTAAAATTAAAATTAAGGTCCATGTGATAATCATGTTTATTACAAATGGACATATGGGAGTCACAAAGTTTAACACAAGATGAGTTACATTTTTACAGAGTTTGGAAAATATTGACGTAATTTAATTTTGTATTAAAATCTGCACACACACACACACGCATCTCAGTCTCAGTCCAACAATTTGGCTTTGAATGAGAACATTAGTCACTGTTCGTCCCTGTCAGTGTGAAATAGAACAACTTTCGAAAGTCATATTACCACAGCAGTTTTGGCTCCAAAAGTAGTTGCGGTCTGTGAAGCTGCTTTGAAAATGTCCTCAAGCTACCACACATCCAACAAATGAGTTCACAACTTCAAATAATCTTCAATACAATTGTTTGTGTTCCACAGTTATTTCCAGGATGGCAGAGTGAAAAAAGTGGAGGATTTCTTAAAAACCCGTTTGTTGGACGTACTGAGAGAACAGATCACTAAAGTTGCCAAGGTACATGTATTTTAAATAAAAACAGCTTCACTAAATCAAGTTATCACAGAAATGCTTGTGTACCAAATGAATCGGTTTTTTTGTTTTTGTTATTTTCGCTGCAGGTGGTGAGCACACATACACCTGGTAAGAAGGTGTGGCTGGGTGGACTGGGTCCGGCTTGGTCGGGAGGCATCAATAATCTCTCGGACACATTCGCTGCTGCTTTCCTGTCAGTAATATTCTTAGCACTATACTTGCAGAGAGATGACTCAATCATGAATGTGTGCAAACAATGTTATAAACACGTCCCGAATTGTTTGTCTCATATGCCAGGTGGGCGAACACGCTGGGCATGGCTGCTGTTCAGGGAATTGATGTAGTCTTGCGTCACTCGTTCTTTGATTATGGATACACGCATCTTGTGGACCAGCATTTTAACCCCTTACCAGTAAGTTACATACCTTTTGTTATGCATACATAAGTGCAACACCAGCACACATCTGGTACTAGATGCCCGCCAACACTGACCCAGACCACTGCAGTGTTTTTGATGAATGATTGACCCGTGCAATTTTTGGGGAATTTGCTGTTGTATTGTTTGATCCTGCAGCGTTTTCTGGCAATTATTTATCATTATTACTGTCATAAACATATGCATCATATTACATGACAGCCAATGAAATGACTGGAGTCAGAGAGGGCAAGCAGTGAGAAGATAAATCCAAGAAAAAAAGTTCTAGTTAAATGTCTATAGAGAACCAAAACTGAAAAGTAAAAACAAATATGAAAATAAATTGGAAGAATTAATTTAAATAAATGTAACTGATATTTTATTGTATTTGTGTTCAGTATTTATTTTTGTATTTTCACAGTTTTTTATTATATTATACAAAATAAATATACAAAAATAAATAGATTTAAAAATCTAAATTAAATATCAAGATGAATACTCACAAAAGATCTTTCTACCAGACCCAGTCTAGTCATTTTCTTGTGGATGGCACCTCTTGGTTTTTCCCGTGGGAGCTATTAGTTGAGATGAAAGGCATTTAGCTGTGATGAGTGGTTAGACGCAGGGCGAAATGCTATGTAACCTTAGCCCTTTGTCAGTAACTCAGGACAGTGTCAGTGCCCTCCCCCACCCCTCACCCGCATCACAACCGTCTCTCTGTGCATCACATTGGCCCGCTGAGAGAGATGCAACCTGAGAATCAGATACACAAGCATGTAAGGCAAATATCCAACAGCATGCTGAAATATAGATAGTAAAAAATAAATCGCTCAGATTTTTCCACGATTTAATTGCTTCTACAGAGCGAGGACAAATTTCATTTCGCTCTCTTCATGAATAATGTGTTAACTTGAAATATTTATTGGAGCTCGTTTTGTGCAGAGCCTCATAGGTCATTGTTAATTTGTTAGTTGCTCTTTTTAAGTAGTGAAATATTGACTGAATTGGAAGAGTTATAAGGTTATAAATTGTTAGCATAAGTAAAGTTATTTCATTTCCTATCTAGCAAAGAGAAAGCAGATGTGTTCTCATTTACCTTTTATAAATAGCAATATGTTGTCCCATCTAATCACATCTAACGTCTATGTATTGTCTTTAGGCTTATTAACAACATTCGTCTTCAAAAACCTTTTTTTTATTTTTGCAGAGACTCTTTTGAGATTTACTTCGGCTACGAGACTATAAACAATGAGAATGACTTCTTTTTTCCTTAATTTTATTTCTTCTGGGTCTCCACTACTTTTCTTGGACTGGTGATCTCCCGCTAGGATCACAATGCTTTTAAAGTTGCTGGATCTCTGAAGACTGCACTGGCCTACCTGCTGAGAGAATTCACTGCAGGGCCAACTTGTCCTGTGGACCAGAAATTTATGACCTGGCCCTTCCTTTCCCTTTAGGTAAAGTCGATGTCCAATCCCTTCCTCCATCACTGAGTGACTCAACCGCTTCTACAGGACCCGTTTTTATTGGAGTTATCCCACACTTCTCTTTTTTCTTTCTTTACAATCTTCCTGTCTTCATCCACAGGTCTTTTGAGAATTCCCAGATATTGTAATCTGAGGTACATTTTCAGAGCTGCCAAAATATCTAGCGTGTGGTGCTAAGTAAGCACATTATTTTTTATGACTATACTTTGTTTATTCCCAGAGGGCATGTTGACTTTTACACTCTGTTATTTTTGTTACATCTAATTCGGGCAAATATACGCACACACCCATGATCCATAGGCATTCACAAAAGATTCAGTGGTCTCGCAGGAAAGGTGTCGCAGACAACACTAATGTGCTGTTTTGATGCTTAAGGGCATCTCAACAATGCTCAGGAGGTGGACTGGCACCCCTCCAATACCCTCTACCAAGTTCCATATTATTCCTCCAGGCCAGGTCTCAAAGCCAAGTCAAGCACTTGCATGTTGTGATCCTTTGCCGTGGATGTGTGCTGTGTCTGTTATCCTTTTAAAATGTTCTGACTTCTCTTATGACCAGACAAATGAATTACAATCAAAGTTTGCAGATAAGCAATCCATAAATAAAATCAGCATGTTTCTAGGAGCATGACAGAATGGAGAGGGAAAAGCGAGGTGTTGAGAGCGTCCGACCGTCAACTAATGTTTAATTGAAGAAAAATCTACTTTTCACAGTTTACGTCACCATACTTTGCTTTAAAACTTTAAGTGCACTGTTTAATCGTGATTGTGCACGTCCTTTAGCTGTGCAGCTGGTGTTGGGTTGGTTTCCGGTGAGTAGTTTTACCTCCTGCGGGGCATTACTTGTCAGGAGTTTACTACCTGTCCATCACTTAAATGTGAAGATCTGTCATAAAGTCAAACAGGTGCATATGTTATTATGTCATAATACCTTCCCTTTTTTTACAACAAGCACTTATCTTTTCAATATAAATCAGGGGTCCTGACTTCAAATTTAAAGAGGAAATTATATTTTCTTAAAGGTTTTCTCCTGGTGCTGTAAAAACAATTTGATTGGCTGATCTTGTGGAAAGCAGAACACACACGATTGGTCAATGCAGTTCCTGGATGCGTACAGTAGATTTGCTTCCACATTAACCACAAAAGCTGCCAGAACATCAAATAAGTGAAGTAAAGGTTCACATTTTGTGAACCCTACGAGTTCCCATGCTGAGACTTACAAAATGTTGGTATTCACAACATACAATATAGCATTTCAAGCATCCCTCTGCCAATGCTATATTGCGTCCTTCTGGTTCTTTCAATGATTCAGCAGCAAATTAAGTTAAAGTCTGCTTGGAAAAAAAATAAACCCCTAAATGTTGCCATATGCAGGATTGCATGGGAACTTCCTGGGGAACACATGTTGTTCAGGGGCTCTTGGAGAGGTGTTGAGTCTCTGTTCTCCGTGGAGAGAACAGCAAATGAACAAATACAGGGATCAGGATACAATATTTTTTGAGGTCATTATTGAACCCATCAACTCCAAATTAGTGGTGGTTTGTTCAATGCAATGTGACATTACACAGGGCAATTAGCTTTAAGTGTCAAATGACCCACATGCTTTATTTCGTGAGGCACATAACTTACCCTTGGACTTATGCCAAAAGACAATCGTTCCCTTTCGCAACCCTTTAACACTCACCCAAATTTGAGAGTCACAATTATGCCCAAATCCAGAAAGTAATGTATGAGTGATGTATCGCTTTTTTCAACAGGATTACTGGTTCTCCCTGGTCTTTAAACGTCTGGTGGGGCCGAGGGTCTTAGCCGTGCGGGTTGCCGCACTGCAAAGGAAGCCCCAAACAGGACGACTCATACGGGACAAGCTGCGTATCTACGCCCACTGCACCAGCTACTCCAAGTACGTGCTGTGACACACGCAATCAAAGCAAGGCATGTCAAATTTGCAGCAATTTGCTAATTTATGCTAACACCTGAGGCATGTACAGGACCAACAAAGTCCACAGCCGGCCTTCCTATAAATAAGCAGAGCACGGACACCCGCGCATTCACAGTTCAGAGCCTATAAAACTTAACGGGTATCACTTATCGGGTGTGTGGGTTCTGTCTCTTCACTGTCAAAGAGTTGCTGAAATGTCTGCTACGCCTTGATTCCGTCTCGGATTGGCTGGAGGGGTCCGTTAAAGGGGGTGGGACAATAAGGTAGTCTGTGCAAGGGAGGAGATAAAGAGTACCACCATGGCCTGTTCAAGGTTATCATTTAACCCTGGCCAGGGGCTGTCAGCACCAAGCTAGATTTACGGCCTTCCTCCCCATAGGGCTCACTTACAGGCTGGAAGAATGTTCAAGCACCGCACAGGTAAAACGGTTGAGGTGGTAAACAGGCTGAAGTTGCATAAGCAATTTAATGATGAGGTTCAGTTACATATCTGGAGATAGTTGAAATAGTTGCTCACAGCAAACCACCTGGTGTGTGTGGAATAACTTTCAGCAGTCAATCCTGGTCTCCTATTATATAGAGATCTCTCCAGTTTTGATGGCTTCATTGACTCATTTGCAAAGCTTCTTTTGTGCTTGCGAAGTCTAGAATTTCTGCTTTTCCCAATTCATGTAGTATCATCCTGCATGGAATTGCATTGATTACCTTTGTGTTAAGTCAAACAAAACAAAAAACAAAAATTGGTGAAAAAAAAAAACGTAATAATCATGTTTGGCTATTGTCCAATATTACAGACCATAATGGTATTATAACTACATAATTTAGGTCAATTTGAAATAATGACATTTTTAAATAACGGCATGAACATTATTTTTTTAAATCTGATTTATTGATTAACAAACAACATATTCAAAAAATATTCAAAAAAACCCACAATTGAATTGTCCCAATTGAAGAAGAAGAAGATAACTGCAAGGTTTCAACAATGTTTTTAGCTCAGTCTCCGAGTAGATCCACAACCCGGTGGTTGGCAACAGTTCTACAATACACAGCAAGGTAATTTTAACAGTCCCTCTTGGATCAAATTGCATTATCTTTTTTTGTGTCATGGTGCGGTTTTACAAAGTCTGCGAGTGGAAGGTGGTTTGACGACTCGCACGCAGCCTCAATATGCTCAGGGAGTCAGCGGTTTAAAAAGATTAGATACTTGGCTTTCGCTGCCCTTTTAGCCCTTTTAGTGGTTAGCATTCTTTTTCACTTTTCCAGAAGTGCATCAACATCAAACGCTAACAACGCATGTTTATGTTCCCCGTAAGGAGATCTGAGAACATCATCCTCTATAAGGTCTGAGAGATCGTTATTGCTCCCTCCATCTCAAAGAATTTTCTACACATCGCCAAACACAGTGTGTTCTTTTGTATTTGTTTTCTTAGGTTTATGAAATAAACGGTTTATCCTGTTGCCAAGTAGTGATAAAAACTAGAATATAAGTAGAAAGGAGATTTGAGTTAGGCAACCATGTTGCTTGAGCAAAGGCATTGACCCCATAACTGACATGTGGTCCTCACTAGAACTTGTTTTTGTGGTCGAAGTGGAGCGCTTATTAGATTTGATCATGTTTGTCTTATCTTTCTGTTCAAGTTATTTATCTTTGGCCAATCCCCCTATCAGGTTGTGTCCCCGGCGCTTTGACTAAAGCACTGTTTGTGCAAGGCAAGGCGTGTTGCCCATTACATTCGCACCGTTCATGAAACTTTTTGACTTTCTGCCGCTTTTTTCCGTCAGAGGCCATTTGAGAGTTTGTATGAAAAAAAATATGAAGCAACGATTAAACAAATGTTTTTTATTATCGGGCGTGAATTGTCAGTTTAAGTTAGTTTTGAGCTTTTTATAGGCGTTCCTCTGCATGGTCAGTTGGATCAAATTCTGTCAGCCGTTGGGAGCGTCGAGTTGAAATGTGGTTTCTTGACTTTGAATCGTAAAGAATGATCGAATTGGGCACCATAGTAATACCTAGTCTTCACTAGCGTGGAACAGGAACATTCTTCTAAATTCTGCTGCTATTCATAATATTGTGAAAAAAAAGATATGTCTTTGTAGTCGTCTTTAATTATAGAGAATTCTATTATACAAGGCAAACTAAGCCTCTTGCAGATGTGAAAAAAGACAAATGTAATCCTATAATCTACTAACGTAACAACAGAAATGAAAAAGTGACACACCATTTTATTCACGGTTCCAGTCACAACTACGCGAGAGGCTCCATCACCATCTACATTATCAACCTACATCGCTCCAGGAAGAAAATCAAGTTGGCGGGCACGCTACGGAACAAGACGGTGCACCAGTACCTGTTGCAGCCCTACGGCAATGACGGACTTAAAGCCAAGTCAGTATATACACACACGAACACGATCACATCTTCACCATTTTTCATTGGAATAAATTCACTTTAACATACAGTAAATTGATATGATGTTTATTGTGGGATTATTTGTATGACAAGGTGTCAAGCCACAAGTTTAATTATTAGTATGTACTAATAAATTATCATTGTTATTAATATTTTTTAAAACCAAACCATTAGAAATAAAAAAGGCCATAGTATACAAAAATATGTTTTTATATTTATTTCAAACATTTTGTATGGACCTCAATAGGGGAAAATGGTTTGTCATACCTGCATAATAATTACCTCTATTAATTTGCACTGATAGCACCGTAACGCTTCAAAATTAATTTAAAAAGTAAACCAATTCTAACATTAGACCAACAAATATTTTGCAAAGCTTTACCAGGTTTATATTTTGTTTCCTATTACATGGTTTTGAATGACTGTTTTTTAGGTGTGTGAAATGTTTGCTTGTTGCAAGCCATCTCGGATTTTATTTTTTTCATTGCATTAGTCACATGTAGAATTCAAAATGTTTATGATTGTTTTACTTTGGTTGCTCTTGACTTGATAGTGTGGACTTATGTGTGTCTGTGCCTGTGTCTGCATGTGTGCTGCAATGTGATACTTACGGGAGATCGTAATGGAGCCTCAGTTATGACCTTTTAAACAACGCTGAAGCATCTTTAAGGTGTTGGGAAAAAAATTATGAGCCGTATTGAGGATTTTGCTTCGGCCACACTTTTTTGAAGAATGCTCTTCTATCTATCTACAAATTTGTCCCAGTAAAGATATCTTCTTTATTTATGGTGGTTATATCCATATGTTGAACCAAAGCTTTGGCAAATCCATATTTTTTTATAACTACTCAAAATGTAACCTTTGTGTGAACAGATTCAGCATGCCGAGTTTACCCTTCAGCATTACATAACTATAAAAAGCGTACTTATAATTATAGTATCAATGCAATATGCTAAAATTGTAAGAAATAATCATGAGTATAAAAAAGGGCAACTAAAGTGCACCTATTTTGTCTTTATAAAAACTTTTTTTCCGGTATCAGTAGAATATTGTTGTATTCTTGATGCCATATTTTAATTCCATCTTTTACATGGATAGGTCACCCTGTTTAATTCCTCATCCTGTGCAGCCCTTTTTGAAGAATAATATCACAAATTAGAGTAAATATTTTATTCCTATGAAAAAAATATGCTGAGAAAGGAATATTTTGTTAAATAAAAAATAATACAACAGGACCCATGTGATTAATAATTATTTAAAATTAAATATACATATCAAATTATAGGTACTAACACTTAAACAGGATTTAGGGTGAACATCAAACGATATGTTGAAGAAACAGTAAAGTGTCAAATGTTTAAAATATTTTTAAAAAAATGCTGTAGCCGATATCAAATAATATTTCTAATGCAAGTTTACCTTCTACGTCGATTGTCATTATAGTACCATTGTAGTGAATCTCATTGGAGAGGCAGTAGCACCCCCATGTGTACATATGATGTCAAAATAAACCAAACATCATGAATGGACTGTCTTTTGAAGAAGACTATCAAACACAAGTTATATCTTGTTTGTCAGACATGTGCAGCTGAACGGCGAGAGGCTGTCGATGCTGGACAACGAGACATTCCCAGAACTGAAGCCAAAGACATTGCGGGCAGGACGGACGATAGCCATGCCTCCCATGACCATCGGCTTTTATGTCATCAAAAACATGAACGCGTACGCCTGCCGGAGATAACATAGATGGAACCTAACCCACTGTTTTCAATGCGTACTCAAAGCTCTGAACTTGATATTCTTCTGTTGTGAACTTTTCAACCAGTACTGTATGTCACCTCCTCCCTCAAGGGCACATCACAAGTTGGGAATATTGCAGGCGTGCCCAACCTTTTTGCAATTGACAGCTACTAATTAGCTACTAATTCATACAAAGGGATACCAGTTTGATACATGCTTCTGAAATCACAAATTGCTCCTATTATTTTTAATTATATATGATTAATAATAGCTATTTAAGACACTGATCATATGAATGATGAAAAATATCATGTTACTATTTCAAAGGCAACACAAATTCACAATTTTAGGTTTCAATCCTGTAGCGTTACAGATTTTGTGACATACCGGCCAGTCTTGTATACTGCGAATATTTAATATTATTGAAAAAAATTCCCAGCTTCAGGCGCCACATGTCCATCAGATCCAGATGGCAGCGTCAAACTGGGCACCCACTAATTCTACAATACGATGAGTTGTAAAATACTGTAGTAGTATATTATAGCATATTTAGCGATCATTATGACAATGAACTGAAATAATTATGTAATGTGCACTTTATTGTCTTTTGTCATGACTGGGACTTGATTGCAACACATTGGTCCGTTGACTTATGCTTCTGGTCCTGTAACTGCTCCTCCTGATCCGTGTTGTTGGGGACCGCTGCCTGACAGCACGTGTTTCATATTTACAAAAATTCAATAAGGGAATATAGAATTCTTCTGTGACTCGATTAGGCTCTGCTTTCCTTGCTCTAGCCATCAAAGTGAAAAACCTTTTGGGGTATATCTACCCACTGATTTCCATCCATACAGTTAAAACGATGACAGAAAAGTTAGAACAGGTGAAACTTGTTGACAGAGAAAGTAGCACGAGTGCATTATGTGTGTGTGTTTTCCCGATGAAGCTACTGATGTGTGTTACACAGCGCTGAAAGTTTCTTCCTGTAAATCATATCAGGATTTTAGTAATCTATTTAGTTTTTTTTAATTTTTGTCGCTGTTGCTTAGCTGCAAACAGGACAGCAGAGTACTCCGGAATGTCCAAAGTTGAAATTCAACCAAATTTCTTAAAATTCACCTTACACTAGTTCCTACGGGACAGATTGTTTTGAAAGTTCCACGACTTCAACCAACGCGACACACAGAAATGAAGTAAACATTTTGAAGGTTTATTCTAACCTGGCTAGATCGTTGCCACAATCTAACAATTTATAGTCCTATTGTGCTGCTAGTTTTCACATTTTATGTAAAAAAAAGTTTTTTACAATCCCAAATCAGTAAAAGTAGCAAAACAGTTCCAAAATGTATCACACCATCTGTATTGGTGACAGAAGTTTTCTCTGAATGTTTTTACTGTCACAACTTGTGTGCAATGAAAAGAAGTCATCAAAATAAGTACAACTGTCCCACCTTTTTCTGATTTGGGTTTGTGTGAATTGTTGTTATGTACATAAGAGAAAATACATATAAGCTTTACGTTCACAATACTTTTATTTATATGATTGCTGGGTGGTAATGATACATAATCCGAGTCATTGGGAATATTTCTAACCAACATTTAACTAACGCTGTTTTGAAATCAACAGATATTTGCTTATACTGTATATTAGAACATATATATTGGTTCATCCATGCATCTGAATTCAAACAAGCTCACTGCATTGATGTTACTGCAAAATTCCAAAGCTGTGTATGTGAAAAATATTTCTAATGTGGAGGTGTTTATATTTTTTGAAGAACATTATTTTATTATATGAAATGTTTGTTTGTTTTTTAACATATACACATATATTTTTTGTAAAAAAATATATAAAAAGGGCTCACAATAAAAAATATATTTAGTCGCTATCATTTGGGGGGTATTACTAAATAAATTTGTTCTATATTCCAATTGCAACCATTCTGTTTTCTGAGACAATTTCAATTTCAAATTTCAACCCTAAGTAGAATTATTGCTGCACGTATGAGTCTGTCTTTTTGTGCTGTTTGACAAGAAGCGAGATTGAATGTGGACGTAAACTGCTGTGTTAGCTTTTTGCGATAACTCCTACCTAGCGGTTGTCGCTTGTGATCAAGAGGTGGAGTGTTTATACACAAGTGTTCTAAGGTTTTTACAAGGTGCACACTTCATTTCTAACAGGCCAAGTGTTGACACCATGTGAGATTTAAAGCAAAGTGCTTCACACTGAAGCCAGGCGCTACAAAATTGTCCCATCACTGTAAAGTGACATCATGTCTTTTTTTTTTTTTTAAGCTCCTGAGAAAACACAGAATGTCCGAGTGCTAAGTGCCCTGAAATGAGCTGTGTTTTCTCAAGAAAATTGTTTGAGATCATGTGTCAAGGTTAGTTTAAAGTGCTGGCAGCTGATTTGTGTTTGAAGTATGGGACAGTACATCCCAATCTGTTTTCAACCCATGTTTTATTTCAACTTCAGTCTCATCGCACCAAAGTATATTTAAGATTATCTAAAGGCACTTTTCATATGGATCACACTTCTAATAAGTTTTTTGATTTACAGTCCATTTGTTTTGTGCTTTTTTTTTTTTTTTGTTCAATTTGCTGTTTGCGTTGAGGTTATTATTTCTTACTTTGACTGAGCTTGCATAATGCACATTAATGTCCTTCTATCAGTCTTTTGTTCATTTATTTTTTTTTAATTATTGGTTTACCACATGAGAAAAAACACCACCATCACTTATAATTCCCTCTTAATGTATTGTGCATTTTATGGAAATCAATTCTGGCTTTTCATCAGTTAATAATTACCTTACAATTGCTGGAAATATGAATCAATTTTATTTTAAAATAATTTATGAATTGACCCATACTTTTCTAATTTCAGAACACTGTTGGATGGATTTTTTTTCTTCATGTAAAATTTTGTGCACCAAGATCTCATTAGTGTACTTTATAATCACAAAACATCTCCATCAGGTGATCCTACTTCATGTTCTTCCTTACTTTTCATGGCTACATAAATCTGTGTTGTATCAAAATATTGAGTGTGGAATGTACGCTTAGCTTTTTGAGTGGAGCAGAGAAGTAAACATTTATGTTTCATTAACTTTGCTGGGCTTAAAACGCTCTGTGAGTGCTTCGAGTTCCACGTTTGGGCCAAGGTCTAATCAGCTCCGTCAGTGTTCTGGGAAGCCGGCTCTTGTTTGCGCTGACTCCTGTATATACTGAGTAAACATGCTGAAATCCTCCGAGATGGCTAAAAGGGTCTTGCTTGTCTCCTGGCTGATCACAGAGTATAAACAGTTGGGGGGCCGCCCTGGACAACAGACCCCCTTCCACCACGGAGGCGTTGTCACGCAAGACGCAAGGAATTATTATTCTGACGGTTGAATAATCTTTTGGGGGGGGGGCTGACTCTGTGCATACCCAAGAACGTCTGGTGAAAATGTTTGAATTTTAGGGGTCTCCATCACCTCATGAAAAGTCGCATACAGTTTCAATGAATGACATTGAAGTTGTGCCTTATAGTCAGTATGGCATTTGCCTTTTCTCCTATTTGCCAGTTTTGTGCTCAATCCGAAGCCCTGTCTAATACACGTATAACTTTAGTGCCATCTTGGGGCATATTGGTGGTAAGTAACTATGTTGGAGTCTGTTGAATAGCTTCATGTAGTGCCTTGCCACAATCTTGTGGCATCTTTAGACATTTATTAACCTTTTAGGGCTGGTTATTCCTGGCAGGGATCATCCTAGTAACAGTAAGTACAATCTTTTAAGGTTTTGAAATGCGTGCAATGAACTTCAGAGATTTTTTTCATGTGTGTTGCATGACGTAGGCCAACTAGTGACCCTCTTTTGGCGTAGCCCCAGTGCAACTCTAATAAACAAACAAAAGAGCCTCGTGTTTAAATGCTTCAAATAACCACCATAGAGTTGACATTCCAGAAAGATCAACCTATCTCAGTTGTTGATCATGCGTTGCGCTTGAGGCAGCACATGACCACATTTGACTACACTATTACTCATTGACATTGACAGGCGAAAAAAAAATCCCATTCATAATTCAACAGCTCCCGCGCACGGATACTGCTAGTTCTGAGGTCACATGACGCGGATGTGGTACGGCTGAAATGCGGAAAGAGGTGCTCTCACATGAACAGAAACTGGCCGAAACTTTTCAGAAAAGCAAGAAGTAACTGATGGACTTTAACATAGACATTGAAAGCATCTTAAAAACGCAAAGTAAGTCATTTTGAACCTCAAATTGTTCTTTTTTTCAGTGTGGCGAGTGCAAATGCATCACTTGTTTTGAGGAACTAACTTTTTCTTTTGCAGCGAAGAATTCGAGAAAAAAAAAAAAACAGAAGTAGAATGAAAATGATCGACCTGATCATTAGGTTATTTGTGTTGATTAGATATGCATTTGACGTGCCGCTTGTGTCTGCAACACAGACGGTCCCTGTATAAATATTTGTTTTAGGACTTTATTATTAGTGCTGTCGAGGAAAATGATTTAGATATAGTAGATTAGTATTTCATTTTTGCATATACAACCATTTTATGGCAATGTCAATATGACAATGGAAATAAAGTCGCTTTTGAAAAAAACTTTTATTTTCCTCAGAAATACCTATGTATATTTTTGCACGATTTGTAGATATGATTTCTTTGTTGTAAACAAATAAACTTGCAACGTTTGACGATAAAGTACATTAGTCAATGCATTAGACATTCTGTTTTTATGTTTCTTTTAACCTCATAAAGTTTTCTATTTGTCCCTGCTGTCTTCACTACTATTTGAAAATATTTTTTTCTTTTTGCAGAACTTTAGAGTGACTGTAATAAAAGAACTGCCAAATGAAAGCCTTGCTCATCACCACTGAGAGCGCCGAGGTCCTCTTCCACTGGACTGACCCAGGGTTCCAGCTCAATATCCAGCAGCAGTATGGCGCGGCCCAGGAGGAAGGCCAGGGGGTAAAGAGGAAAATAACGTGTATTTGTGCCTTAAAATTACCTCTATAATAATGATTGTAAATAATATGTACTGTATTAAAGCTTCCAGATTTTGAGGACAGTATCAGCACTTTGTTCGCTCCCATCATCATCTCCTGCAGCTCTATGGTGGACAGGCTGGGTGACAGCTACACTTGCTTCACCACGGAGAACAACCACACCTATGTACTACACCAGGTACTAAGCTATTTGTTGTACAGGTTAGAATAAAATAACTCCAAAATTAATATGTTCTGCGTTGGGTGTCAGTTTAACGAGTGCCTCTACATTGCTGTGAACGGAGATGGCGAGGAGGATGAGGATGATCTGAGGAGGAAGATCTACGTGACTAAGAAGATGACCGAGGTGCTTTTCGGCATGGTCACCCTCAGCGGTAACCTGATCAGGAGAGAGTAAGACATCTTAGAAATATAAATTAGGACCTACACAGTAATAGCAGGTGAAGCTTGAAGAGGGGTGTGTAGAGTTTTCATATACACTGTATTCACTTCTGTGTTCAGGAGGGCTACACCTCAACATGCATACTTTGAATATACCTATGTTAAGAACTATTTAATAGTTCACCTGTGTGTCTTGTGTTGATGTGCTTTTGTTTTTTTTTTGCTATCTAGGCTGCGCCCTCAAGGCACAGAGCAAAGGGCTCGTCTGTGGAAACATCTCCAGCGTTTGCTGGACACCTATAACCATCTCAAAGAGAACGACCAGAGCTTCTTAGTGGAGGTGGAGTCTAATCACTATCTTATTTGTTATTTGTTTCAAGAATGTAACCCAAAAGAAGTATTTTTAATTTTTTAATTTTTTGAAAGGGGTTGTATCAGCATTTTTAACGTCCCAATATATTATTTTGTGCAAAGGAGCCTACGAGGTGTCGAGTTTGTGTCTAAATTAAAAAAAAAGATATATTGGTAAAGGCAAAATATTTTTTTAATTGGTCACAGAGCTCAGCCATTCAAGTCAAATTGTGATGTCTTTCTCACACAATGGTAATATTCTTAAACTGATGCATCAAACTGGGAGGGTACAGTAAATTTTAGCCATGTTTTTGTCGGTAACGTTTATTCGCCGCTAGATGGCAGCAGCAACGTCTATTTGTATGGTTTGCATTTTGTCTTATTTTTTTAACACACTGCAAACCCGAGTAGATTGGATTTGAGCAGTGAGATTCCTAAACTACTGCATCCTCCCGTTCCGTAAGGCATTTCCATTCATGCAACAAAATAAGTCATTGCTAGGTCATGTAAGCTTTGTGGCCAATTCAACTGGAAATGAGTACATTTGTGAGTAAACTGGGTTTTTTCTCCCAAATATTTTATGATGTTGTGCTGTAAGCTTTCCTAATGTAAAATAAGTGTCTTGTTAATTTTCTAAAGGTTGGGAAAGATTGCATCTACTGATGTGTGGTGCTATTCACAAGATAAGTGCTTTGCCCTGTCAGGCGGTGGAGAGGCTGATCCATCCCACGCTGTGCGAGCAGTGCATCGAGTTCCTGGAGCGCCGTTTAGTTCAGCAGCTCAACAGCAGTGTGGAGAGGGCGGGAGAGGAGGTGCAGCATGCTTTCATCCTGGTGCACACCAAACTTCTGGCCTTCTACTCCAGGTTTTGGTCTCTTGCTTTCTCAACTGGTCATCACCAACCCAAATGAACATTCTCACTTTAGCCTTCAATGTGTCTGCAGCCGCAGTGCGAGCACACTCGCCACTTCAGACCTCTTGGCCCTCATCATCTTGGCCCAAAACATGTATCCTAGCAACATGGACCAGGATGACCACACATCTGAGGTACTCTAGGTGGTGCTGATGGTTGACCACTGAGGGACTGATACAAAGTCATTTAGCACTGCACATTATTGTGCAACAATTGCAGGCCTCAATGACAACCCCTTAGCAAATTTAAAAAAAAGAACAAATTTAATTTTGGTCTTGTTTTTGTCTCTTTCATGTGAAGGATAGTACAAGTGGCTCAGGCCCAGAGAGCTTTTACACACCTCAGCCTTCTCCCACTGACTCGAGCAGTTCTGGTGAGTTTGGAGATTTCTTCATGTGCCTGCAATAATTTTTTTAATATTTAAAAAAAACATAAATAAAATCAATTAACAGGAGTAGTTGAGACAATTGAATATTTGTTTTATTGTTGCATTAATTATGATTTTTTTTTTTTAGATATGGCAATATTTGAGAGTTAACATTTAGCACCATGAAGAAAAAAAAATAACATAAACAACATTATAAATATTTGTAGCAGTAAATTTATAGTCAAGTGAGCTTAAGTGAATGTATGTAATAATTTGAACATAACACTTTATGTTCATACAGAAAAACAAGCAAGAGAAGATGCCACCGAGTTTGAGTTTGTGGATCCAGACATTCACGTGTGTCTTCAAATTTCTTAACTTTACATTTGTCACAACATGTAGTAGTTGGATATACAAATGTGTTTGTGTGTGTTCAGATGGCAGAAGACAGCTTGCACACTTTGGATGTCCCTCCCCCTGACCCGTCCACGCCTCGCAGGGTTTTCCTAGAAGTGTCCCACAAGGACGGGCTGTATCCCATGATGCCTCACTCCATGTACTGTCTGCCACTATGGCCCGGCATCACACTGGTGCTGCTCACTAAGGTTCGTGAACATCTCCCTCCAGTTCGTTTTTGACTTTGAACTCACATAGTCACTATTGAATCCATTTAGATACCCACCAGTGCAGTGGCAGCGTCCGTCTACATGTTCCTGGAGGCCTTTGCCAAGCTGGAGAAGCGTTTGAATGAAGGCCAGGAAGGATCATCTGCCACTAGGAGTCAACCAACAATACACGACATCAGAAGCAAACTGGACAAGTTCATTAAAGCTCTCGGGCCCAGTGACATTCAAGTATGTTATTCTGTGTGTTGTGTTATGATGATTGTCATTACAGTGACTCGTAGGATCACCTTTTATTAAATGTCGCCTTTTCAATCCAGTCTTCCCAGTTACAAAATGTCTGGAGCGAGTTCAAGAACCGAGCCTTTTCCCGAGGTGGACCTGGTTTCAACAGAGAGTGAGTGTTTTTGCAGACTCACAATATTTCCGTCTGGTCTTATCAATATTGCCGTGTTTTCCTTGCAGTCTCATCCCGTGGTGTAAGAACATGAAGACCCAGCTGTGTGGCATTTACCGCCAGTGCTTCCTCATTGAGTCCGGAACGGCCGACACACCTCGGAAACTCTCGTCCATTCTGCAAGAGCGAGCCCAGGCCATGTTGCAGTGCGTATCAGTCGATGCATTATTTCCTCAAAGAACAGCAGCATTGTATTTGATCATTTAAGTCCAAGGCCAAGCCAGTCAAAGATTTTAAATCTTGATTACCTCAATGAAAAAGTGTGATTTTGAGCAATCTTCACCCGAATAACCTCCTTAAAAGCCTTTTCTTCTGTGTTCCCTCTCACTTCCTCGGCCTCTCCCAGGGAAAAGCTGATCGACTGGAAGGACTTTTTGCTTGTAAAAAGCAAGCGAAACATTACCATGGTGTCATATCCTGCCATGGAAACGATCCTGATACCGCTGATTTGCTCTTGAGTTTAGTAATATATCTCGGAGAGCTTATACTGTCCTTGACCCACTTTCTCTCACGTACCTGGAGGACTTCCCAGGCCTCATCCACTTCATCTGCGTGGATCGATCCACAGGCCAGATGATCGCGCCGTCCCTCAATGTCACCGAGCGCACAACATCGGAGCTGGGCAAAGGGCCGGTGGCTCAGTTTATCAAAAACAAGGTGTGGCGTATGTGACCCTCAAATGTTGTGTTCTCCTGTCCACGATTGACTCTGTATCCTAACAATTGGGTATTTTTGTCAGATCAATGATGATTATGATCTGTTGTCATCATATATGTACAATATAGTCACCAGTTTTTGTACACATTAGGCCTTATATTTTGCAAGGCTGTGCATAATTTTGTGTCTCCTGAACATGGATACCCAATTTTAAATGTGTCAGTATTGTTTTCAAGGTTTGGAAGCTGGTGAGCACAACACGGCGCTACCTCCAAAAGGGTTACTCCACAGTCACGCTGCGAGATGGCGACTTCTATTTCTGCTACTTCCTCTGGTTTGAAAATGAAACCGTAAGTTTTTTGGTTCGTCTATGTTAAGAAAATACCTTCAACCAGAGGTGTGGAAAGAACAAGGTGTGGTCAATAGGTTCTGTGCTTTGTACTGTAGACGTGCTGGTTGATCATCCCACTCTCATCCAAGGAGATAACTAATATTTTGTAATTTGGGTTTGAAATCTAGCTTTTGAGATCTCAGTCAAAAGTTTTTAAATAATTGAATCTATGCTGATATATGAAACCCATCAGGGCTACAAGTTGGAAGCAGTGGAAATGCCTATCCTACCCGATGACTCTGCCCCCATTGGGATGCTTGCATGGGACTACTACAGGTGAGAGAACCTCAGCAGATTTGTAAAAAAAAATTGTAAAAAATTTAAAAGCACATTATGTGTGTTCTTAGGAAGCTGCTGCGCTACTACAGTAAGACCCACCAGGGCGAGGTGGTGAAATGCTACGAGCTGCTCACGGTGCACCTCGGCGTCATCCCCACTGACATCATCCTGCAGCACTGCAGACAGCTGGCCAGCAAGCTGTGGGAGCCCTCGCGGAACCCACTCCTCTAGACACTCAGCTAAGAGCATGGCGCATACTTTATGATGAACCCTTCACTCTTTTGCACATTTTAATATTTTATGACTACACCTTCATGGCAGTCTTCTTTTTATTTCACCTTGTTTTCTGCTTACATAATTAATTTGACCGTATTTGATGTAGTGAATGAAACATCCAAAGCAATACACCATAAACGAGCTACGGAAACTAGCATCCATGTTGCGCTGATCATGAAATTTTAAACAGCTTCTACTTGAATACAAGTAGTAGCAACTCATGGTGACAATAATATTTATATGCGCATATTCTTTATCCTCTGTGAAAAATGGCTAATATATCTGTGTGTAGCATGTAGATACTATAATGCCCCCTGGTGGCCAAGTTACACATTCAAGAATGAGCAGCACAAAATTCTTTACATTCTGTTTAATTGCGTTAGTGTGTAATTTTATAATTTTCTTCTGTAGAGTGCTATTTTTCTTATTAAAAAAATGTTATTTTTTTTGTTGGTGTTTTTTTAATTGGTGGAACCGATTAATTACGAAAAGGTCATATGGCCACCTATGCAACAGGATGATGCTGCTATTATTCAATACATGTATGGAATGATATCACTTCCTGTCAATACTCAAGACAACCCGGTATGGTCTCAGCTGTCTTGTAACCTTTCAGAGTTGAATCCACCAAGTTCTCTGTCAGACCCCGAGGATGTTGTGCTTTAAAGGTCAGTTCCCGCCGCTTTAGCGCAGCTGCATGGCCACAGTAAAGTAGGACACCATCATCAGCATTGGCGTCCTCTTCATCCTCATCATCATCATCGGCTCACGGCGGGAAGAAGAGGGAGGAGGCGGGCACGTGTCGAGTTCATGTTAGTGTCAGCGTCTGCGCGTCCGCTTCACAGCGCTCCCGTGAGGTCGCTGACGGCGCCAGCTGCCACCAGTTCCCTCAGAAAGAGCTTCTCCGAGCTGACGTCATGAACCACCTGCAGGTACCACAACACAAAGTAGAACACCCACAACCTCCAAGGCCAAACAGTGGATCAGCACACTAGTGTACCCAACACTTTGCCTGCATGTGCTAGATTGAAGCTATACAGTGCTTACTGTGAATTAGAATGTGAAAATGTCCAAACAAAGAATGAGCAAAATTTTGAAAAATTATATGGGAAATTGTGAAGACTTGTTCATTTATTTATTTAGGTGAGTTTGTTTTTTCACACACAAAATTTTCAAGTTGATGGTAAATTATAAAATACACAGGAAAATTCTGAATAAAATTTCAGTAGACTAGTAAGAAAAATATTGAACATTATTTTGGTTTTGGTGAACTCATCTTGGCTCATTGACGGCAACATTTTTTTTTATTTCTTGTTTAAAATAAATCGGCTAAATGCAGCACCAAATTTCATTGTTTGAAAAGAAAATTGCAAAACAAATTTTAATACAAAGAAAAATACATTTAGCTCCTCCCCAAAGCTTTAGGAGGTCACGGATGTAAATAAACGAATGCTTTATTTTAAAAAGATAGTTGCTTACAATGCTTATAGTTTGCAATAGTTTGGATAAAATTGCTCTGTACCAAATTTTGAAAATAAAAAAGGTAGTTACCCAATTTTATTTTAAGGCTTTGAGAAATATGTTTAAAAAAAAAAAAAAAAAAGGGAACCAAAACTATAACCTCCATAACAACAAAAATGCTCCCACTGGTGCCACCACATTTTGTATTAATCAATTTAGTACTTTGTGCCTGAACCTCCCAAACTGTATTGCCAAGGAAACTTCTTGGTGGCGGTATTAACTGCATGTGATGTGCAAAGGAGTGGGTTGGACTTACCTGAGCCTTCATGGCAGCCATGTGTATGGTCTCGTAGTAGTGAAGTGGAGCGTGAGGGTGCTGCATATTGTAACCGAAGCCTGCCAGACTCACGTGGTCACACAGCTGCAGAGCCATCACCACTGCGCCAGCCCCCAACGTGGGTACCATCGACTTCAACACAACACACGCTCACTGTCACCTACTGCCGCGTCTACTCATTTAAGGTACACACTAATTTGTTGTGTATGCAAATGACTATTGGTTTAATATTTGCATTTGATTCGTTCAGCGTAACTGTAAGTTGTATGATTATAGCACATAAAAAATCAAAGCTGTTCAAAAAGGTGATGACACCTAATCATTTTGGCAGTGTGTCAAAAAAGAGTATGTGGTGTTTTGCTAGTTATTGCTGAAATTAAAATAAATGTATTTAAGCATCACCCTTGCTAACATTAAGTTATTTATGCTGATGATATTTCCAACTGTATTTCTCATATTGTACTGAATAGCCAGGCCCATGTGTCAAATTAAATTCTATTCCTGGTTATATGATTACTTGCAGGTCTAAGCAGCATTGGATTGAAATGCCAAAAACACTCACATTTCCCCGCTTTCGGGAGTAGTTCTGCAGGACCTCTTCAGTCTTGCGAATAATCTCTGGATGGAGGATCCGGAAGTTTTCTGCTTTCAGGGGAATATCATCTATCACCTCCTTCCAGAACCACAACTTGGACCAGAAGCCCTGCGAGACGTGTTGGAAAAGACGGTGAGTGATGATTGAATTTTATTGAATGTTCCACTAATGCAGCCCTACTAGAGGTTGTTTGGTGATGACAGAGGTGAGCCAGTCCAGGTCGAGACTTTTGAAGACCACAAGAGCAACGATGGAGGTCCCGTTGTACTCGTCGGCGGAGCTGGGTGCGCCCTCTGGATACATCAAGCGGATGGTTGTACGAGAACCAGCATCTCTCTCATAGCCAAGTACTGGAGCGTTGTTCAGCCTGAACAATGAAAACAAACAACGCTCCCTCTAGTGGTTGGTGTAAGAAATATGAAAGTTCAGTTGTATTTACTTCTAGTCGTCAACACACCTGATGATGACATCATACTGATCTATATGTGAACCAAGGCGGCTCCCGTGGAGGATCCCTCCGCTGCCCACCACAATGCATCTTCTGCAGCCTCCGTCCCGCCGCAAAGACTGAGGCAGACCAGGCTGAGGTAGAGAGGCCAGAGTCCGGGCCACAACCTCTTGGCTTCCTCGGAGCCCTAAAGGAGGGGGCGTGTCCCAAGAGGCAGCGCTGCCCTCTTGCTGCAGGAACACCGGGATGTCCATCAGGGTCGAAGAACATGGCAATTGCTTCAGGCGCTCCACGCACCATCGACGATGACACCGGCCTGACAGCAGGCAGGCCGAACGGTTCAGCACATCCTGAGGAGGAAGAGGAGAGTGGAATACCACGGTCTGTGTGCGGGTGTGCATGTGTGTCAAAACATACCTCCCGTTCGGGATATTGATCATCAGTAATAGCTAATTTATGCATAGGGAAATATGCTGGAATCAGAATAGCAGAGTAGCATCCAAACAGAAGTAGCACACTGAGGACAGCATTCTCAGTCCTGGATGATGACGACAACACATTATTAGTTTGTGATCTAAATGGACACTCACACAAAAGGTGATATGAATTTTGAAAATAAATTTAAGATATGCTTAAAACATAACACATTATGTAGTATTCCATCATATTAGGTTTTGGGAATAGACTCCATTCAATCCTTCAAAGAACCCATTTCAAATTTGTTAAAAAAAAGATGGAATGAAGGAACAAGCATTTGACCCGACTGCAGTAAGTTCCCAGCCCCTGCGTTAAGTTGATTTGTGTTTTTTACCTGCTTATGAAAAATTCGCTGCCTGTCATTGTTTCTTTGTCTGCTACAGGCGTCATCACTTCCGGCTCTGCATTCTTAGGCAGCAATAGAGAAACATCCTGTCTTCTACATTCAAGCGATTGAGGTTCACCATGGTAACAACACCTCCAACACAGACATAAGTCAAGGTACTTCAACTTTTGACATCACTGAAATACAGTACATTGTTTTGGGTCATTGCTGCTAAATTCAAATAATCAACGCTAAAAATCAAATTGTATAAAGTGAGTGAAATACCTCTCAGACAGTTCTGTAACGCTCTTGACGTCTCTCTTACATGGTTGAAGGGTCAAAATGGCTGCAGCTGCTTTTTCCCCTCACTCCTTTGACTAACACTGGTTATACATTAACCAGAGGCTTGGACAATGGGTCAGGCCAAGTCTGCTTAGATCATCCAGACTCAAAGAAATATAAACATATATTTGTATTTCATTTAATTTTAATGTATTCCCAGCATTGTGTTTATTTGTATGTTTTTTTTTTTTTTTGATGAATTCTCCTGGAAATGTACCACTCTTATTGGCATTAATACCATTCTCATTCTAACATAATGTCGCCGCGAGTATCCAAACTGGCAGCTTAAGCCCTCATTAGTTTGATTATTTTAAACGCTAATGTCCAAAATCATGTTTCCCTAAAAGATACCCACTATTAAATATGACATGCAGTACGGTTGATTCACTGCGAGACGCATATGGTCACCACAATGCTCGCAATGCTATTTTTAGTAATACGTTCCTATTAATTTGTTCTCCATCAGCTCTTATGTGCGGCCATATTTGTGTCTCTCCGCAGGCGCTATCTGATGTTGGACCAAACTCAATGAGAGGATCCCACAGAGCTGAGGGGGGGAAAAAGGAGGGGGTGCTAACCAGCCTCTGTGGAATTGCATGTGGTGAGTGAATATACTAAAGCCTTATCTTTAGACACTAATGTATTCAGGCATGTCAAATAGTCTTTGTATGCTTGTAGGGAGTTTGGGGATGATGTGCAAATTAATTTCAACAGTCCTAATTGTCATACAAGACAAACAAACAAACAAACAAAAACTGTTGATAGGCACTATATAATCAAACTAAAATCAGTCAAACTTCTTCCCCTTTAGAATTTTTTGACAACCTATACCCAGACCCATCACCAAGAGCAGTCCACAGGAGGCTTTGCCCGTTTTAGCATGGCTACTAATTAACGTTCTTTGTATTGTTTATATAAGGGAGGGGGTGGAGATACTATAGTTAGTTTTTATATAAGGGAGGGGGTGGAGATACTATAGTTAGTTCTTTATGTATTGTTTGTACAGAATGTGTCCAAAAACCTACTAAAGCTTCACGCAGCCAACACCAACATGTTTCTTTTCAAGACAAGATTTTATTGAACACCCCTGTATCACCTTTGTGTCCCATACTTGTTTCTGTCCAGATTATTTTCTCTCAAAGTCACATTATGTTGTAACTGTAAAAAAATGAATGAATGTAAGGTCTAATACAGTACGGCGGTGATATTTGCCTGGCAGGTGATTATTTGAAGAGGCACGGCGTTATTAAAGCACCATACGTCATTCTTTTTTTCTAGTTGTTGTTGGTAACACAGAAAATGAAAATAATATAATTTAAAGGCGCACACAGGCACAGCACGCATTGCACATACAGAGAGAATATTAAATGATCCCGTGCACTTTTGGAAAGATGCATGGCTCGGCATTTTACCAACCCAATCTTTACAATTGTACTCTGCAGCACTAATGCTACTAATAGGCAGAATTCAAAGCAAGCAAACAGAGGAGCTTATATTGATTTTTTTTACCCTCATAAATTATAACTATCACGCTATCATAATATACAAGAGACTTGGAGATAATTTACAGCTAAAATCTGGTTTGATCTTTTTTCAGTCTGCAATGATTTGACATTTTTGTGTGTGTTTGCACAACTAAACTAAAAACAATCACTTGGATATCTTCGATTATAGAACACGCGCTTCCATTTCTGTTAGTATGGGATTGTCTCTTTGGTTAGAGGTTGGAAGCAGGCAACCACCACAAAATATGTATCAACAATTTTTAAGTCGTCACACACTAGTTGTGCTGTGGCCTGTGCACATCACGTCTCAATGCATCTGGTATACAGTACAGTATAGGTCCAAGTCAATACAATCACTGTGCACCTCACAAAACACACACAAACTGTACACAAAGTCTTTCAGCTGCCTCAGTTTAGGTCCAGGAATGAAGGCATTGATTTGTTTAGTTTTGTTTTACATCAAGTTTGCAGATATCTGGTTAAGCATGTGCGCGTCTTTTGTGAACAAAATACAATGAAATCCTCTCTGCAGTCTTTTCCACAGAGAGCTGAGAGAGTGCCACTCGCATCGCCGCAGTCGCAGCTTAGCAACGTGTCTGTCAAAGTGAAAACATCCTTCAAATACGCACCACAAATCCATTAGTGTGACGCGCACATTCACGCACACTCGCGTTGATGACGCCAATGATGCAGAGGAGGAGGCGTGGATGATGACATAAGCTTGTATCCAAAAAACGTCTTTAAGGCAAAAGTGAAAAGAAGCAAATGCATTCCTTGGACAAAATGGAGACAAATCACTGCAGGTTTTTTTTTTTTTTCTAAGCACTGTGTCTCAACTTGCTTGACAGTTCGTTCATGACAGAATAATTAAATCACTGCAATGAAAAGCATCACCCTGTTCCATCATGGAGATTATAAGGTTAGAGTATTATTTTCTCCATTTGTGTAATTAAAAAAAATACCTTTACATTCTATATTGATGCGCAACAATCCCCTCTTGGTAATAATCAAAAGGCGAAACTCTTTATTGCAGAACTGTTGAATTATAGAGCATCATTTTTAGTTTGATGGATGTAATTAATACGCAAGCGCGTGCTATCATCCATCAATGTTATTATCCTATTGTTGTAAAATTATAACTTAATTGTTGTGTTTTCCTTGTAGTATTTTGGCCTACAAAATTACTAATGAATTTTTTTGTCATACAGTTAAATTTAGGCTCTTTAAAAAATGTCTTCATGCATCATTCATACTAATTTTAATGTAAAATTGTGACTTTATTCTCATGAATTATGTTTTCTTTCTCTCGTAAAGTTTCAACTTTTATTTGAGTAGCATTAGAACTTTATTCTCATCTTTCTATCATTTTATCATCCGCTTAGTTTGTTTTGGCGTGGCACAAATAATCCGTCATACTGCAGGTCTCATAGGCTAACATGTAAAATAATCTCTATATTGTTTTGTGAGCATTTTGGTGTCGGCTCGCTAACCATTAGCCCGCTAAGACACTGTTAATGAGTGTGTGTGACTCCTGTAGAGAAAATTGGATTTTAAAAGGGTGGATTTATAAAACCGTAGTTCAAACAAGTGACGAGGGAATGAAGAAAAAGGAGCATGAGGGGGAGGAGTATACCTCCCTGAGGCACTCCTAGAACAAGCAAGAACCATGACATGGATGTCAAGGTTAGCGCGAGAGTCAAAGAGCGACACTGCGAGCATTGGTGGCTGACGCCTGCGCCCTCTGAACCACGCCGGGACACTTTTCCCGCCTTTGGAGTTTGTGGTTTTGGAACAATCCCTCGTTCCGTGGAATGCCATGTGTTCCATGCGGGAACGTCAACAGCCCTGAAGGCAAACGGATTCCATGATGTCAGAGCACAATGTCCACATGTCAGCATAGTGTTGGACTTACCATATCCCTCCACACGTCCGTCTTTGAATTCTCCCTCAAATTTCATGCCGTCAAAACGACTGAAGACGCCCAGGCCCTGAAACTTTCCGTGCGCAAACTCCCCCTCGTACCTGTCAGAGCAACAAATCTAAAAGATTTAAGATCAAGACATCACTGGTAGCGCTTCCCTCTTGCCTACCCACCTAGATCCATCAGTAAAGAGCAGGACTCCGGCGCCATGGAAAAGGCCATCTTCAAACTGCCCTGAGAAACATGTTCCATCCTGGAATTTGAGCTGGCCAACGCCATGCCTGCGGCCTGGAAAACCAGAAGAAAAACCCCAAATTTAAAACACTAATCTGTGCTGATACACTCTTCTGCTTATCTTTTACCTTTGATATCACAGTGATTCAACAGTGAGGTGAAAATGTAGACCGTCTTGCTCACATACACAATTTACTAGATTGTTTAATTTCACAGTAGATGAAACACAAGTCATTAGAAAAAACAGTTTCCCCATAATGTAAACGCATAAACGGCCATTCATGCAGAAGAGTGACCCGAAAAATGCAGACTTTTCCCATCAGCGTTGCTATAGTGTCTGTCACGTGAATCACTGGAAACTTCCCCCTGCACCTCCCCTCTTTCAGCTAAAGGTTTAGCAGTGAATTAGGAGTCCCATCTGCCTCCTATGTGACAGGAATTAACTGCACTCTAATCCAACTGATATTTAGCAGGGATTTCTGCTTTAGGAACCAGCCGAGGAATGCTCGTGCATTCCCATGATACCCCGCGGCGTCCAAAACAGCTTGACGAGGAATTCATCAATTCATTCATCTGCTTTAAGGTAGAATCTTCACTAATGTACACAATATGTTTAAAATTTATATAAGATAACGTACACACATGTACAGGAACATGTAATTATAATGGTTTCAGTTCTAATTTGAACATAATCTTCTTGAAGATTCTTTTCTCACTGATGTCTATTTGTGCACAACTATTTAAATGAAGGTTGAGGACATTCACTTGCCTTCTTTCCACTCGCCATGGTACTCCTCTCCAGTGGCGTAGGTGAAGGAGCCTCTGGTCAGAGTCATGTCGCCCCCTCTATCTGACAAACACATGTACGTACATGAGGTTTACCTTTGACCTCGCACTTGATAGCCACTGCTGCAGAGACAAATTGCCCTGATGGGATTATCACAGTGTCACTGGGAAAAGGAGAACTGTGTCTCTGTTTGTGTCTCTTTTATTTAGTCACGCATGTCACCAAGTTGGATAGACACATGAGAACAGAATACAGTACACTGTTGTCCAATATTAAAAATTTATTTGTCAGTTAAACTGTACAAAGTGAGAGCTTTTGTGAAATTTCCAACATAAAAAAATTGAGGTTGACTCAATGGTGGGTAATAATGGGTTCAATATTATTGGAGCCATATTGGGCATTTTATTAATGTCTTATGATGAGATCCTGCCACACATGCATGCATAGACAAATGTCATGACAATGTGACCTTTTCCGATTAAACTATGTTAGGTGGACCCGTTCAAACAAATGGGGTATATTTATAACCAAACAATTTGGATTAATAATTTTAGTTACATTTACAACAGAAATATATGTTGTCTGCTGTGTTGACCTTAGGGTGCACATTAATGCCATCAATATTGTTAGACATTCTCTCAGTGTATTTGACTATATGTTAAAATATTTCGTGTATGATCTGTTGATGCTAAACAGAATTTAATTTAAAAAATGTTATTAAAAACAGCCATAACGAGAATGTGACCATTTCCAAATGCTACTGCAAACAAGTGTTACAGAATGGAAGCCAGGTATCATTTTACGCACAAGCTCGCTATTATAAAAGCATCGATAGAATGCTGTCGGTAGTTATTGTTATTAAAGAAATAATAATAATAATGTCTGTGTCTCGATTCAGCGTTCCTGCAATTGCATGTACAATATCTCGCTTTTACAATCGCGTCAATTGTCACCTCTCACGAGATATTTGTGCATCAAAAAGCGAGCATTGTAAAGCTTATAAATGTTTATTTATTTACCTGTGCGCTACGTTTGTTGTCTCTGAAGCATGTAGGCGACGTAGAGCAGCCGAGGGGCGTAAAAAAAAATATGATAACCGGCGGAGGACCGTATGCTACCTTCATTAGCTATCGTAAAGTGGGAAATCTCCTTAGAAATATTGAAAAAAACATTTGAAATACCTCGCCTCATAAATCATATTATTTCATTGTAAACTCTATTTACAGAAATTGGGAGGTTAGGTTAAATTGATGCGAGGACAAGCGTGTGCTCTCGGGCTGGTGACATTTTTCTGTGATGGCTTTCAAACGTCCGACAGACAGTGGAGGCATCACTACAACAGCACCATGGCGAGCAGCCCTTGTTACTTTTTCATTGCCCGAGTGTGTTTGCTCATTGAAATAAGTCTCTCTGATTGGACACGCGGTGCTTCATTACAGCAGCAGTGCAGGGTGCACTTTAATATCCTTCAGGCTACATTTATTATGTATGTCATGTGTAAAGATTGGAACACTTTGAATAAAGTCTGAATTTTATTGCCACTGCAAAACAGCGTCCACGAATGTTAATTATAATAGTAACGGGCATAGGCTATGCACGGGGGGGTTGCTAAAGATTTTTGGATTATGAAAGCATGTACTATAATATATGTATAATATAGATATAATAGGACCCCATTTCTCATTTGATGTGGTTTTAGAATGGATAAGTCATCTGCCTCACATTTCTGAGGCTGATGTTCCAATCCAGGCTCTGGTCTTTCTTTGTTGAGTTTGCATCTTCTTCCCATGCTTGCAACATGTTTCGGCTTTAAATATCTGCGACCGTATTTAGAGTTTTATTCCATGTGTAGTCCTCTGGGCCAAGGTCAAGCTGTATAGGTTCCTGCATGCTCACCTATGACCCTCGTAAGGAAAAGTGGTACGCAGCACGATGGATGAATGAATTTCTGATCATGCGATCCTAGGTAATTAATGAAAATAAAACATTATTTTCATTTAATTCACCGGAATTCAAGTGTGTTCCCCTCATTGTTGCATCTAGTTGGGAAGTTACGTTGGAGCATTCAAACATATCTGCAGTCCATGTCTGTTTCACATCATATTCATCAGCGGGGAGTAATTATTACAGAGAGCAGCTTGCTTGTGATTAAGTCACGCTTTATTATGGTTGTGTAATGAGTCTGCCTAAAGATGATAAGGCAGTGGATAAATGTTCCCACGTGGCTCCATTATGACTATTATGACCTCTCAGCTATCAACAATAAATAATTACATATATAGGATTCTGACACCGTTTGTTGTCGGATGAAACAAATAGTTTGAATTGTCGTCCTGGTTACGAATTAGGTCACTCCACCACAAATAGAATTGTAATACACATCATGCATATTGCATAGTTTCTGCCCTATTAGAAGCATCTCCAATTTTAAGTTTTTTACAGTAGCTAAAACACAAGGCAAAGTCTTTGCTGTTTTTCCAGCAAATTAAAACAAGTAAAATGTGTACAATACATAATATGTGGGTCAACATGTACTCTACTGTGCTGCTTTGGTAATGGTACACAGTGGAACCACCCAGCCCCTATAGTCACACAGCATAGTTTGACTCCCAACAATTTGGGAGTTGAAGAAGGCTGACATTTTATGTAGCAAAGATCACTACTGTTGGCTGAAATTGACGCCAAAGTGCTCGTGGGCTCTCCTTGTGAACTTCATGGCTCCAGAAATGTTTACAAATATTTATTTAGGCTATTTATTTAACCTTCATGTGAAATACGTTTTAATTTAATACTTGTTTATTTTACTATATTAATACGTAGTGCTAATGTTCAAACTGCCCAATGGCTTACAATAATACTTTTTTTGAACTTAAAAGTCTGTCTCGTATTAGATGAACATTTGGGGCTTCTATACTACTGTATTTTAATCTTGGTTATCACTGTGCTACTGGAGATATATGGTTTTCCCCCCCGGTAGTATTTGGTGTAAAACGTTTGAGAACAACTTGCTGATTTTATCAATTTGTTCTGTACAATACAATACACTATAACAATATTAAGAATGTGTTTAGAAAGAAGCGTGTGGGAATAGGGATTTCCTTTCACACAGCACGTCGACGCGCGCGTTCACGAGTTCAGAGCTTCCTTTCGGCGTGCGGGTGCCCGCCTCCGGAGAAGAACGACAGAAAATGGCGAGTCAGTGTAAAAAGCAGCAATGCACCATCGACAGGCGCGGCTTTCGGCAAGAACTTGACTCGTGGCGGCACAAACTCATCCACTGTGTAGGTAAGAAACGAGCCAGCGACACCAAATCGAATTTAAGCAGCTGCAATCGGCGTCGGTTCGGGAGGGTTCGGTGTAAATAATCAGCTATAACCCAACTCACTTCGGGGCATCTCGAGCGCCTTTTTTTGTCCGCAACTATTATCCTCAATCGGAGTCACTGGATGAATATTACAGCTTGTTTTGCATGTTTTGCATGTTTTTGTTTCATAGCTCTTTTTTTTAGCGTTCGTGTGGGATTTAAACTCTTTAGACGGGGGCCGAGTGTAATTGTAGTTTGTTTAAAGGGCACCGTGCTCGCCTTAAAGGGAGTGTCACAGGAATTATTATGCACCGCGTCGGCCGATCGGCGCATCCCCGTTTCTTTAAATGAAATGCGCGTTCCCGTGTGTAGTTATCAAGGGTACGTTGCGATTAATCCGCGTGATCGTTCTGGGTTTAATGTGAATAAACATCGCGCTTTTTAAACGGGCTTTTCTCTCCTGGGCACGCGCATGACCACAATGAGGAAGTGAGTGGGGGGACTTCCGCTTTGGAGCGACTGCTTCTCCACTAAACACTTGCAGAAAACATTCCGCGAGGATGTGCCTGCAAATGTATTATAATGCAGTATTTACATTCATGATTTGCGTTGCAGTGCTGTGCTGCAGCCACTCGAGTTTTGATATCATGGTCAGCTGAGCTCACAAGGTCTCATCGACTTGTGGGACCTTGGACCTGTACAACGTAGACGTCAAATTAAAGGGGACCAGATTCAGCACGCCAAATTCATTTTATTTATTTGTTAATATTTTGAATTTACAGCCCAATGTTAAGTGCGTCAACTCCCTGTTTCTAGCGAAATGCATTTATCTTATTAACTTGGGTGGGACTGCTGGAAGCAAAATGCAAGTACAGTTATTTAGAGTACACTGTATTTTTGTGCCATTGTGATTGAAATGTGTTATATAGCAATACATTTTTTTAAAATAAATACCCACTTTTATTGGATGTAACATTTTGCTATACTTTTGACGTGGTATTAGATCATTTCTGCTTTTTGCAAATATTAGAAGCATTGAAAACCATTTCTAACATACATTAAATGATAGGATTGTTTAGTTGTCCGAAATGGTGGTCCGCCTCGGGCTGGGGATGGTGACCCAATTTGAGAGTCAATATTTGTTTCCATTTAAAATCAATCACCAGTTTTTACTGTTTTCATTGCTGTATATACAATGCAGAAATGCAAGTCTTCAAGTAAGAGGCCTGTCTAAATTGTATCCTTAATCCGCTGTTTGGAAAGTTCTTGGCACACAGTAGTGTTTCTGTGTGGTCTTCTAAAATAAAGTTGTGGTTCCACTTACTGTTGCTGTTCCGTCAGCTCGTAGTAGTCGGGTCATTCTCCTGTGACCTTCACCATCACTGGTAATTTTCTCTGGGTTCATTTTCTCAAAATTAGGCTTTTAGCATCTTGGTGCTAATAATTACAAGGATATAGTATGTTGTCACCATCTTTGAAAATAGCTGTTCTAGTTTATTTGTTATTACTAACAGTGAATGTGATTTAAAAAAAAAAAAAAAACCTTCCTGTTGGTATGGCAGAATCGCATACATGATGTACTGTATGCAATTGAGATTTGACTCATCAGTCCCGTGATTTGCTTTGTGAGTCACCAATCAGCCCTTCCTATGAACAACTCCCATAGCATCCTTCTTAATCTAAACGAATGTCACTAAAATGCGCGCCAGTGTTGACGTTAACACAAAAGGAAGAAAACGCAGCGGTAAAAAAAAAATCACTCGGGCGTCTTGTGACGCCGCTGATCTCAAAATGTCACATTACATCAGTCTCATGTACTGTACAGTGGCCACCATGCATTGCGCCTATTGAAATACACATGCTGTGTACATTTTAAATGCAAGGTGGGAGATGCAAGAGATTATATGGGTAACTTTTCGCCTATTGCCACCAGGTGAGCGCTCACTGTGGATGTAGCCAGAACAAAATGCCACTTGCTTGGTTGTGTGCTCACCGCTTGACACCCCAAAAGAAGACATAATAGTTGTTTGTCACATGCGCCACACCCCTTTTATGATTGACAAGCGTCCCTTGTGTTTGGGCTGCAACTGCATGACAAACACATCAGCCCTCTGCCCCGCAGAAAGACCTTGTGTGTCCACCACAACAAGGACATACTTTTGTTTGGCTTTTGGGTTGGAGAGGGCTGCCCGCACGCCGACACCATCACCCGGCTCGTGCTCAAATGGACATTTTGTATTGGCGTATTTCTTGTGTGCAGTAAAACCACGGAGGCCGAGACAAGGGCAATTGTCCCATAAGACAGGAGCAACAATTGTTTGTATGTTTGCTTGTATGTGCGTTCATGGCTCAGCAGCCCCCAGATGTAAACCGTGTCCCTGACGGAATGTCAGATTTTTTTTTTTTTTTTCGCTTTTTGATTAGTGGGTCCGCAGGGTCTCAGATTTGCCCACATACATACCCAAAAAGCAAATACTGACCTCGGGCAGATTGCCTTATTTATAATTTAGACATATGCGTGTCCCATTTTCTTTTACAGTGGGCCCTAGCGATGTGCTTTTGGCCGACCACTCCCACCCCCTCTCCCTCCCCAACTGAAAAGCAGCAGTTTTTCTACCCATTAATGGTCTTGTGAGTGCTTTTCTGTGGCTTACTTTTCTCAGTTGTACAAATATAGTTTTTTCATGTTTGACTTGACTCATTTTTTTGTTATTCAGAGTTTGTGCAGCTTTGCACCATTTGAGTGTCAGTTTGCATCAGATCACGTTAAGTATTCATGTACAGTACTGTACTACCTTTTTTTTTTTTTTTGCTCTGTAGATGTTCCACAAAACTGCCAGCTCATTCCCTGCCATTAAAGCTGATCCATCTACTGTACAGTACTAATAAGGACGGCAGTGTGTAACACACAGCTTTGCTTATTCCTGTATGTGATCTAATCTTGCCAGATAACCTCCAGATTTTCTGGCTAGCCCAGAGGCTTCTCTCACATGCTTTATAGCCGCCTGGTCTCCGTGATGGACTAGTTGAGGATGAACATAAGTCACGCTGCGTTGCTCAGCTAATTCATGCAAATTTGCCATCCCTCCTCATCTCGTCCCTATTTTTTATCTTTACTGTCATGGAATGGTTGCTGCGTTATCTCAGTGACATGCAAAATTAACACTCGCCATCGGAACGGTGTTGCATTTATAAAACATGATGTTTTTATAGTCCTTAAAGATTAAAAAGCGTCATTGTTGTTGTGTTTTGGGAGGAAAGGCAAACATAGCAGGTTCAGCAGCCTATGTTTTGGCTGCACTGTACACTGATTTGAGCGGAGGGAGCGCCACTGCCACTAGAGCCTGAGTTGTTGCACTGTATGTGTACAGTAGTTGGAGTGGGGGATGGGCCGAGTGGGGGTTGATGCATTGCCGTTCGCCCTGAGCTGCGCAAGAGGAGCAGAAGGGTGGGTCATACATAGGGAAGGAAAGCTTATCATGATAAGAACTCATTTTCACATACCGTCTTGCCTTCAACCATGTTTGGTTTATTTGGGAGATGTATTATACCCGAGTAACTGAATCATTGTTTGACAACATTTGCAAGAGAAATGCATAAAGAAGAGGAAAAACTAACATTCAGCTGTTTTTTTTTAAACTGAGCTTACATTCAGATGTACTTACTAAATCAGTCAATAATCACATACAATTTAGAAAGGATGAATGGATGTGCAATTTAAGGCGGTGTCCAGTCCTCTTTTGGCATCGACGACGCTTTCAAATCTCATCAAGCGTCGTGCAATGTACAACACGGAGGACACAAGGAGCTGCAGTTCCCCACAGCATTTATGGAAATCAGATCATTCCTAAAATTGCATTTATTTCAGCTAGAAAAAACGTGAGGGTGAAATTGTTTTGTTTTTTTGCAGAAAAATCACTTATTTTACACACAGATGATGAAATAACATGAAGCATGTGTTTTTGTGTTGTAAGCTTTGTTATAAGCATTAGCATTCAGAGTCTACAATTGGTTCAGATGGCTTCATTTTAGGCCTGTTGCACACTACTAGTTTATAGCGCATTTGTTTTGCTTTGGAATTGTTTTGATGGACCCCAAAACCGAGTGAGAATGTTGACCATGATGAGGCTGACAAGACCTTGAAGTGCAGACAGCAGCACACCAAACGATTATTGCTAGAGTGTTTATCCATCTGTTTTGTTAGCTGGAAAAATTCCTCTGGTAAAATCACATTCATTTACTTTTTTTCAGTTTTTTTTTATTTGTAAACAAGGATAGTTTCTATTCAGTTAACATTACATCACACGAATATACCATGTCGGCCTCTCCGTCACCTTACCAAATCAGGATTTGACTCGTGGGCTCAGTTAGGTATTAAAGATGTAGGTCAGGACAAGGGTTTGGCAGATTGGTCAGTGCTCACCTTGATCAGACTTAAGCAGCAACAACACTCTCTGAAAACTCTTAATCCCTACCATTTATAGCCATGCTTCTTTATCAGTTTATTGGTTTTGTCAAATACAATAAATTGAGCCAAAGGGAAAATTTTCATTTAGCTTGAATTCAAACAACCAAGGCTGTTTAATAAATGTCACTCCATTTTTCGTCATTGTCAATGTAACATTTTTGTGACGATGTAAACGTACGTAATCTGGAACAATGTTGAACTAGTGTTCGAAAGTCTTGTTTTGTTCCCTCATGGCAATCGCTGATGAATGGAAAGCTACTTACTTGATTTTTGTATGAATTCTGACTAATTCTGCATGAAAGTCCCGTCCTCTAATGAAGGTTAATGACTTCCTGTTAATTCAATTAGGACTTTAGAAATGAAGATAACTATCCTATTAACCCAATGACCCGATTATTCTCCTCAGTCGTAGCCAAGTTTCAATATTATGAGGTTTTAGGTATTACTTTTTTTTCTTTACCCCTTTTCTTAATAACTTTTCCGTTTGTGTGCTTAATTTAGTATCTGGCACAAATTTGTTCATTCTAATTCAAAGCCGATATTCGTAGCAGCATCTCAATTATGTCCCAATTCTTTGCGTAACCTCGTTAAAATAGCAAAGGTTCTTTTTTAGAGTGGATCTTGTAATGTAAAAAGTGGCACTTTACGCCATAACACCTGTAATTCTTCACACTTTTGGCATAGGCAGTAGCATTTCATCACTGGCCATTGCATTCTGTTTTTATTTTGTAAAGCTTGCAGAAAGGATAAACAGGCCATTAATATTTTACACGCTGCACGTGTAACTGCCTACATTTATTCATTTTTATTTTTAAATGCAAGTTTCCGCTTCACAAATGGTTTAACTTTAAAGATGAATTTGTGTAGGATTTTTTTTTTTTTTATCCAGCACACTATCCTCTGCCAGTAATAGGAAAGAATTAATAATGCCTCAGAGTCATGGCATTACTCAATGACACAGTTTTTAAATGCCTGAAAGTGAATTCTTGGAGAGTAGTTTGATGTCATGGTGCTGCTCTGTCAAATGAAAGTGGATGACCTACTTTCTGGGCCTGCCTCCGAAATATTTCAGAAGTAGGATTGGATGGCTTCAGCTGAGTCCTGTGCAGTAACCCAGAAACAGACTCGTGCTGCAGCTAAAGGCAAGGCTGTGTGTTCCACCGCTTCACGCCCCCCCCCCCCCCCCCCCCCCCCCCCCCTCTGCTCGCTTTGGCTGTATATATAAAAAAAAAAAAGTGGGTGGGAATTTCTAGGGAGGCAGAGAGAGTGCATTTTGAACACATGACAGCGCTTGGTCCAATTGACTGAGTTGGCAAAGAGAGTGGCTGCTTGGGGATCGTGAATTGTAAGTACATCTTTTACTGAATTGTCACTTTTTATCCTCCTCTCTTGTCAGATTTGTTTTCATGGCGCCTTTAAAGACAGTTGGGAATAATGCACACATTTTACATGCGACTCAGTGGACAGATGCGCCATGTGACCTCTTTAGCGCTTGATTTGATGTATGTAGTGCTTTTTAAATTGGTTTTGTTGGCCCCGCAGCAGTAAGCGTGCATTACGTACAGTATGCACATGTTGTTTAGTCTATGTAATGCTGAGAGCTTTTCAACAACAGGGTCTGCAAAACCCCCTCAATTTCACATTTGGGATTGTTTGGTTAGATCTGCTGAGGCTGCTAATAAGCCAGTGAAAGCTTCACAGGGCTGCAAAGAATGTTTTGATCATTTCACCTGGCAGTCATATTTACAGTATGCACTCGCTCCCTAACTCTGTAGTTGCTTCAGTTGCCTGGCAACAGGGGGGATGAAGGGTATGTTAGTGTTAAAGTAAAAGAAGAAACGCGGGTTGACAGCTGATGGTGTATTTTACCTGCAGCGGGGGGGGTGGGCTTGAACACCGGTGTTGTCAAGATGAAACGGGCAAAAGATGGATTAGACATTTTTTCTAAAAATAACAACCACGGTTTTCTTTTTGAGATAATTGCTCTCATTTGAAAGATTTCAAATATAGCACAAATTCTTAACCATATGTCATGTCTTTTCCTTCAGGTTTTGAGAGCATTCTAGAAGGTCTGTTTGGCACAGAACTGGTTGAAGACCTCCAACTATTTAAGGGTAAGTATCTCACAGTGCCTCTTAACATACAAGGCAGGTGAATGAATGACATTGTATGGCATGGAATCTGTTGACTGTACCATGCGGTGCCCCTCCGCATTGACTTTTCTTAACAAGGCAGCTGAAGAGACAACCAAGTCGGTGTTTTGTATGGCGCAAAGCCAGTCAAATATCCTACGGTCGTTTTAATAATGCATGCTGTGATACAACGGGAGTAATTGTGTTTCCATCATATCGACACGGTCAATATTGCTTTAGTTGAAGCGGAATTCATACATTAACCTTTGAGAAATGAATGAACTGATTTAGCCCTCCAATTGCAATTCAAGTTGATTTCTGTTTTTTTCCGCAACACATTTTAATAGCGTGCCGTGTGTTTGATGTCCACAGACTTGGAGCCTGTCGCAGTGTCTGATTGGTCATTTGATAAAAAATGTTTATTCTGCTGTTTTAGAAGAGACAAAGTTAAGGTAAGCGTTTTGTTTTCAATATAGCCACACGGCAGCACACGTCCGTGTCTTTTCTGAGCCGTTTCAACACTTCACAGGAACACTTGATTGGCTTAAGTAGCGAGGAGAGTCAAGATCCACTCAAACCTCTGGTGGTGAAAGATCAGACCACCATCAGCAAATTAGAGAAGCAAGCTGAGGAATTTCTCAATGCAGTCCTCTGTAATAAAGGTGAGTGATTTAGCACTGTTCTCACACTCACTTAAAGGTGGGAATGTGATTAACGTAATGATATCACTCCACGCGGGGGCCCGAGCATGGCCAGAAAAATGATCGTAATTAAAACAATACCCGCCCCCCCCCCCACTTTCAGATGTGCCAAGTTTCTCCGATCCACACATCCCAGTAGTGGCGCGGGAGATCCTCCAGAAAATGATCCGACAGTTTGCCGCTGAATATACCTCAAAAACCAGCTCTCCTCAGGATAGTGACTCAGCGCCCCAGCCAAGCGCCGACCAAAGCCTGCAGACCCCAGACGTGACTCCTGGGGCCTCACCAAGCAGCCCCGCTGCCACCGTGGCGGGGCCCGCACACAGCCACAACCCTGTGCTCAGCAAGCTCCTCATGGCTGACCAAGAGGCTCCTCTTGACCTCACCATTAAAAAGACCCCGTCTGAGCCCAGTGAACAAGGTAGTGTCAAACCAAATAGTCTGGGGCGGTGTTGATTCACTATTCAATGTCAACTCAGCTGTGTGTCATTTTCAACAGAGGGAGTCCTTGACCTGTCTATCAAAAAGAGTCGCAATTGCGGCAGCAGCTTACCAGTCCCCAGTCAGCGCCTTACACCCAAGTTGTCTGCAATCAAAGGGTAAGAAAAGTTCATTTTTTCAATTCTCCCCTTTTGTTCTGATGTCTAAATAAAAGTCAAAACGAAAGCCACAGTTCTAACTATTTGACTCATACCTGAAACTAAAATTATTCAACACGGCATACGTTTTTACTCGATGCAAAACCTTTTCAAGTCTGAAAACTCGCGTGAGCGTGTAATTCATCTGCGCCTCATTACCATATTTATTGTGCCGGCTTTTTAGTTTAAGAGACTGTACGCTGTAAACGTGACAGTCACTGCTGTTACAGCTGGGTGACGTAATTAATCGTGTGCGTTTTAAGAAGCTTAAAAAATTCGGTGTACAGTAGCCGTCGTCATAATTGTTTGGCAAAGCACTGTTGAGCTGTAATTCAGAATACAATGCACTCCTTGTGAGTGAAGTTGCATTCCTTTTGCATGCGTATGTAGGGCTCATTTTAAAATAATTAAAAAAAAAAAAAAATATCCCAATATCAAACTGCCGTATGAATCCCACAGGAAGGATTTGAAATGATATTCAAAGCGGTTTACGTGGTGAAAAATAGCAATTTATGGGCTGTCAAAACAACGGCGTCACCTGTTCGTCTGTTGTGTTGGTAATAGAACTAGTTTGCATTTGATGTGTGCAGTCTATCAACATTCACGTCAATCATCTGTCGAGCAAAATTGCCGCTGCCAAAGCCATGAAAATAAAAGTTCCCTCGGGAAGAGATTTATGCAAATGGTACTGTTATTTCACGTTTCTTTGTTGATGAAACACGAATTTGATGAGATCCTTTGAAGCCGATGTAAGGAACCTACAGCCCTTCATCTAATACTAACGCATTTGCTATAGAGTCCTACAAACTCTACCCACAAATTCTTATGTATAGTGATAAATTTACAGTGACCCTCAGAGGACCGAAAAAAACTTTCCCATTTCCTTAAAACAATTAAAATTGTACCCATTTTTTGATATTTACAATACCTTTATTTTTGTTGTAGTTTTTGTAGCATTGTTACCTATTTTTGATGAATGAAATCATCTTGAAATAGATTTCATCAATCCTGCTGCTTTTGAATAGGTACATCATCAAAATGTCATAAGATTGAACGCAATGTAGCGCTCCCCGCCTCATTTCGTAGTCACCTTCCATTGATTAGGCTTTGATTTAGACATAAACACAACAATCACCCTCTGCTGGCTTACTCTTTTATTGCTGTGCTTGTTCAGTGGTAACGTCACACGCAAAATGTCAAAAGCTCTCAATGCATTTTTCATTTTGTTTTAATTAGTCGTGTGCCAAGCTGCCTCACAGCAATTACAATTACTGGAATCGCATCCTCTTCTTTTGGCTTTACCCATTTTTTTTTTCTTTCTTATGTTTGCCTTCTTGTTTGATTTTTTTTTTTTTTTTTTTGCCCATTATATTCCATTTGTGTCTTTTTTTTGTTGTTCTTGTTGTAAGAAAATAAATGTCTGATTTGAGCCTTTTTTGTTGTTAATATCACAACCAACCATCCAGTCTTTTAAAGCAAAAGAGTGATGTTACCAAAGCAAGGTCATATAATAAAGGAGTGGCCAACATCCTCCCCTCCCCAACCCATCCTCCTTTAGCAAAGCGAGAAAGGCACTGTGCAAGCTCTGCTTACACCCAATTTCCTTCCATCCAATCAGGCGATCCTTGAGCGCGGACCGACAGGATGGGAGGAGGAGGGAGAATATCGGCCACTCCGCCCGTTATAAGCCCTCCTCGTCTCTCGCGTACTCTCTGCACATCAAAGAGGAGGTGGGTCTGGAAAGCGACCCAGAGTCACCTCTCAGCCATAACCACACCACCACGCCCGCTGACCTCTGCGGAAACGGGACGGGGTCCTGGAATTCCAAAGCTCATTTCGGAGCACTTCTCAAACTGAAAGCCAGCAGTGAAGCCGGCGAGCACCTTAAAGACATTCCCAGGTTGTTGGAGGCCGCCAGCCTCTTCTCAAAGTCTCTGTCGTATGGTAAAGGAAGCCACCAGGATGCCTGCCAAGACCACAGCACCTCACTTTATCATTCCAACTTTGACCTCAAGATTCCTCAGGTGCGAGTTTTGACCACGGGAACAGACTCCACTTGGGATCCTCTGCTTTTTGAAAATTCAGGTTCACTTTTAGAGAATGGCCTGGGAAAGAAGCTTCATTCCCTTCTGCCTCGGCAGAATCGCAAAAAGACCAATGGCGTTTTCTGGCCCAACGACACGGATCGCCAAAACTGTGCCCTGGATTCAGAATCTGACCTCGCCAACAAACCACCCAGGAAGAAACGTGGCCGTTACCGCCAGTACAACACGGAGCTGCTGGAGGAGGCCATTGTGGTGGTGATGGGTGGCAAAATGAGCGTATCCAAAGCTCAGTCCATCTACGGCATTCCCCACAGCACACTGGAGTACAAGGTTAAAGAGCGCATGGGGACCTTGAAACATCCCCCGAAAAAGAAACTGAGACTGCTTAGCCAGCTCGATGACCAGAGCCCTTCTCATTTCCCAAAGAGTGAAGAACTCCAGCACATCTCTGAGGAACGAGAGAGCTCATCCACAGAGAATGGGAGTGGTTTGCATGATGGGAGCCTATCACCAAATTAAGAAGAGTAACCTTAGATATGTATAAATCATTTTTAACCAAGCAAGGCATGTTGAATTTATGTCCGTAAGCCCAAGTAGTTCTTTTTTCTAAATTGTGAAATAAGATGAATCATTCCTTGTATTTGGCTATTTAAGATGGCCAGCCATCGACTTTTAACATTTTATGATCTAGATGCGATATGAGATTTGATTGATGTGCGTAATATATTTATTTTAGTTTTAGCGTCTCCCATTTAAGTTATTCCCCCACTTAGATTCTGAGTTCACCGGGTTCAGAAGAAAATGGAAACGTGCCTAAGTGGCGCCCCTCAATGTCTACTGCCAGTACTGTTTTGATCGCTCAGTTTTCCCTTTGTAGTACTGTAGTAGGCCTTGTAAATAGCAAAGCATGAGCATGATGGTGTTATTATCATTATTTTGTATATGTCTGACTGAAAGTTTCAGTGGTGCATTTCAAATGCACATGACAAACTGTATATTCAAACACTAATGAACTCCAAGTATGTGATGGCCCCACAAAGTACTAATAACTACTGAGACAGGTCTCCTTTTTTTTTTTAGAGATTAAGCACAACAGGTTTTTTTTTTGTAATATATCTAGATTCACTGTGCTCTATTTATGAATGGTAATAGTGTTTTCTCAATGCCTTCACAAAGCCTCAGGTCACTTCAGGCTATGGTTTCAAGACTTGTCTTAAACAGCGGATTCACTGTACACTTGCGCATACTGTACTCTATACCTCAGTCACATATAAGCTTCAGTAAACACTTGCCTCCTCTTTTGCCACCTCAAATGTAGTGAATCGGCAATAATTCAGGATATTTAACTTACAGGATAACAACAATGTGCCCTACTTTCAAATGTCTTCACAGCTTACCTTAACAGTAGGTAGTATTTCTGTGCCGGTAGAAGCCTTCAGTGATTCAAACGGGTCACTTAGGAGAGCTTAGCTTTTCCGATAGGAGGCTTCAATGTCTTTTCTCGGTTGCAGAAGAAAACATATAGATATGAAACCCATCATACTATTCATAAGAGTGCTAATTGGAACAACATGATGGATATGGAGTTGGGTCACTCACCTGTATACAGTTGAGACAGTAAAGCAACAGTTGTTTATGGAAACACACTTTCAGGTTTATTCAGTGGAATAGTTTAGTGCCAGTAGCAAGATCTGTTTTGATTTAAATGTCTGCAGTTTGTTTTGAGTGGCTGATCTATTGACATTGACTGCACAAACTAGGCTACTACAAGATTATATGTAATCTTTTTTTTTTTCTCTCTCTCCAGTGCAGGACATTTTAAGTTTATTTTATTTTATTATTATACTGGTAAAAGTAACTGAATATTTTCTGATACACTGGGACAGCTCAGTGTGCATTATCACATATACCTCAGGGCATTCAAGACCTACTGTTCACTTATCAGGTGATTACATGTATGTAGCAAATCACGCAGGCTTTTAGGTAGACACCATGTTGAGTAGAGGTTTCTCTATACTCCTATTATTATTATTATTATTTTATTATTATTATTATTAAATGGTTTGTATTTCTTCTCAGAGGATTTTATGTAAATATATGTGTACATTATTTGGTTATGTATGAGTGGGTCAAACTCACATTCACCACACATACTCAAACTGCCGGCTTATCCTCGTAAATTAATGAACCAATACAGAAATTGACTAACATCCATTTCAAATATGTCAGGAAAAAAATAAAAAACATTGCAGTGACAATCATCACACATCTGTCAGTCAAGTAGTCACTTGACTGGCCCTTCATTTTTTAAGCAACTGGTTGGCTAGCTGATGTTATCACAGATGTATTTCTATTTATCATGCTTTACTGAGATATCGTATGTTGCGCTGAAAAGATGATTACAACTGACGCATAACAGTTATATGGGTGCAGCCACACAGTTTGTACATAAGAAAGTAATTGTGGTTGATAGCATGGTTACACCTTATTTTGTGGACAAATGATGCTGAGACAGATTCAGAATTTTATGACCTGTTCTTTGAATGGAAAAAATAAGGAAAATGTGTGAATGCAGTGAATGCAATGTATTAATCAGTTTTTTGAAATTAATAGATGATTAATCATTGTTTTATCAATCAATGAATGTAAATTGATCTAATGATACATACGTGTTCATAGACACCGACATATATTCAATTGCGTGAGATTAAATATATCTATTGATACATGGATACAAAGAAATTCAATTTTGTCCTGTGTGGACACTTATTTTTTCCCATCACTATTCCGAATGAGCCAGGACAACAAAATTACTCTACCATTTTCGCTGTCTTATATATGATGTAGAGTTGTTAACATAAAAATTGAAGAAAAAAAATGAAAAATGTAAATTACTTTGCATGCCTGAGCTATCTATCTACACGTGAGAAGTTTGATGTATACTAAGGTCTGGTCTTTGAACTACTACTGTTGTACATGTTCTTTGTCGAGTAAACAGTGTGTTAAATTTGTGAGCCTGAAATGTTCAGAATCTGTGCAATGGGTCACTCAGGATAAAATATCTTCATAGTCTGTAATATCCAGAGTAATTTATATCCATATTATACTTCAGAGATAAGTTATCACATTATGAAATGTTGTGCAACTGGGTTGTGATGTAATCGGCAGTTTGCATTTTATACTGTAGCGGCTATTTTGAACAGGTGTTAAGAGAAGGCATGCGTGTGGTGTCCGTATCGCTGTGCTGTAGTGAAAGGGCGAGAGAAACCCTCAGGGATGAAACCCTTACCATTCAGAATTCAGGTACTTTACTCCTTAGGTTTTACCAGCAGGGATTGAAGTTAATTTAAAAACACACAAAGTGCCAGTATGGCAATTCTTATTTTTACTCTGAAAAATATTTTTAATCCCTTAAGATTTACATGTGAAATATTTTTGCCATACTATATTCCGATTTAAAAAGAAATGCATCTTTTCAGCCTCTCTTTATTTTTGTAGTTTTAGACAGTGAATGTCAATGCGACCACAGCTGCGGGTAGGAGATGGCTTCTTATTACCATTTTCTATCCTAGCTTACCTTTTCTAACTCAAGCCTGGATTTATTTGGATGGCTCTTTGTTGTTACACTGAAGGGTTCAACTAAGGGGGGGGGGAGGGGTGCACCAATCATGCCTCATTTATGCCCTCTGCACAAAAAGCGGTAACCGATGTAGTTCAAAGTGTAGCTTCTTTCATTTTGAAATGAAATGTATGCTCTCTTCCAAAGTTCAAGCTATAGCTTCAAAGTATTTGGTACAAAATTGGAGATTTGCATTTGAAATTTTCAAAATAAAATATAAATTCCGTTCTATTTTACGTGTCTCAGGAATCCATTTTCTAGACCACCTTGTACTTTTTTCCCAAATGATGTTCATTGGAATCCTATAAATATCTGTTAAAAAATAGCAAACTATAGCGTGCAAGAACTTTGTGCTCAAAACTACCTCACTGACATAATGTCAGTAATATTTATGAAATACAAAATAGAATAGACTACAATACATCCTTATCTATATTGCGCTTTCACAACACCTTTCAATATTACCTGATGTAATTTAAACCTTACTCTTGACTCCATGAAATTTCTCCCATATAAAGCTCTCATTTTTACAAATATCTATACCCATTTTTATTTGGTCTGTTGATTTAATTTAAAGAGCACTTGTTTATATATATTTTTATTTGCACGATATAAAAAGTTGACACAATGTATGTATTCTGTATTTGCCCCAATGTATTTTGCTCTTTGAAGTGGTAGAAAATGTAACTTGTTTTAAAGTCAGTGTCTTGTGCATGTGTAGGATTTTCTTAATGTGACAATAAATAGTGTGCAAAGAAGAAAACTGTAATATCTGTAACAATGTAATTGGTCAAGTTCACTGGATTTAAATTGACTTAAATAAACACTTATTCTTCTAATAAATATGCAATGATAAACATTTTATGCCCATTTATTTTGTTCAACTTCTACAACACAACACTCGTTATTTTATCGTAAACCCACTATTGCCTGAGAAATAACGTTTTTTTTTTTTTTTTCTAATGGCTCATTTCTTTTCTATCTCGTTTCCCACAGTGAGTGTCAGGACGTGCGCATTGCAAAGGTGAAAGAACTGCAGTCCACCTCAACACTGGAACAGTTCATGGCTAAGCTCTGCCGCCACCATCAGAGAACGATTGTTGACGCCATAGGTTTCCTGCAGAAGGAGGTCGCAACCTCCAAGACACGGCAAAGTAGTGACACTGGAATCCAAGGAGAAACCAGCTCCACTCCAAAACCTGGCACAGTCACGCCTGAGAAGTTTCTTAGTAGATCAACACCAAAATTTGAAGTTTTGGATATGTCATGTTCTATCCAAAGTTGTAGTGTCACAGAAAGAAATCCACAGACAGTAGTTCCATTGACATCTGTTGGTGTTTGCTCCAAGGTAGATCTCCATAGTCCTGGGTCCAGGAGCACCCAAGTTCATATCCCCATGAATGCAGAGAACAACCGCAATGGTGATCATGCACCTCTCAAGATGAAAATCATGAAAAGCAGTAATGTTGCCGCTGGTAAAAAGTTATCGTGTGTGCTGACAACCTCGCTTACATCAGACTCTGATTCGTTGGAGGACAAGCAAAGTAACTCAAATTCCCTGAACACAATGAACACTCGTAGCGCTAGACTCAGCTCATCTCTTAAAAGACAATATCAATTAAGTCAAATGCATCATGCAAGGCAGAGCAGAGCTGCATGGAAAGCTGAAGGTGTTCCACCCAAGCAGTGTAGCGCAGATTTACCACGAACTGCCAGGAAGACCATCCGGCCATCGGCCCATCAACCCCCTAGACACTCTCCTTACAGGACAGTTGATCCTGATCTTGGCCACTGTGACATTGTTTACATTGACAAGCCAATTACAGAGTGTTTTAAAGATAAACATAATTTGATTCCCCGTCGCAATGCTAGAAAAAGCACTAGGGGACATTTGTACTCGGATGAAATCTGGGAGTTAAAAACTGTCCGCACCTTGGCTGGCAGAGGTAATCTTAATTCGATGCCAGAGTTGATTACACTGGTTACCCCCAAACAAATGCTCTCCAAGCCTGAAGGTGTACCCCCGATAGATGTGCCTTTTGCTTCAGCATGTCGAGAGATTATAAGTGAAGGCACGTGCTCAGAACAGACTGTTGAGATGATAGTTCCAGGGACAGGAGATATTGTTGAAGTGGCAGCCGGTGAAGTCGAAACAGTTGTCGTAGAAACTAGTCAGACAGATCAAGTTCTGAGCCAGTTGGAGACCCCCGTCCCTAAAACATACTCTGTAACAGAAAAGACAGTAAAAGATGGCACAACAAATATCAGAACAGATGTTGAATCATACCAGTTAAAACATGATCAACCTTCTGAAAGTGAGGAACAAGTACCACGAGCTTCATTTGAGGAGGCAACGCAAGAGGAGAATGAGCCCGAACCGGAAAAGAATGAATCTACTGGCAAAGTCATGTCAGAAACAGCTGTAGAACAATCAGGCAAAAACAATGAGCAAGTTGAATCTCAGATTTCATGTGCAAATATGCAGACCAGTGAGCTGGTTACGCTTCATATTACCACACCATCACCCATGACTTATCCAGAAAACCAAGAAACTGAAAAGGCAATAGGCAATGAGAGATCCCAGGAACCACACCAGAATATACACTCTGAAAACAGACAAAACACCAGAAAGTCCAACAACTCTGGTTCTGCTGACCAGATAAAGAGTGAACTCGAAATTCCATCGGCCACTGTTAAAAGTGTTGAGCCTGTAGCGACAGTAGAACAAGATGATACATATGATATTTCTTCAAAGACACTTGATACACTCTTAAAGGAATTACCTCCTTGGCGTAGAAAAAAAGGCACCGTTATCTCTCTGCCAAAGAGGTTACAACAAGCAAAGACGATAATCGTGGGCTATGTTAATGGGAGACCCGTATCGGCCTCTGACCGAAGCCTGCGCCGTAGATCAAACTCCAGTAGCACCTCACCAGTCAAACAAACTCAGAAAGTACTGAAACAGGATGAGGTTGACTCAACTGAGACTAATTTGGAAAATAATTTCCCTGAAACAGAAATGCCCAAAGAATCCATCGTGAGCACATCCGAGTGTCCACAAGTTTCAGCCTCTGACATACCAGAAAGCCCAACGATTAAACCCCTACGCAAATCCAATCCAACCCACCATCACAAGCTCGTTCAGCAAGATGAACCAACAGAAACCAAACGACAACTCAGATCAACTGTCCAGAAACCAGATGAAACTCTTGCACCTTCTTCAAATGTGGTTCCATCCATTTCACCTCCAAAACCTGCTCCTCCAGCGCTGTATCCTTTTTGTCCTTCTCCTCTGGTAGAGTCATTACCACCAGTACCCCCTGAACCATCACAAATGAGCATCGTCCCCAACACACCAGTGATATTAAACATCGAGCAAACTCAATCAATAGAAGAAACCCCGAGTTTGCTCGTCAGACAAAAGTTAAGGTCTTCAAAGATGGGAGGAAAGGAAAGTAAAAATGAGAACCAGCAGCTTGGTGTAGAGTCAAGCAGTCCAATGGAGGATCAGGCTTCCCATAAGACTGAAATGTCCACAACTGAAACAAGAGGAAAACGTGTTCTTAGAATGGAGCCCATGACACAGAATGCAAATGTGCCACCTTCAGTTGACAATTCTGGAAGTTCACATCTTAACAGCACCTGTAGAGTAGACAAACCCACAAGAATGCCACTGAGAAGTGAAAGTAGCAAGGCAGAACAGTCTCCCCTACCTGCCCCTCAATCCCCACCAGACAACAAGAAGCTTTCTTTGCGATCAAGGTTGTCTTCACCTTTTCCCGGTTTAGTCTCAGCATCTGTAAAGAACACTGAAGTGGCATCACTGACCAGAACTTCTCCAGAGAAAATAACGAGAACGCAGATGAAGGGTGCTTCATTATCAACTGTATCATCAATCGCCCCTGTTATGGGACCAAGACACCAGCCGCGCAAACAGATCAACAAGTTCTTAGAGACACTGACTGGAGAAGAAAATAAACAGCTTCTTACTAACTTGAACCTCAAATATGACAAGATGCAGAAAGGCTGGTTGCAAATGGAGAGAGATGGCCAGACAACAGCAAAATATAAAAACAAAGCAGACAGGCAGGCTGCCATTTGGAAAAGTAAGCGCAGGGCCCGCAAGCCAAAGTCATTAGAGCACCAGAAGTGCTCACCGGTGCAATTGCTCTTCATGAAGGACTACAAGCTCTCCAGTATTTGTCGCTGGTTCCTGGAGTCAACTGAAACAAAGTCTCTCATCATTGTTAAGAAAGTAAATACGCGTCTTCCGTCTGAAACCCAGCTTTGCTTTCACAGCTCGTCCAGCGGATCAGGAGTCTCTCATGGTGTTTTTCCAAGCTTACAGGCAGAGCGTTTAAAGAAGCATCTCAAAAAGTTTGCCGTCGCCTCTCCTGTAAAGAGCAACCCCAAAAGTCAAAAGCTGATAGCCAAGGCCCTGGAGCCGGAGACAGCGTCCGTTAAAGGCAAAGAGAGGCGAGATCATCCCAGCAGTGCTCACACTTCCAAACAATCGGATATCTGGCTTGATGCTCAGGGACAAGGTGAACCCCAGAAAGCTCCTGGCAAGCCTAAGAATCCGGCGAGTGCCAGGATTTTGAGGAAATACTCCAACATCAGAGGAAAGATGCAGGTTCAGCAAACCAATGTACGTTTAAAAGGTGTCCCCAAAAACTTAAAAGCAAACAGATTGAAAAGACTTTCCACAGAATCTGTTTCTGAGTCAGTTGTCCTTCCTCCGCTGAAGACACCAAAAATCCCCCTACCTGCTACCAAGACCTTGAAAACCACAAAAATCTTAAGAAGGAAAACATTTGCCAGGAAGCGGGTGATGAGACGTCGGGCCGCCAAAGCTCAGCATGTCAGTCGGGTAACAAGGTGCTCACAACGACTGAGTTCTGTAGTCAGCTTATCGAAGAGCAAAGGGGCCAAAAAAACATCAGAAGAGGACAAAGATGCAGAAAACGGCACGAATGCTGGCAAATGTCAAACAAATGACTCATTGGAAATCAGAGATGCTCCAGAGGCCACCTTGCAAGATGTGGACGTCAAGCCTCCAAGTGTTACTGACCAGGTGTTGACAAGATCCCAGAGAAAAATGGAAGCGGTGTCAAAGAGGTCCAAGTTAGCTAAGGAACAAGCAGCTCTCAAGCTAGCCAGGAAGGCCGAGCTCATGGGCAAAAAAGGTGCTGTAAAGAGAAATCTCTCTGCCGTTTGGTCGCGTACCAGATCGCAGGAACTCCTGGCAACTCCCGTTAAGCGCACCAGGACGTCCAGATGAAACTGACCTTTTTAATCTGGAACTCTAATCAGGAAAATCTTGAAAGATCTTTGAAAAGTAAGACCTCACGAAAGGCAGTATGCAAATGTCTTTGGTAAGGCTTTGACTTGACAAAATGCAAATGCGCTGCTTTGCTGGGTGTCAGCTCAGCGCTTCAGGGACGGCATGCGTACCACGGCGGCTTTTTTTGGGGGGGGTTGTGTTTTCTGACACAACTGGACAAGACAAAAAACCTCATTTCTTTTTTTGCTGGACTCTGTGGCATCTAGCTGACACTAAATCATGTTCCCTCCATTTTCTTTCCTCATGAAATGAAAACTTGACATCCTCCAACCCGCCTTCCAATCACAGTCGATGGCCATGTGACTGTCCTGACCAGGTGCCTTATTTATAAAGTTAAAGAATGTTTCTAAATCTGAACTGTCCGTCTTGTCGGTAGTTTGAAAACAAAAGTGTATGCAAATAATTTCCTCGTGTTAACTTGATGGACAAGTGTATTTTTTGATGCCCACTTTCATAGCATTAACTCTATTGCATTAAGTTAAAGTACTTTGTTTTATTCAAGGACGTGACCTTTATTTATGACAAGATGCATTCAAACAACCGACTAACAAGCCTGCCAGGAAAATGATGAACTGCTGGGGATGTTTTAGTCGTAGGAAGCCTGTGGAGCATTAAAGGAACATTACAGGCTATTTGAATTCACATTTAACATTTTTATCTCTTTCAATTTCACCCTCCTTGTTGTCGTGATGTGAAGCCACGCTATGAGTATCATTTTGTTTTTGTGTTAGCACTGTTTCTATTTCATCCTGGTCATCCCTGTCACATGTACAATAAATGCAGACCCCCCCTCCTCCTTGTTATTATCGTTATTTAAGTATTGGGTGTCACCACCTAAATGTAGCCCATATGAAACAGTCCACCAAATATTCAAACTTGAACATGTTTATTCTCTACACTTGCTATTTAATTAATTTTGTTTTGTATATTAGACAGAGTGCTTTATTTGTGGTAATCTAAAAATGAACCGTGCTCATGTGAAGATGGCTGTATTTTTTGCTGGAGTTGACATAAAGATGGCTGAATTTGTTTACTTTGTCTATTTGGTGTTTTATTTTACAGCTCCTACATCCTAAAAGGCATGAAAATGTTTAATTGTGTGGCTAATGGCCTTCACACAATTTTCTACACCATTAACTTTGTGTGAAGGCTGATGTGTGGTATATATGTGTGTGTGTGCGTCTGTCTGTCTGTCTGTCTGTCTGTCTGTCTGTCTGTCTGTCTGTGTCTGTCTGGTCTGACTGGTCTGTCTGTCTGTCTGTCTGTGTCTGTATGTATTAGTGTTGGCTCGTAAGTGAACAATTCGTTCAAAAGAACAAATCCTTTCAGTGAACGAGAGTGAACGAATCACTTTATGCTTCTCTTTGGGTAATCTTGATTTTATAACACTTAAAATAATGTATATACATACATACGCCTAAATATTGTTGTCCAATATATATACTGCAATTTCACATTAGATTACTGGTTTGAAATTTACTTTTATTATTATTATTTTAATAAACATTAAAACCTGTTAAAACTCGTCTGGTGTTTTATTCCTTGTTTTTATTTTTTGGGGCATGAAAACAAAAATCTGACATTTGGTTAACTGCTTTATATGACAATATGTATATGTGTTTTACGTTGTGTAATATGTGTTGGTGTCCCCCAAAATAAAGAGCAGTCAAATACACATTCTTGACACGTACAAAAAATGCATAAAGTTATTAGGTACACCTGAAAATGGTGGTGTACCTAATGGAGTGTCCATGTGACGTCATAGATCAACCAGCCAATCAGGAGGTGGGGGTGAGGGTAGGTGTGGCACTTTTCACTTTCAGTTTAGCTTTGGCCATGATTTTTCTCTAATGAATTGGCCTGTTATACAGACACTCCATTAGGTACACCGCCATTTTCAAGTGTACCTAATAACAGGCCACTTTATTAGGGAAATATCATGGTCAAAGGTCACAGGTGCCAAGCTCTAGTCCTCGGGGCCGCGTTCCAACATGTTTTCCAAGTGACCCTCGTTAAGCGCAGGTGCGTGAAAACTTTTAGCTTCTTTCACGGTCAAAAGGAGCTAAAAGTTTTCACGCACCTGCATTTAACGAGGGAATCAAACGGACACTCCATTAGGTACACCGCCATTTTCAAGTGTACCTAATAACAGGCCACTTTATTAGGGAAATATCATGGTCAAAGGTCACAGGTGCCAAGCTCTAGTCCTCGGGGCCGCGTTCCAACATGTTTTCCAAGTGACCCTCGTTAAGCGCAGGTGCGTGAAAACTTTTAGCTTCTTTCACGGTCAAAAGGAGCTAAAAGTTTTCACGCACCTGCACTTAACGAGGGAATCAAACGGACACTCCATTAGGTACACCGCCATTTTCAAGTGTACCTAATAACAGGCCACTTTATTAGGGAAATATCATGGTCAAAGGTCATAGGTGCCAAGCTCTAGTCCTAGGGGCCGCGTTCCAACATGTTTTCCAAGTGACCCTCGTTAAGCGCAGGTGCGTGAAAACTTTTAGCTTCTTTCACGGTCAAAAGGAGCTAAAAGTTTTCACGCACCTGCACTTAACGAGGGAATCAAACGGACACTCCATTAGGTACACCGCCATTTTCAAGTGTACTTAATAACAGGCCACTTTATTAGGGAAATGTCATGGTCAAAGGTCACAGGTGCCAAGCTCTAGTCCTCGGGGCCGCGTTCCAACATGTTTTCCAAGTGACCCTCGTTAAGCGCAGGTGCGTGAAAACTTTTAGCTTCTTTCACGGTCAAAAGGAGCTAAAAGTTTTCACGCACCTGCACTTAACGAGGGAATCAAACGGACACTCCATTAGGTACACCGCCATTTTCAAGTGTACTTAATAACAGGCCACTTTATTAGGGAAATATCATGGTCAAAGGTCACAGGTGCCAAGCTCTAGTCCTCGGGGCCGCGTTCCAACATGTTTTCCAAGTGACCCTCGTTAAGCGCAGGTGCGTGAAAACTTTTAGCTTCTTTCACGGTCAAAAGGAGCTAAAAGTTTTCACGCACCTGCACTTAACGAGGGAATTAAACGGACACTCCATTAAGTACACCGCCATTTTCAAGTGTACCTAATAACAGGCCACTTTATTAGGGAAATATAATGGTCAAAGGTCGCAGGTGTCAAGCTCTAGCCCTTGGGGCCGTGTTCCAATATGTTTCCAAGTTACCCTTGTTAAACACACCAATACATGGAGTGTCCAAGTGACGTCACAGATCAAATCATTTGAGTGAACCAACTCTAAAGATTCAGTTCACTTAAAAGAACTGGAATGCAGATCACTAGTATGTATGTATGTATGTATGTATGTATGTATGTATGTATGTATGTATGTATGTATGTATGTCTGTATGTACGTACGTACGTACGTACGTATGTATGTATTTATAAGTGAATTAATGTCTACCAAAATATCAAAAATTACATTAAAAACACATTGATTCTAATTTTTGTCCCACTTATGGAAGAGTGTAGGGTACAGTCACTTGTGGATCTAAGGGTTAAGAGGACAAAGGAGTTGATAAAAGCACACACATAGAAGTTTAATGAATGAAAAGAGTGGAGGTTTGGTAAACATTTTGTCGGTGGCACTACATACATTCAGCATCATTTTGGGACTTATTTCACTTCAATCCCACCATCAAGTCATGTGACAGAGAAACAAAGTATTTTTACAACATTGTGTGGTTTACAAGAAAATAGTTATCATAGCTCATATGATGGAGAGTCTTACTGATTGAGTTACAGAACATCTCAATAAAGCACAAGCACCACTAAGATGGCTACCAAGAAGTTGTACTTGCACACCAAGGAGACGTGAACTGACGGAAGCCAAGAAAAAGAAAAGTCACATTCCACAAAAGGTGTGCCTTTATGAGGCCCACGGCTTAGAAGGAGGACGGTGAGCGTCCGTACGGTTACATAATCACCAGAATCCCAATCCCAGAACATTATGTGATCCATTCTAAACTAAAGCACAGCTAAAAGTTACCACTTCATGAATAAGCATATTTAATATCTGTACACATTTATACATTCAGCTATGTGCTCACTGCAATTGGCACCTCAAGAACCCCCCCTTCCTCCTTTTTTTTTTCGGAATACCAGCTAGAAAATGTCCTGACTTCTCATTATATGTCAGCAGTTGTGTGGCTGTTATTTTCCTAACACAACTCATGCGTGACAGCAGCTTATGATGCATGTTTAACTTTAGTTTAATCATTTTTAAATTTATTTTTTTAATCTTTTTCTTCTTTTTTGTGTTTTTGAAAATATCAGGAAAAATGCAATGCAATTAAACGCATTGCTGTACGAAAAAATAAATAAGAAAAGGAGCGAAAACAAGCCGATGTGCTCATGAATGTGATGTAATATTCACACGGAAGACGACATATACAATATTTAATGACAGAGTTCTCGAGCAGACCAGCAGTGGCTCTGTTACGTGTACAGATGCACTGCAAAATATTTGAATATTTTAGGAAAATCTATATATTTCAGTAGTTCCAATTCACTACATACAGTGAAATATTTCACAATTTGATTTCTTTCTAATTTGGATGATTATAGCTTACCGCTAACATAAACCCAAATTTCAGATGACTCCAACAAATTCTCTAATTAGGTAAGTATTGTTTTTGGAAAAATATTTTCATATGTTTAACCTGTGCAATGTGTTTAATTTGAACTACTAAATTAAACATTCCTAAAATATTCTGGTTTTGTATTTTTAGGTGTGTGTGTGTGTGTGTGTGTGTGTGTGTGTGTGTGAGTGTGTGTTTGTATGTGCGTGTGTGCGTGTGTGCGTGTGGCCCATTACTACTTGCCATTAAATGTTGGGCAAATTATTTATAAAGTAAAAAGACCAAGCCAGCGCCTTTTACCAACAACCTTCCACGTAACATAGAAAAATACTATACCAAAAAACCCCAAAAGAAATACAAATATATATTTATATATATATATATTAGAATCTGTTAGGCTTTTCTATATAAACGGGGAGATTTCTTTTTTGAAGGTTACATGGTGAAATAAAATACAACACAAAAAAATGAGAAATTAAGATGATTCAACAGAAAAAAAATAACCATCAAATCAATTAATTATAGAGTTTTATGTGTTTTTTATCAGCAAAGTTTTTGCTCCTCTTGTTTTTAATACTGCAGGTGTCAAGCGGAGGAGACACTAGATAGCCCCCTGCTAGAGGGAGGGGGCAATGCATGCTGGGGGACTTGTGGAGCCCAGTTAGTCACTGCATCCGCACTTGATTATGTGCCACTCGAACATCTTCTTCGCGTGTGCGTGGATGTGTGTGGTTGACAAACAACTTCCTCTCATGTGACACTCGGCTTGGTCAACAGTCCAGCTCTCTTCTTTCATTCCTCCCCACACACTGTCCTCACTGCTGTTTGTGGGGGGAAAAAAAATCTCTGGAGCCTTTTGAGTTGAGATTCTGTGATACTGCAACTCACAAAGCACATGTCCTATTTTACAAGCATCAGAGTCCATAATATATAGATAGAGGTTTTATATATATTCTTTAGAATCTCTCATTTCCATTGCGGTCTAGACGGCGCAGCCCACGCAGCCACACTTGATGCTCTTCTCCACCTCCTCGCTGAAGGTGCTGCCGTCGCTGCACTCAAAGGTGTATTTCCGACGCTTCATTCGCTGGCTGCCGCAGCAGGCTCCCGCCTCGCACATGCCACTGCATTCCACCCAGGACACGGTGCGTGTCGTCTGGCAGATGGCGTAGCCCCTCTGCACCTGGTAGAAATCCCGCATGGGCTCACCCTGGCACGCCGACTCTGCGTGGTCAAAAAACCGGCAGAGACATTTTAGTTATGCATGCATTGTGATGAGGGAGATGCAAGCCAACACTTGGAAACAAAAACATAACCTGGTTATGAAAAGTCTACACACCCCTGTTCAAATGTCATTTTTTTGGTGAAATATATGAAACTTTTTCCACCATTAAACAACCCTCTGAGGATTTGGCTATATGTTCAGTAGAACATCCAAACTCTTGTTAAATGGGAGTCAGCAAGCATTATTTAAAGTGCTTTTTATTTACCCGAAATAAAGTTCAGACCTCCTTAGCAGGATTTTCCTATCATTTGTTTTGCTATAGAAGCTTGAAAGGCTTTGTGGTTACACTCACCGCTATTCTGAACTGTTCATAATTCCCTTCACCTTTACTAAGGCCTCAGTTCCGATCATCACAAAAAACAGGCATTTGAACAGACGTGTGTAGACTTTTTATACCCACTGGAAATACTCATGAATAAGTAGGGTGTCAAACCTGCATCACAGAGATCCCCGGTGTAGCCATTCTCGCAGTGACAATAGGCGTCTCCCGTGTCGGAAATCTGACAGCGGCCGTGTTTGCAGTTAAGCCGGCGGCAGGGGTTGAACAGCTCCCCTTGTTGGTTGCACAACGCACCGCGGTAGCCCTCGCTACATTCGCAGCGGTATGACTCGCTGTCCAGCGGGATGCACCGGCCGTGGACGCATCTAAAAACACATATCGTCCCTTTTAATGTAGGGCACAAACTCAGCATTTATGGCTGTGCTGTGGTCAACATACTTGCTGCCTTGACAGGGGTTGGCAGCGGGGAGGTCGCACTGTGGTCCAACCCAGCCCGGCCGGCAGTGGCACACGGGCCCCTGGAGGCCGTCGGGCTGGCAGATGCCGTGCACGCAGTAAATCTTCCTGCAGGGCTCGCAGCCCGGCACCACACCGGGCTTCATTTGGGTCTTGGTGAAGTCTTGTAACTCGTTGTTGATGTACAGATTCTGGATGCAACCGTGGAAACTAGAGCTGTTCTGGATCTGCCACAGGCGGAAGGCGCCTGGGTGCACGCCGACCGGCATCCCTGGGGGAGGTCACAAGTTGTTTAGAAGAGTGACGTTCACCGAGTAGCAGCACAAACAGACAGTTAACACAGGGAAGGTAGGAGTGAAATGGAGGAAAGGCTTTTCAAGCAGGTGTCTCCTACGGTGCCTTTTTGAGAATTATATAGAGAGTAGTATCAGTGACTAATTTTATCAAGATATCGGCCGTCATATGACGGATTTTTTGCTCCGATGCTGTCAATTCAATACACTTTACAATATGCAACTCTGTGAATGGATATTGGCATGTATGCACCGCAAGACACAGCGTCCTTGTAGGGAAGCGAAGGAGTTTAAATGAAACGTCTCCTGTTATGATTTTGAATTACATCAACATACAAAACAATTTGCAGCCACTAATCCTGATAATCCATTCAGTGGTTACCTGGCAACAACTCACAATGTCACAAATTTTTTTCCATGGTGGTGATATACTTCAGTTGTATTTTACTTTTAAGTTCATTTTACTAGAATTGAACCACTTAAGTATTTTCTTTATATTTAAGTGCAGTGTTCATTTTAAACTGTGTAAAATGTTTTGAGGACAACAATATAGAATTCACTTTTTAGAAATAAATTTAATTAAATTTAATTTCATTATTGATGTTATTATTCACCTCACAAGAAAATCAACTTGTGGTCTACTTTTGAGGTTTGCTAACAGTCATGAGTGGCTCAGTTATGGTCAATGAGGGGGAGAGGCGGGGTTTTGGTTGGCGTGGTGGTGGAGGGAGGTGATTGACAGTAGTGTAGTAGTTAAGAGTGCCTGAAGAGGAGGAAGGTGTGTTCTGGAGAGGGCCCCTACCCCCCACGTATAGTGGAGCCTCTCCGTTAAGGGGCCGCACTGCCCCGAAGCTGTCCATGGTGGTGGGGAGGCCCCCATCGATGGACAGGTTCACCATCTGGTCCAATGTGACCAGCTCCACCGTGTGGAACTGACCGTCGTTGATGGTCTCGGCACTGGCGGGAGCGAAGGAGCAAATATCAGAACTGAAGTGATCGTCAAGGACGTGGGGATGCAATGAGAGTGGCTGACCTGTAGATGGCATGGCCGGGCTGGCTGCCAGGGTCGTAGCTGACCTTTACGTGACCTTGGTACAGCTCCACCGCAATGTGATCATTGTCGCCGTTGTACAAGAGGATGCCGTTATCCTCCGCCGTGGAAACCTGTGGACACAGCAAGATATGGACTGATTAAAAGAAAGTCAGTGTGAGAATCAAGTAGAAGGTGAAGCATGATGGCGGATACCTGTAGGGTGATGTTGGCCTGCGGCCAGTTCTTGAGGTCGGAGAGAAGCAGGTAGGAGTCTCTGTCCACAAAGTTGACGCTGACCAGTTTCTCGCAACGCGGTCCGCCAAACTCTGGGGGGCATTGGCAGAGGGCGCGGCCGCCCCGCTCCACACACGGGGCGTCGTTCTGACAGTCGGCCAGCTCGCACATGGATAACGGCGAAGGAGGAACCTCACACAGCTGACCGCTGTGCACATAGTAGGGAGTAGGAAGGATCATGTTATGTATGTAGTTGTAATTTTTCTTATAGTGTGTGTTCTCACCTGTAGCCGTCCTCACACTGACAGGTGTATCCGTTCAGCTCGTCCACACACTGGGCTCCATTCTGACAGCGATGCTCCTGGCAATCGTCGTAGTCCACGCTGCAGTCGTCACCCACGTAACCAGGAGCGCACACGCACCTGACACGCACAAATGTTACACTTGAGTCTGATGTGTCCATATTGTGTTTATGTCCTGATTTATTTTTTTTTAAACCACTGACTTGGGCCCGGAGGAAGTGATGAGGCAAGTAGACTGATGTTGGCAGGGGCTTCGTCCTGGGGCGCACACATCCTCCATTTCCTCACACATCTCCCCTGCACACACATCACTTCCAAGATTACAAACGGCAACATGAAGCTGTGCCGTGCCGGACATGCGTGGTTGTCACCTGTGTAGTAGGGTGGACAAAAACAAGTGTAGTTGTTGACTCCGTCCATGCAGGTGGCGCCGTTCTCACAGTCATTGTCCTCACAGTCGTCAACATTGGTCTGGCAGGTGGGGCCCTCGAAACCCAGCGGACAAGTGCAGCTGCAACACACACACACATCTTTTCTGTAGTACCATGGGAAAGAGCAATCCAAATCTGTTCATTCAGCTTTGGATGCTCGATCTTGAGATTCTCCCCCACCTGTACTGTCCCTCGTCTTCCTCATCCACTTGGCATCGCCCGCCGTTGGCACAAGGGTTGTTCACGCATGCGTTTAGAGCTGTCTCGCAGTTCTTGCCCTGAGATGACAGTTCACCTTCATATCAGTAAGATGTCGACGTCTCTGCGAGGCGTGCGCATGGAACATGACTGACCTTGAATCCCGGAGCACAGTTGCACCTGTAGATGTCGACTGGGTCGCTATGACACACGCCTTGGTTTTGACATGGGCTGGACAGACACGGGTTACACTTGGCCAGTACTGTTGTGTCTACCTCACCTACAATGGATGGATGAAACATATGGGGCAATAATAATAATAAATAACCATAATGACAAATGCCAAACTATAATAACCACGATGTACGTAGTATATATCGCTTACCCGTGCATTCAAACTTCTTTGCTGGTGTGGTGAGCAGAAGTTTCCCCTCCAGACCACGTGGACCAGCGCAGCGGGCGATGCCGGGCTCTTTGTATCCAGTCTTGACCCAGTCTGACAACCAGCGCAGGCGGCAGTCACAGTATAGCGGATTGGCGCCGATTGCTCTGATGAAATACAATAAAAACAATCTCTTTATAAGATTAAATCTCTTCATGACGGCTGCAGGAAGTGTTAATGTGAGGAATTGGGCAATATAACTATGTAGGCTTGTAACCTTCACTTTTGACAATTTATGTGCCACCAATGTGTGCTGTTTTATTTATACTAAGGCATTTTCATTGGCTTTTAATATCACATTTTGAGAACAAATAAGAAAATAACTTCTTATTATATCCCAAATTTCTTTTAAATGGATGGATGGATGAACTATTTGTAGAATATTTTACTACGTTTTGCATCTTGCAATGTAGTTCCTTGTACAACCAGCTGGTGTCTCTCTAGACCTTCAACAAAATCACACTATGTATACAGGGGCGTATATAGTCATTTGGGGGCCCTAAGGCAAACCCAGTCATCATTTTACAGTAAAAAAAATGTGAATATCAAGTGTAATTTGATGAAACCCTTAAAATCCTTTTTGAAGATTATATAGCGACTGAGTCCTCTCAACACTTGTATGGTAATCGATGAGAACATTAATTTGCATTTAATATGGTTTCAACCAATCGCAATTTACTGTTATGCTTATTCATTGCCATCGTGAAAAGGTTGCAAAAACAGTTTTACTCCTGAATCCTGTCTGTACATGAAGATAAAACTGCATTGTGAAGAAAACTATCAGTATTTTTTTGCAGAAATAAAATTGAAACTTTATCAATAAGTCTTTACGAGATATTTAGGGGCTCTATGCTTGCTGTATAAATACAAATGTGGAGGAACAAAAGACATGGAGAGAGTATTTATCCTCCATGCTGCACCGTCAACGAGGGACCACGAGATGCTCTTAAGCGCTTGCGTCATTGTCGGATCAATGCCGACTCTGTCTTCACGCTCCTGAATCGATGCACTTCCATTATGGCGGCACAGAGGCTCATCTTTCAGGCAGCGCCAATAGCTGACACCTGACATCTGCAAACACGGATGGCACTTGAGCGGGAGCAAAGATCAATGGCCCGCCCTCCGTTTTTCCTGGATGCTTCAAAATGTCCCCCCCTCTACCCCTTCGCAATGCCTCTCGTCCTGATAAGTCTATTGATCAGACTTCAGACATGCAAGAAAAAGTGCAGACATAAATAAAAACACAGATCTATGCAGACCATCTGAGCGTGTGTGTTTTTTTGGAGATATAGATGGGACAGTGGAGGGCTCTGTGTGAAGCTTCACCACAGTCAGCCTAATTAGAGTGAGGGGAGGGAGGTCGGGCCCACCAAAGAGGACTACAGACCAGCCACTGTCTGCCACACTGCTGCCTGAAAGCATGTGGATGTATGTTGTACTGCGTGTGTGCAGATGGTATAAGATAAGATGGTGAATAAAGCACGTGTGTGTGTGAGTGTGTCTGTGTGTGCGCGATGCTCACAAGTGGGAAAGAGAGGACACGTCACTGAAGATGCCATCAGGAAGCTCGGAGATTTCGTTGCCATGGAGAGACCTTAAAAGCAGAAATAAAAATTAATTAAAATACATTATGTATATATACTGTATAATTGACTCATTTGGAAGCTGGTTAAAACTGATCAAATATAATACGATATTTTTATTTTATTTTTGTGTATGGGAAAAATAAATCATGTAAGTTTCTCCTGTAAAACAAAAGTATCTTCTCTGTCAAGAATTGGTGCATCCTCAGACTTCTTTCCAACAATACCAGTCAGGGCAAAGCCACTGGCACAGCTGAACTAAAAACAATGAAAGTGTCTTGAGACAATTTAGTGGACTGAATGTGGAGTGGCCAGCAAGTGGCGGCCAGGCGGGCGGGCGGACACGCGTGCCAGCCAGCAGTGTGCCAACCTGGCAGAGCGCTCATGGGAGCAGGCAGCCAGGGAGTCTCCGGGAAGCAACCTGATCCGCTCTCATAATGACATCCTCTCTTTGTCTAGTGTGCAGCTGTGCATCATGAAATCACATTTTCATGGCTAGCGTGTACTGACTGGATCAGGATTTCATGCATCATGGAAGGGGGTGGGGTGGGGGGGTTCAGCTTTATGTTGTACCTGCACTCCTTTAACTATTCTTAATTTTTGACATGATTCAGACTGAGCATACACAAGTTTGCTCGATATTATTATTATTTTTTGTTTTTTCCCTCTCACCCCAGCATGTGTCTTGGCCTCCCCCCACTCATCATCCCCCGCTCCTAATACCCAGCAGGCCAATTAGCAGTTTATTAATGGGGAGCTAAAAACCACAAACTTCATACACACGTGGAATCTCACTCGGAGCAAAACCGCAGCGCCAGCGCCAGGTTCAGGCCAAGTGTTCCGTTTGAAGCGTTAATGATGCTTCTCGTCTTTACTGCGGCGTAAAGCCAGAGGTGCGCTTGGTGGATGCGTTGGCACCTCAGGGTGAGCGACTATCCCGTTCTCACTTCACGCTCCAAACTTGGAACTGTCAAATTGGGGCTTAAAGTTGAAACCCATTAATTGGAGCTCATTGTCACTTTAGTTTTGTGGGCAAGGGATACGTATTTAATAGGAGGCACTAGAGTAAAACAACATCACTTTTACTCTGGTTAATTAATAAAACAAGGTCAAATACCAACGTTTTAGTTTAAAGTCAGCATCAAAACACAATAATTATATTTGGAAATGTAGATAGACATGGTTTGTGCTACTAGAGATCTGAGAGTTGTGTGTGTCGACAGGGGATGGGGAGGGGTTCACATGGCGTCACCCAGGCAGTCTCGTAGAAGCGGGCCTGGCGTGAGTGAGTAAGAGCAGAAATAACGGGTGGCGCTTCATTAGGGATCAAAGCGGCGCTTGCAAGGCAAGCGAGGCAACATCAAGCTAATGACGGCCGAACTTCGCTCTCATCGGGTGCTAAAAGACCTCTCACGTTTTGTGTGGAGTAATGATGGGGGGCTTCAGTCACATCCCACCGTAAAAAGCTTTGTTGTCACTAGTAAATTTTTTCTTTTTTAAAGCGTGCCTGCTATGAGCACACATGGGAGGCTGATGCGTCGACATCAGGGTAGTCAAACTACAGTCTGCGGACCATTTGCGGCCAGCTGTCTGTTTTGTAGCCGTCTGCAGAGTATACTGAAAATAACATGGGTGTGATGCCCATGACTTCTACCAATACAAAAATACAAATATATCAGCTTGAGATAGAGATACGATTTCTACATATGCAAAGATGTAAAAATTAATATTTACAACAACTAAAGTGTAATTTCACGCTCAACCGTTAGATAGCAGCCCAATTAATATGTTTGAGACAAATTTGAAAAGACAGACTATCCATTGCTCTTGAGCTTGCTCAATATCTTGTGTTTCAATGTGTTTGTATTATTCTAAAAGTATATTTAAGGACCTTTAAAAATAAATGCCCTAAATCCTATAATAACATACCTTTAAAGATAGAATTTCTAAATCACAGATTTCACTTTTTGCAGCGGTGGTCTGGAGCATTACTGTAATTCCGATTCAGCAAATCTTTATCTTCACTTATGCATTAGTTCTAGGGCATTTAAGAAAATAAAGGTGAAGAATGTTGAAGTGGTCTTACAGCCTGTGTTTTTCTTCTGTATGGAGCAGTAAGAGAAAAAAGGTTTGGACACCTCTGGTCTACGCACGCACTCACGCACACACACACGCACACAAACACACGAGTCTCCTATGTGTCTGGGGCCGTAGATTTGAGTTGGAATGCGAGGCAACGGCTCCAAATCTCGCTTGGGTTTCATCATCTAAGTGTCGCACACGTTTATATCCAACATCTCAGTTACTGAGCAGAGCGATTCCTCCCCATTTGAAGCCCACGGTCAGCGAGAGGGCACAATCAAAGGCTCGCAGGCACCGTCAATGCCATTACGGCTAGCGCGGGTGAACATTCTCGGGTAATCAGTGTCATGGTGATTGTGCACAGCGGCCCTGGCGAGGTGTGGGCCGCGAATGCCGAACGCTGAGGTTGCCATTTATGCAGAGAAAATAGGTCAGAGGTTGTGTTTGTGTGCGTGTATTCATAAGCTGTCATAACTATTTAGACGACGTACTTCTCTGGAGTTTATCAAAGATTCTTGACATCTGCTGGCCCCCTCTTGTCAAATATTCTTTTTAATCACTCATTTAAACTGATTGCAAAAGTTCTCAAAATAACTTTCTTGGTCTATTTCGTGCTTTTTTTTCTTTTCTTGTTTTCGTCTTTGAGTTACTGTACTCAGTTTCCTTGTTCTCCGCATTTCTGTATTTCATCTTTGGAGAGTCAAGTATTTTTTTGAAGCGGCACTTTGCGTAAAATGTTTTTGAACCATTGCAAGAAATCAATTTGGAACTCACAGTAGCCGGAGGGAGTGCAGTCCACTAAAGGCCATTTTGGGAATGCAGCGTAAGGCGTTGTAGCTCAAGATTCTGCAACATTAAAAAACTACGTTAATTTGTCTGTTTTGAGAGAATACATGCCGAATGTGAGGCCCATCAGAACTCACAAGGTGGTGAGTTGGCTCATGTTGGCAAAAGAAGAGTTGGTCAGAGAACTGATCTTGTTGTTGCTCAGATCCCTAAAAAAAAATCAAACAGGTTTATTTCATGTTATTGCTTGTGGAGATCAGATAAAGAAGGAGACTTACACCAGCTGAAGGAACTTAAAGGAGGACAGCTCCTTTGGTAGCACGCTGAATTGGTTTCCATCCAGATACCTGAAGAAAAAAGACACTCATTCCAACCTCTGTACAGTGCATAATTTAAGGCTTCATGTACTAAAGAGAGAAATAATCCTGTCCGTAGTTTACTATCACTATTATTCCTTGGCGGTCAAAGCTATATTTCCATCAAGTTGTGAAGAAATATCTTGCTTTTGTTGGAACGGTGAAGTCGGCGCAGCTGCTCGAGAGTGGAAGTCTTGCCGCGAGAGGGATTAGCAGTGTTTAAAGAAAAGAGGCTGAGTGTGATGAGTTGATGTTGACGCTCTTTTGAAGGGTCTCGAACCAAGAATGCAAATAGACCAAACGTGTTGCATTCAGGGACAACAGCCGTACTGTACAATACAGCTTCTCAAATATCCGTCCGCCATACCTGTCGATTCCAATAAGTACAACACAGACTAAAGATGCATGAACACTAAAGTTCCTTGACCTCTTGAGAAAGACACACACTCCTATGCTTGTGTGTGCTCTTGAAGCCCACCACGGTTGTCATCCTGCCTGCGAGGATGCAGACATTGCCAAAGCAAAGTGCTAGCAGAAGGCTGCCACCCTGACAAATGGCCTGAGAGGAGCTGCGGGGGCCTTTCGCCTGCTTTTGTTGACTGTATTCAAGAGTTGGTGGGCTGGAGAAGGCGGTGAGGGGTGGGGGGGGGGGGGGCAATGGTTAGTTAGGGGCTTTGGACTGCGGGGTAATGAGAGGTAATGATGGTGCGCAGGACACTTTGGATAATGACGGTGTTGCGAGCGCTCCAGATGACTACATGAAAGGCCAGAACAGAGAGGCCCACCTGGTCACACCTGCTGGGACAATGATAGGCCTCGAGGCTTGCATGTGTGTGTGTGTGTGTGTGTGTGTGTGCACGCGCCTGTATGCGAACCACTCACAGCAGTATTGGAAAGTTCCACTCCCTCCCCTTTCCATTGAAAAGTGCTCATTAAAATGTCCTTTTGCTCCCCCATGCTCCCGTGGACAGGCTTTTGGCCCTGACACAAGTATGCGCACACACACACACGCATGCACACACTGATCCTTGGCCACAAGTAAAAAGAGTGACATCAGTGCAAGCCTGAAGGGCTGCAGTGAAGCTCACAAGAAGAATGTCTGCGAGAACAACTGCAGGGCTTCTTGGCCTCCAGAATGGTGAGGTGTGTTTTCTGTCTTAAAATCAGCTGTGATAGGCGACATTTCGTTGCCAACAGTTTGTCCCGCTACTTTTCTGTCCGTGTTGTGTATATTATGTAGCTCCTCAACGCCACACAACTGTTACAATGGAGGCACTTACAGTTCAGTCACATTTCTGGGGATTCCTTTAGGCAGTGTGCGGAGGTGCTTGTTACTGCAGCGAACCACCGTCTCCAGGCAAGTGCACTCGCTGGGGCACTGAGGTCTGGGCACACAGCTTGAGTCCTCGTGGCCTAAGGATAGAGAGAAAATTGGGGGATATGTCTCACATAGAAAAAAAAAAGGTGCTGTGGGATGACAGAGTGTGGGAGTGATGTAGATTACGGCCAACGTTGGAGCTGTCAGAGTGGGAAGAGAAAGTGTTGAAAGAATGAAAAGTTTAAAGGCGAGACAAAGCACAAATAACACAATCTCTCAAAGTGACAGTGGGCTATTGAGACTGAGAAAAGATAGGAAGTCTAGCGGGAAAGAGATAAAGGAGTCTGAGTAATATAATATTGACTATCCTGGACAAAGAATGGAAGCTGGCCCGAGGCCTGTAGACAAGTCTAACATTAATTCAGCGGCAAATAAGCTGACTGGTCAATAAGCCAAAGCGCTCAATAACTCCACTCAGCCTGACATCGACAAGCAGCTTAGGAAGTGCTGAGCTGCAATCTATTCCGTAAACAAAGAGCTGGACAATAGCGCTCATTATTGCAAATGATCACTGGCAGTTTCACTCATAATGTTTGGACTTGAAAGGCTGAAGTTTTCTGAACTTTCTCAAGAACGATAATCTTGACAAAGTTTGAGGAAGGTGGACAATGATAAATGATGGTGATACTTTACCTTCCTCACAACGGAAATCGGGCAGCGCTACATCCTGCAAGGGGATCTCCTTGAGGAATGCCGGACGCTGGCAGCGAGGGTTCCCCGTGACGATCTTCTTGCTCCTCAGCCAGTCTCCCAGCCAAGACAGCCGGCAGTCGCAGTTGAAGGAGTTGGCCAGAAGGTTCCTGCCGTAAGAATAGCGTGTAAGGAGGCGTGGAAAGGAGCAATGTATGATTGTAGAAGTGAGGTCTCACAGGGTGGAGAGGGTCTGCAGGGTATCGAAGGCACCAGGCGTGATGGTGGTCAACTGGTTGTCGTAGAGAGACAGCAGACGTACGTTGTGGAGGCCGGTGAAACTGTCGTTGTGGATACAGCTGATCTTGTTGTTCCTCAGCATTCTGTGGTGAAAAGGGAAGCATTCGAAGAAATATTTTATATAATATATAAATATAATACGTTTTTGAAGGGTCGACACATAGGTTGAAGCGAGCACGCTTGACCTCTTATTTGAAGAACTTTGTTTAAATAAGTTTAAATATGCTTAAAGTTATACGTGACTTACAGCATGCGCAGCCCTTCCAGGCCACGGAACATCTCACTCCGGACCGTGTCAATCTGATTGGCTGTGAGGTGAAGCTCGTTGACGGACGAGGCGCCTTCGAAAGCGTCGTCTTCAATCTCTGTGATTTTGTTATTGCTCAGGTTGCTGTAGAGAGCAAACAGAAGATTAGGAAAAACGTTGAAGTGAGGATAAAAATCTCAACGTTAAATTATAGACTCACATTTTCTTGAGCTGGGTAAGGCTCTTGAACACGCCGGTGGCCTCCAGAGTGGTGATGTCATTGTTGTTGAGGCGCCTGGACACAGGGATTGAAATTTCATAGAAAATGTTTTCACATTTTTACATATTCTTATTTTTGTAATACCATAATTTTAATACAAAATAAAACAAGATGCACATTTTTTGAAACATTTTCTCTGTTTGGTCAACCCATTCCCCAGTGTACCATTTGAAGTAATCTAGTAAGTGTAGCTGGCACATTCCAGTATTTTAATTGGCCAAGTGGGAGCAAAGACAAAATTTATATTTGAATTTATATTGACTTTTTTATTGAAATTTATTGAATGATACATAAGGCGCAGATGATTATAAAGAACAATCAATTTAGTAAGAAATTAAAGAATTTTAAGTGTGCCTTATAGTCCAAAAATATGATAAAGTGCCTCCCTTCAACGCCATTTATTTTGCACACGTCACTTACAGCTCAGTGGTGGATGACGGGATGTGCTCAGGGATCTTGGTGAGCTTCAGGTTGGAGCAGTCCACCACATTAGACTCGCAGCGGCACTTGGGAGGACACACCGGATCGCTGTTGCAGGCGTTATTCAGTCGGGCATCCTCGGCACCTGACGGCAGGAAGGAAACACAAGTCGTCACGCAGCCTCTTTCACGATATATCCGCACATGAAATTTCCCACACCACGAGTCACGCATCCCCGCCATTTCCGCAGTTTGTCCCTAACTTGCTGTTGAACTTAAGTGCCTGCTGCTGAAGCGCTTCTGCCGTTCATGAATGGGGGGGGTTATTTTAGAGAGGTGAGCAGTGGGCCGAAAAGGAACAGTCGACGGAGATAAGGAGGGCAAAGATGATCGAGACAGTCAGCTTCAGTGGAGCAGAGTACCCAAGAGGACTCGGCAAGTCAGGTGGAGACGGATGAGAGATGAGAGGTGTGGCGAGACATTGGTCCCGATCAAAGGTCGGAACTGTAAGTACTTTTGCCACCTCTGGTCCTGCTAGAAGACATTCATGGAGGAGACAGGTTAGCAGGGGATTGCGAGACGTTTCCCTGCACTTCCTCTCTGTCTATGAATAGATGTTACGTGCCAAAAAGTGCGCTGCCAGATACATCGGGACTGCTCAATAATGGAACAGCTCCGGGAGCCACTTAGAACAGTGTGTGTCTCCGTGTGTGTGTGTATGTGTATGTGTGTGCATATGTTCCATTTAGAGGGAACAGCCTAGTGTTTTCTGTTAGAATAACATTTTCTGTCCCTTTCCCCTCTTGCATGCTTCACAGCGGTGCACCTCTCTGCCTCTGTGAAGTTTGCGCATTACGTCACCGGGACAACGCGGGCCACCCAGACCACACTCGCAAGCAGGAAAACCTCAAGGAAGAAGCAAGAGGGGAATCTAAAAGTCGAGCAACAAGAATGTGGCCAAATAACGGGACGTCATCCGAAGCCATTGCGTTACCGCAAAGCCTCATTGTTGACTTTATTAGAGATTGGTGAGTGGATCACATTCGCAGAAACAACTTCCTTTGGACACAGTAAAACAGCTCATTAAGGAACCTTCCCTCGGCCAGACAACAGGAAATAACATTTCCTGCCGGAGAGGAAGCAATGAAAGGTCGAGCGTGCTCTAAGCTTTGATCGTGATGACGCCAAGGAGTCCCCGAGGGAGATTTGTGAGTCATCATCATTAGTATCGATAAGTACATGGTGGCCACACTTTTATTGCATGGAACCCGGAGAGGACCAAACATATCATCTGAGATGTTTCCCTTTGAAAATGGCACAAAATGACTCATCATTGAAAAGCTCTTTAATTAACTGCTGCTGGATTCTATGTAGACAAAAGTATTGGGACACACGGTCGTTTCTCAAGGAGGTTTTGGAATGTGTCTGGGAATTATCCGTCATGCATTTTGTTGAGAAGGCCTAGTTTACAGTCTTTAGGTCTTTGAGGTTTGTCCACATCAAACTCATTGGACCATGTTATTGTGGAACTTTTCCAGTCATGCTGTAATAGAGAAGGTTCTTTCCCTAACTTTTCCAGCAGCAGTGGCAGCATGGGACTGTCCAAAATGTCTAGGAAAGATGAAGATTTAAGATATAAGGGAACCTGACAGCTTTACACCAAAAGAAAGTGTGTCCTGGTACTTTAGTCCACATATTATTTTATTTTGAATTATATTCGCTGCAAATTTAGCTTAATTGTACCTTGTGCATCTTAATTGGTCTCTAAGCCAGAGTTTTTGCAATTTAGGACACCCAAACACATTTTAATTTACACACGAGCAAGTCAAGACGATGAATCACAATGAATCACTGATCTTGCAAGATATTTGCTTGGAAGTCCCCTTGCTAAGAGGTCCGGAAAAATCCGCTGATAGGAAGCACGGTCCCCCAATGGGCTTAATTATCTTTAGCATTTACCGTCAGAGAGGACGCACATTCCCTTCCTTATTGAGAGACTTTACAGTGAGCTCATAGCAAGGCAGTCAGTCTCTTTACCTTCTGGTTGCATCGAAAAAACCTTACACGTTTCTCACAAAGATGATTCCGTTAGTGTTTTAAGGCCACATTACAAAATGTTGTCATTTGCTTAATATTACAAATATATTGCACTAAGAAAGCAACATTATAAAAAGTTACCTTTTGGGTTTGTTTTTGAAAAACAAAAAAAAAGTGGAGAATGAACAGTCAAAGCAAGGAAGAAGACAATGGTAGCCATGAACTCACCTGGGATGAAGTACTGCTCCTTGGCTGTGATGGAGAAAAGACAAAGGGACTGATGTCAGTGGGCGCTCGGAAAGCATAGCTGGGCCCCCGCTATGCTTCGACACAGTCATATATAATTCAGAGCTTATATATGACACAATGTATGTGACAACTGAATATGAGATCTCTCTGTAGATGACAATGAGTAAAGTAAGCAGGCACAAGACAATACAAACTGAAGAAATGATAAGACACAAGAATGACAGCAGCAGTATGCTGGCAGATGAAATAAAATTTAGATCCCAAAAAAGGGAGAGGCACTTGGAGACCGTCAGCCTACCGGAGCAACGGAATTTCTTGCTTTTGATTTGTCCAATGCGTTTGTTGGCCAGCCGACGGGGGCTGGCACAGCGGGCGCCGCTGGTCTCGATGGGGTTGGAGCGCAGGTAGTCGGCCAGCCACTTCAAGTTACAGTCGCAGATGAATGGATTCTGGGCCAGGTGGCTGCAGCGAGAAGACAAATGCAGTTTGAGTTTAGGTTAGAAAGTTTTTACTGGAGTATGGACAGATTTACCCTACTTTCTAACACAGCATTCCATTCCGTGCTGTTCCAAAGCCTCCAGAGCGAAAACATTCTATGTGAGCTTTTACGTATATGTTTTCACTCACAGGGTCTGTATAGCTCGCAGTGAAGCGAAGGTGCCCTTGGCCAAGATTTGGATCTTGTTGTCGTAGAGCGACAGCAGCGAGAGGTTCTGCAGGTCCTGGAAGGTGTTGGCACGGATGCAGTGAATCTTGTTGGCGTTCAGCAAACTGTGAGACAACGATGGGAAATAGGAGAAGAGAGTTGAGGAGGGAATCGGGCTTGTCAGATTTTATTTATTTTTTCATTCATTATGCATTCCAGCTGGAGAACGACGCATAGGTACAAAGTTTACTCAAAGGTTAGGACTTCTTCCCTGAGTGGGAGAAAAAACATTCTGTCTGCCTAATATGTGTGTGTGTGTTTGTTCTTACAGCAGTTGCAGGGCATAGAGGCCATCAAAGACACCCTTGGGCAGGTCGGTGATCTTATTTCCATACAACACGCTGGGAGATCACAATACAGGCATGATTTAAATGTGGAAAAATGACAAGCCAGATGAAAATTTATGCGGACGCACATGCACAAACACCATCTCTGGAAGCAGCACTTACAGTGAGTTGAGGGAGCGCAGACCCTGGAAGGCGTCTGGAGCGATTTCCGAGATCTGGTTGTTGCTCAGGTCTCTGTTGATAAAGAACATCAGTCAGTCACTTGGATGGTTGGTGTGGTTTGACAGCACACTCATCTCGGAGTTACACTTGTCAAGTAACACCTGGCGCATCAAATGAGGAGCTCATAAATGTAATGCCAGAACTTTTGTGCATATTTGAGAAAAGAAAAAAAAAACTGCATTTTCTTTCCACATTTACTAGTAATATTTCTGGCCTGGGTTGGGAGTAAGGTTTTACAAAAGCAACAGAATTACAGTAACTGACACGTTTTGTTTTATGCAGTAATGGCAGATTTTATAAATCAATTGTCAATCAAATCATGCATGTTACAAAGTCAGTAACACAAGTAACAATGAATACATGAATACAGGTGTGGAAAAGCTCGACATGATTCTAGCCACCAGCGAGCTCGTGAGTCAGCAAACAGACTGTTCTTATATCGGAGGATGGAGAGAGGGAGGGGTGACCCATGTATTACTGTTTGTGGTCCATCAAACTGCAGAGTTATTAAACATGTACATTACAGTTGTTAATAGGATCCACAGGCTTCTTCCCACAGGATAACCACTAATCCTATGTGTGTCTGTGAATGCAGCACTCAAAGGAACCAGAGAGAGAGAAAATGAAAATCATCATGTGGTAGCATGTTCATATTTGTTCCAGGTGAAAGGGGGCACTGTTAAATAAGTTACCATTCGTCTAGTTGCCCTGGGCTTGAAAATTTCAATACAGCAGAGGAGCCAACATCTGCTCTGGTGTGTGTCTGTAAACTCAGACACCACTGTGTGTCTGTGTGTTATTCTCTTGGATATGAAGATCCACGAGGTCAAAAAGAGGTATAACGCCATAAATACAGCAGCGTAGAAACACCGTCAGTATATATTGTATATGCACTATAAGCCTATATTTAACTTGTATAAATCACCTCTCCATATTTTATCCACATCCTCGGAGAGACATAACAAAGACATCTGCAGATGATATCCCATGAAGGTTGCAACATATGATGTATAGGTGCTGTCTAAACCGTGTGTGAACTGAGGTAGTCCATCGAGGGCACGCGGCCAGCTGAATCAACGCAGACGCGGAGGGTCAACATAGACATACCGCAAAGCATAGTTGATGCTAAATGCAGACTCAGCAGCCGGTTGTGTCTCATTCGGAAGACCTCATGGAAGACCCCGAATTTTCTCATTGTATAAAGTCAAAGTTATTCAGCTTCTCTATTTTCTCCCTAAAGTTAGTATATCAGGAAGTGCAAAAAAACACAGTGAAAAAAGGAGCAGTGATTTTACTCCACGAGTTAAACACTTGCATGTAAATATTTATTCACTATAATGGCTGTTGTTTGCAGTTTTTTAATTTAACTACAACACGAGTTGTCTGAATACAGTACTTGTTTTTGCACCAAAACAAAGACCGACCAAAGACTTTTCTCCTGCTCCAGTGGCTGCCGGCCTTAGAAAAGAAACGGCTGGATGTTTAAACAGAAGCAGCCTTCAAGCTGCGTTTAGAAACTCCCTGACCTTCCGCTCTTCTCCGCTTCACTTGCAGCTATGCCGCTCAGGCCCGCTGGCGTTACGGACTGCGGCTGACTGACGGGACAGCTCAACTACCGGCCTGTCACTGTTCTCGCTCCCGCCCGCCCACCCGACAGCCAAGCCTCAGCCTTCGTCGTTCCTGACCGGCCACAGTTTATGTTTTGCCCAGGCAGGCGCAACACTCCCCACACGGGGCCCGAATGGCACTTGCCAGGGGAATACCAGCGAACAGCATTGGAAAGATGAGAGCTGTTATTATGACTGAGTAGCATCTGAGCGCCTGCTGCACGCCGCCCTAACTCTGTGAATGTTCTCAGTGAGCAGACAAAATAAACGATTCGTGTTTCGTTGGCAGTGGACAGAGAGACTGCCTGCAGCCTCTTGGTGTCAGTCCTAAATGAGTGCGAGCATGTCGTGTTGGTGTACTTACATCCTGCGCAGTTTCTTGTAGGGAGAGAAAGCTCCTGGAGGAACTGTCTTGATCCCATTCTGCTCCAGACGTCTAGAGAGAAATGAAAATACAACTGCTCAAGCAAAAATAGACTTCACAGAAAATTGTCCAAAAAAAAATTGTTGAGCGGTTGCACAAAATAAAATCATCTGGATCCAGATATGTTTTGATTGCTTGATAGGAATTTGCATGTCTGCTCAAAAAATTTAGCTGGATCCAGATGATTTTATTTCGTGCAATCACTTCCTGAAATAAAATTACATAAATTCACCACAGCACATCGATTTACACCTCTGAATTCTATGAGAAATGGGAATAAGTCGTAATGTAAGTCTCAAGCCTTAACATTCGAGATTCAAGCAGTTGCCAGGGTAAAAAAAAAAAAAAAAGCAATTTACGTCACCACTAAATTTCAAGCAAGACGAGTTACTTGAGCATCGACAGCAAAATCGAGTCCCAAATCCTAAAATCGGTGACTAAAGTTTGACTCCATTCAAGTCATGTGACTTGCGTCCTCCACTTTTGTGGAATTGGTCTGATTCTATTGGAGGAGATCTATCCTCCAGCTGTAATAGGATCAGGCATGTTGGATTCATAACATCCTGAAACCCAATAAACTGTACAAACGAGTGTGCCTCAGAACAGGATTTGTGAGGGCCTTCCAATTACAGTCATATTTCTTCTTGATGAAAGACTTTCCAGCACATATGATCTCGTATGAAAATCCTGAAAACAATAATGATCCCAGGAAGCTGAAACATGAGTCATTTTAAGTAAAGTCGGTCGAGATTTCGCCACGCAGACAATGAAAACATTTGTTGGGTCATTTCGAGGCCTAATCAGTGTCAGATGGTCGCAGGGGAGCAAACAGCACCAGAGGCCATTAGTGAGGGCGTGCATGTCCAAGCCGCTACTTAAGTTGGTCCCGGGGCAATTCCCCTTGGTGTGGCTGGCAGAGGGCTGTTTATCTGCAGGTCAGTTGACAGCTTTTAAAAGTCTCCTTAACAAGGCTTAGTGGGGCCCGGACGGAGCCAGCTGGGGTTCCGTCTGGTTGTCCAGCCAGCGAGGCCACTACACAACAGCATACGTGAGGCCAGTGCTATGGGCGCGAGGCTAGCGAAGATCATTAAAAGCTATTTGTCACCATAAGGAAATGGGGATCATTTAAAACCTGCAAATTATTGATGATAGTTGTAACCACAACCTCTTAAAATAAGGGGCTTGCTCTTAGAGCGAGAACATTTCCACACGATTTAATCATTCAATTACAGACATTTATGATTTATTACATGCCTTTGAGGCTCTGCGTTGCTATGTTTATGGGCCGCATGTTTTTGCGAAACATAAACCACTGCTGCACAACTTCAGAAAATGTTCAATCTGGAGTCTGCCCCCCTCGGAGCAAGGCGTCCATCCTCCACATATGGGGCGGACTAGCGGCGCAATTGACATTCTTGGAATGGACATTCTTGCGATTCCAGACCACAGATTCCTGCGGTGGCCGTGCTTTTGCGGTCTGTTTTAGTCTGCTTGTCCCGATGTGTCTGTGATTTTGCCGCAAAGTGACGGCGCTGCGGTTCCTTCGCCCTCACAAAGCGACCGAGCGCTGGGCCAATGTGGCTTTTGTGCTTTTTCTTAGCAACAAGCTTGTCTCGCTGCTCTGACACAGTCACCAAGTGTGGCTCGAGTATTTATTTATTTTTGGTCACTCCTTACGAATAAATCCGTGCAAGTGACTAAATCCCCCAATCAACAGAGGAGTTGCAGCATCTGACAGAAAAAAAACAAACAAACAATCCCTCAGTGCAGCCTTCAATCAATGCTTCCCGTCCAATCTGTCAATCTGAGCGCTTGTATGCGTGTCTGTCTGCAAGCTAGTGTCAACACAATCAATGATTTTGATCCTTTTCATTAAAGTCCAAGCATGGCTTTCATTAACGGGGAAGGGGGGGGGGATACAGCATTTTCTTTCTGAGTTTGAAAGTCATGATAGCTATAAACACCGGCATTCATTAAGGGGGGGAGGGGCATAGGTTTGGTGATTTTCCTTCTCTTCATTTTTTTTTATACATAATGAATGTGTGTATATATGAGTATCTCATTCGCAAGGCATCATGTTAGCCTCAATACACAGCAGTAAGCCCTCCTGTAATTGAAACTGATTTTATAATGAAGTTCAAGCACAGATGAAACCGGCTGCAGCAAATTACCAAGCCACCAATTACAGCGGACCCTTCCCCTTTATTTTCTCTCATTCTTCAAACCTATCTGGTTCTATGGTGATTTGGCCAACTAGAAAGTTCAATGGAGACGGAGAAGAGGATAGCTCAAAAGGTAAGGCTTCCTTGGGAATGATGGAATGCGGATGATATAGGAGCGTTTTTCACCACGGTCTTGTAAAAGATGAATCAGAGTTTATTGGTGGGGTGGTACTTTAGGAGCAATTAGATGTGAAGGGCAGGGGGACCTTTTAAAATGTCTTGCTGACAACACTACAGTGAATGGGGAAACCGATGTCTCCGCTTTCCTTTATCAGGAATCACTGGCTTACGAATGTCAAATTTAAGATGTTTCAGGAGCTCCTCTAAAGAACACTTCAATTAAATTCAAGACTTTTGACCATATTTCAAGAGGTCCAAAAGTCCATTAGAGGGCATACATAAACGTGGGTCCCCACAACACACCATCCAGTGATTACAGAGAGTTCAAACACATTCTAATCAATGTTATGCAAAGCCCCAAAGTATTAACATAAATTACCAATGTAAACATAAATTCACGAGACCTACATTTGGTGTAATTAAGGAATTGTAAGCAATATTAGTGCCGCACGCTCACACAAGGAAACTTTCCATTGTCAGAGTGTTGCAACAGGCTGGCAAAACCTAAACAAAAGGGAAAAGTCAAACAATGAAAAGTTATGTCAGAAGACGACTTTGTGGGTGGTCATTCGAGTGTGAACAGTGCATCCAAATTAGGAAATCCAGCACATCAGTGGACTAGAAATGGGTCAGGGTGGTTGGGGGCTTCCATGCTTGCCGGGTATTTATAAACAGACCCCATAGGGACCAGGAGACCTAGAAACTTGCTGTGTCGCCTTCGCATCGCGAATGTCGGCTTCCCCTCTGTTCATAAATCACTGTTTTTCATGAGGCTTTTACAAAGAGGCATTAACCCCCACCATCAAGAGGAAAATCACTACCTTGAAAAGTTAAATCCTTTCAAGCATTCCTGGGAATTACAGCGACCCTGATAGCCGGCGGACTGAAAATAGTTAATGCGCAGACAGATGTTGACGGGCTGATAAGCTAGTGTTTGCGTGCGCTTCGCAGCCATCTGAGTTGATAAGAGCTCGCAGTCTCCGCCTGTGCTATGAGACGACTTGTCCAAGTGTAAATGGACGCATATCTATCCAGCGCTGGGGGGGACATGTGTACATGCATGTTTTAAATCATTTCAAGTTTGTAAATGTATGCGCAGGCATGTTTATGGAAGTGCATGCATGTCTGAATTGTGCACATGGCAACGAATGCTCTGCAGCACTATGCTTCGGTGCACATTCTGTGGCTTTCTTCACGCTGGAATCCATCACTTTGCTCAAGTCAAGAGCAAAACTCCCAAGGAATAATATAAACAACTTCGCTTTTCTGGGGTGCACATGATTAATTCAGGAAAGATAATGCAGGATTCTATATTTATTTCTGTCACTTTTTTGTTTTTCTCACTGGACTGTTTACACCACAAGCTTTGACTGAGACTGTGGTACAGACTGTAGGCAATGACGGTGACCATGACCTTTCCAAAATGGACCTATGGTGTTTTGGTTGGTTAAGTTTGGGCACAAAAAAAAACAAATTGGCATTGCTGTAAATGTCAAACTGGCTTAAATAAAATACTTTTCAGCAGTCAGTTAATGGAAATTTGGACCTGAGCATTTCCTCTGGATTTGGATGAAATCTGAGATGTTATGTATGTGGGGAAATGTCAAACAAAATTCCCGGAAAATACCCCAAAATTAAATTATCTAGCCTGGCATATTTGGAAGGTCCAAGCATATCTCATTAATTTGGTGGTGCTTACATTTCGGCCATGCTGTCCGGCAGGTTGGCTGGGATGTCAGTCAGACCCTTCCCTCTACAGTCCACAATATTGTTGCTGCACGTACACATAGCGGGACAGGATCCGCCGCCTGTATTGCACGGTTGTGGACTGGATGAATCCTGGTAGCCTGGAAACAAAACAATTGGTTAATACATAAGGATGAAGATGTGGGAAGGGAAAGCCAACTATAGAGAATATATAGTGAAGCCATACTTGTCACTGTGTACCCTGGGAGCTAAATAACAAATGAACACTGATGATCCCTTTCCAGGCATGCTTTGACATTGAGAACAAGAAATGAACTTGACGTTATGCTAAACTCGTACATCCTTGAGAATCAATGAACAAGAAACTGGGTTATCTGTCAAAGGGAAGGCGTCGCGTGTTGTGAGCGAGAAAAAAGACATGAATAATACAATTGCGCTGATGACGGAAGGCCTCCGATAGTACGCATTGATCTCTCCTCAAATGTTTCTTCTGAGTCGGCGCTCCCTGGTGGATGGAGTAGGTGCGTATTCAGCACCAGCCCAGTTCCCTAACGTGCTCTCTTTTATTTAACACTTCAACTTTTCAATTTGCATACAGAGCACATCAAGCCATCACGCTGTCTCCTGGTACCTGTTCAACTACGCTGACAGTGAAGCGCTGAAGAGCGGGCGCCTCCATTGCTGCCATGACTGCGTGCCAGCAGATGTGTGTAAATCTAACCCAGTTAAAATGAACAAAACAGACTTTTAAATGGGCTCATTTACACAGCATTACTAATCTGGGTTTCGAACGATTAATATTTCAGCATCTCACCATCGCTCAGATAGTGGAAGTTATACACATGGTGCTAGCTCTCCACTATAGATAGCATTAAAAACATACTAAACTGGAGTTTTTCTGATGGTGTGAGGCATCCGCTTATGAACTTGAAGCCATTGGAGTGAGCCCACTGTAGTTTACAGTGCTTCAATTGATGAAATCAAGAGTGAGGGCAATTTATAATGCCATGTTCCTAATATTTTGGCCAATGTCAGGCCGGAGAGTGAGGTAAACAGGACAAGAAAAACTGTGTTGTTGACACGGCTGCAAAACCCAGCCTGATCTGAGGCCGTGTGATCTCCTTGACAGATCTGGGATCAGGTGTAGGACAGAGCCGAGCTCCCATCTGATGGAACATGCCACGTTTGACAGGCCTGGGAGCAGGGAGAGTGCATAGCGCAGCTGGAGCAGCGTGAACGATGACAGCTCTCTGACAGGTAGAATTGAAGCGAGGCTTTTTGATGTAATCATGCGCTCATACAAGATCTGTTTTTCCCATTCCAGCTTTTTCACGGCCACCGTATTCCAATTCCGTCTCCCTTGTGTTATCTGCACACACGCGCTCTGCCATTTGCATGGTTGATGGCATTTAAACTCACTCCTCTCATCATCCAAAATATAATATTTTCACTGGCTACACGCCACGTCTTGTATGAAAATTCACTTTGAGTTCTCACATTTTGTATTTATATTTCTAAATTTATGTGTTGTATTACACTCCCCCTGCACTCTAAAATGGACAATCCTCAATTTGATTATTGTTTCTTATGGAAAAGCCATTATCTTTTTGTCAAAGAGCCCACCATTGTCCCACATAATATTCAACTGTGTTTTCACCGTTGGTACAACTGTGATGACTTTGTGATAGATTGAGACAGTTGAAGTTGTGCAGTGCTCGTTTCACAGCTTTTTATCACTTTCTTTTATAAAAAGAATGTGCAGGTGGAGCTGAAAACAGATTTTGTACTGATTGATTGTTTGCTTTGATGGCAAGAACGTTTTTTTTTAAAACTTAAAATGAGACACAGATTTGAATGTATAAAACACTTCAAAAGACAACTGGAATGATGAGTGTGAAGTAGTAAAATTGTCACTCATTACACACTGAAAATTCACAACGCCGGAACGCTTGTCCAGCTGAAGAGGAATGACGACATTTCGGAATGGCGCAGCCAAACCAAAAACACGTTCTCCCCGATTATTCAGTCTTTTGCTTTGCTTCTGCATCCTCCTTTCTCCGCAACTCAGCGCCACCCTGCCCCAAATCCCCCGCAGGTGGCCGGGCCTGGTCACAGCCCATACACACGACACACACATATGAAAATACAAAAAATATGTGGTGTGTAAGTGTGTGCGTGAATGGCAGCAAGCAAGTCGCCTAATGAGTCCTTCACGGGGAGTTCAACTTGTGGTCAATCGTTCATGCACGTGTGTTTGTATAAATGCTTGACTTTAACGTATATGCTGCGTTCATGTACGCTCATCCTGTTTTTTTTTTTTTCTGGAGGGTGGGAATCGTGATTGTTAGTTTTTGAAACTCATGGGCAACTAATCATGTCAGGATTGGGAACTGCAGCTTCCCATGAAGCTCAGCCTAAACTTTCTGCGGCCTTATCTTGGGTTCGGACAGTCCCACCTCGCTTTTCATATCTCCGAGAGTTCCACTCCCACGCTTTGAGTCACTTTCCCTGGGCGAGGAAGAGTTAATGGTCCGCGTTGTCACGCTCTATGGCTGCATAAAAATCACAACCCATGGAGTGTGACTGAGAGAGATGGGGGGGGGGGCACACCGACAAACACACATTTAACAACCAACCATCACAGCTGGTGTTGTAGTGAGATGGCCTTGAGGGGGAGCGAAGGTTCTCATTCGGCTTTTTGAATTGTCCTGATATGATAAACTTCATGCAAGTGTTCCTTTTTGTTGTGTTAGAAAAGGAGCAACTCCACAATGATCTTGGTGCAAGCAAAAATAAAGAATATTGAATGAATGAAATGACTGCAAATGATTTTGAAACTTAGAATTCAACAAAAACCTCATTTTTACAAAACAAAATGTTTGTGGTATATGTCACACGTGGCGCTCTTACCCGAACAGCTGAATTCATGTTTCTGAACCTCGGCCACATTGAGACCTTTGAGCTCGGGCGGTGCCGTGCACTGAGTGAACAGACCAATGGTAGGCCGCTGTCGGAGCCACTGGGCAAGCCAGGCCAGATGACAGTCACAGTTGAGATTATTGGAGTGGAGACGGCTGTAAAACAAACAAGAATAGTTAGAAACTAAGCTATTTGAAGATCTTCTCCTTGCCAGTCAATTTGACAGAGAGTGAAGACATAAATAGTACAAACGTGTCTGTTCTGTCCTCGAGCTCATTACAAGCAACCGTCGCGGCCAAACTCACTAAATAATACGCTATATGAATGATTGTAAACGCGGCATTCTGAATGAGGGAGAAGAGCCTTCCAAACCCGACACGCCAAACATGGCATTCCTGGAATGCTGTGTTTTTTTGAAAATAGTTGTCGCTGGTGTTTGGAGCGTGTTTCCATGTGCACAGATGCTGACAATACACCAAAATAGTAAAAGCTATAAAATGTAACACCACTGGGAGTAAAGAAGGATACCGCAAGACATGGCTCGGTGTTTCATCTGCCATGATTGTTTTCATTTGTACATAATTCTGTATTTAGTAATCACATGATTGCGCAATACACAACAGGCTCCAGGGGCTATTTGCGTCTATAAGGGCCAGTTGTTGTTGTGTTTAGATGCGGGGGGATAATGGCTCCTGGCTTTGCTACAGACCCTGTTGTGGTTCTGGCGGGCCCCCCAACACTGGAACAAAAGACCCTATATAATTCAGCACTCTCTCTTCTACGGAGGCAATTTACTGTGTTATTCCAAACAGCAAACACAGTAGGTGTCACTCACAATGTTCGCAGTTTGGGCATGTGGTTGAAGCTGGAAACAGGGATGCTGCTGATGTTGTTGTTGTTCAGGGTTCTGTGAAGAACAAAAGAGCAGGAGAAAAAAATGGTCAACGCTCAACATATTCTTCACAAAGCGTTTTTTGCTGTGGTTTTAGATCTATTCTGTCCCGTGGTGGCACCCCGCTGTGAATATAACACCTCATTCCACACAGATGGGGAAAGCCTCCTATGCACACCCACGGGCACGCATGCAAATACGCACGCGTCAGACTCCCAATCAACCCTACGCGGAGTCCAATTCACGCGCAGACCCTGAGCATCAGCTGCAGCCAGTGAATCAGGTCATTTCAGTCAGCTTAATAACCCTTTACCGTATATCACCCCCCCCACCCCCCATTTTCTAACGCAACCTGTCCCCTCCCCCCCTCCATAAAAACCTATACAAACAACCCCCAAGCCCCACTTACACCATTATGACAACCTATCACTACATCTGCAATCCATCCACACCATGAAAGCAACCTTTAATGGCTTTTTTGGTCTCCCCACCCCCCTAAAAAAAGGGAGAAAAAAGAAGTCTTTTACGATAAAAATAACAAGGCTGTTGAAGCCCCCGTGGCCCAATCTGTACTGGAGACTCTTTTGTTTCAGGGGGAGGGCTCAAACAAAAGGCTTTCAAATAGTATATATGTGTCTGATTAGTTCTTTTTCCGTAATAAATATGGCATCAAAACAGCAATCGGTCCAGGAGGGAATATTCGATTGTGGGATCCCTCTTGTCAAAATGACAAGCTGACCCCGGGATGGAAGCGAGTGCAGTCAGGAGGGGGTCCGGGGGGTGTTTATGTGATAGAGGGGAATTTTGCTGTCAAATGTGTAGAACAATGAGTTAATGGCGGTTGGGCCCTCACGATCCAGGCCCCCTCAAGAGGCACACCCGGGGGGGGTGCTTTGAGGCCAGGGCCACTATAATTATGTGTGTACATTAGTTCTGGTTATTAGCGGTGGTGAAACAATGTCTTCATTTAACCGAGTGCTTTAATATTACATTGGAAAAAGATACTCACAGCACTTCCAAGCTTCGCAAGGCTCTGAAGGCGCCATCCTCGATGCAGCCGATGTGGTTTTTATCCAGCTGACTGCGAGACAAAGAGGGGAGCTGGTTAGGAAACGCACAAAAATCTTTCTTTCCCCCTTGCACACTGCTCATTATCGTCTAATCAGTAAACAGCACACTGATGGACAACGGTAAATCAATACTGTTCGTCTAAGCTCAAGTATCCCAAAGAGTGGTCAGAGGAGGAGAGCGGCTTAGAGTGTGTTTATCATTACTATTATCATGTGTGAATATGGTGCACGTACCTTCGAGGATAACTAAATCACTGCCTCCATGAGGCATCTTTGTGCATTCAAGGTAGCCATTAGTCTACTTAACCACTAATTGTACACTTGGCACTTAACACGTAGAGTAAAAATACTAGCTACTGTTACCGCGGAGTAATAATGCCGCAGAAGGAGCTGCTGTTTTGGTTAGCAACTTTGTTAAAACGGGCTTTCACTTGTCATGTTTATGTACGAACAAGTACGTGTTTGAACTGAGATAATGACAGTGATTATCTCTGATGTGAAAAGGGAGGGGAGATGTTTATTTGGCCTAAGTGACGCACACAGTAACTATTAGAAAAATCTGGATTGTCATAGAGTAAAGATAACGATAAAAAAAAAAAAAAACAGAATGTTACATGGAAATAATACAGCATATGTTTACTGACTTTGTAGGTTGTTATTGGAAAGGACACATTTTACATCTGAATTCATCCATCAAGTTCACGAGTGAAGCACACTCACAGGTTTTTGATGTCCGTAGCTCCTCGGAAAGCTTTTCTTGGGATGGACTGGATGAGGTTTTCGCTCAGATCCCTGCAGAGAAAAGAAGAAGGAATGAAAAGGACATTATACACACATGTCTTACAAAAAAGTCATGTTAAGTCAGCATAATATTTTGAAGGGTTAGACCCATTCAGTGTAAACCAAAAAAGGTTTGCATTGTTTCTTATGTTTCAGATATGATCATAAATATTATTATAAAGTATGTCAGTATGGCATAGTTGGGAGTGAATCACTTTCATTTTTTGAATAGATTTTTTTTTCCTGAGGCAGAATGTCAAAACCTCAAGTATGCATGGAGAATTATTTTACAGTGCCCCCATTATTGAGTGTCATCTCTGCCTTGGGTTAATCGCTGTGCTTTGCCCATTCACGAGTGTTAGGTTCCCCGCATTGAGCCTGCACACAAAGACCAAACAAATTGCATGACATCGCCCAGTGAAAGGTTGTCACTGAGTCTGATTCATTAAGGAAAGTGCTGCCTGAAAGAACATAATCGTTGGGCATTAGGATGCATGTGTGTTCAGAATGTAATGTCGGATAGCAATGAGGCATGCGTGTGGATAATAAGAGGAAAAGTAGCCATCGTTTTAATTAGCGCAGCCCTTCTATCTGCAGCTGAAATGCTTTGCTAACCTCTTTCAGAAAGGCTCCGTCCCCTTTCCGGCACACACGGTACCGCAAAACTGTAAAAGGCCGCTCTTGACAAACATACTAATGCACACGCGTGAGGCTCCCACAGTGCGGACAGAAGTAAACAGACTTCTTACGGGCGTCCACGAAAGATGCTTAAGCGTGACCGCAAATTCCACAATCTATAAATCTGGATGACACATGAGACTCGAATGACTCCTGCTAGTTTAATGTGCATGTGTGCTGCGGCCTGCAATGGCAAAGTACAAAGTGATTTCATGTGACAAGGAGCTCCTAGGATGGTCCCAAAAATGATCAGTAGGTCGTCATTGGGTATAGTATGATTTATAAAAAGAGAAAATAGATGTTACATTGTGTAATGCAAGTTTTTGAGGTGAGCAGGCATTAAAAAATTTGTTTTGGCTTGTACACAACTTCATCCATCATCATCAATAGATCGGCATACGAGTCATTTCCACCAAGGGCAATTCTGTTTGCGGGGAGGTAACCATTGTTTATTGGACCTTTTCCAAAATATTCAAAAGGCTCTGTGTTTCCTTGGAAGGAGCATTAGCAACCAGAATCTGAATCATTGAACAAAATACTTCATTGCCTTTTTTTTTACACACAACTCATAATAGCTTCACAAGAGAAAAACGCTTTTGCTCGACCTAACCTGGCACTCTATGAGCTGAGTAATAAAAAAAAATTCAAGCAGCTGACAATAAGGAATTATATTAAATCACTGTTCCAATGCCTGAGGATACGTTATTGTTGCAAGGGAAATGTGAAGAAGAAGCAAAAATACAAGGATGCTGTGACAACAACTTTACGTGCTCGTGTAGTAAAATTCAATCCACGCTGTAAAACATCCCTAATCCAATTAGCATGCTATAATACGATTGGCTGAAGACAACTACTCTCCCACTTTTAGTGCCGTTTGATTGGATTAGCAGTTGTGGAAAGTAGCTTTATAAACGAGAGTCCGTTTAGTGCGCCAAGAAAGCAATTGTCCTCGCTCTCGCTTCTGCTTATAAAGTCTTGCTCCTTTTGTCCTCTGTCTTCATTTGGAGAATAATCACAGCGGTCATGATTTGGAGTCAGCAGTCTTCCGCGCATTGACAGTTCCAACTAAATTTGGCTTCGAAGGACTTCTGCATTTACACATTCTTAAAATGGCAAGCAGAACATTTCTGTGGGGGTGCATGCTGTATTTTACATAGTCTGTGGTTGCCACATTCTGACTCGTTTTTGGTTTTTTCCAAGGCTTAGCTGACTCAGTTTGGAAGCGAGCGATTTGACGTTGTTGATTAGTTTGGAAGTTGATTTTCGGGGAAACATGAACTACCTAAAATAAGGCACAATTACAGTGCTCACCACAAAGATGGATATGGGGCACCATGGTCAGCGGGTTAATCTAAAGTTGCAATGCTTCGAAATGTATACAGTACTCCAGCACTCAAAACAGACATTTTACAGTTAACAGGCAATCTGGCATTGTTAGTGAAGACCAAAACATGTCCTTTCCACTTAGGGGCCCGTGCACAAGAATGCACCATATACTATATATTTATATTTATACAGTCTGTCTCCATATATGTGTATGTATGTAAAAACGTAGTTAGTTTCTCCATCATTCAAATCTTTTATCCTAGGAAATGTTTCTAATGTGTTTGTTTTGTAATACAACCTCAGGCTGTTTAGGTCTCAGAATGAGGTTAAACAGGAGCAAAGCGCAGACGCGGTCAGGTAAAAGAAACAGGAGCAGAGGTCGTAACCTGCAGACGTCACTCGACTTGTGCAAATCTATTCAGTCTCTATGTCACAAAGCAAACTGTCAAATGCTCATCACTCGCTGCACGAGGCGGTGTCTCGCGGCATTCGCATGATGTGTAGACCATTTGGCTCCAGTTTAAACCTTCAGGCCTTGAATGGAGCAATGGGATGATGTCAAATTGCAAACACAAGGGGATGCTTGAAAGTATTTTCTTTATATTACAGGTGTGTGAACTGAGTGTGGCTGTGCCAGAGCTGGTATAGATTTACGTTAATGCACAACATAGCCCGGGGTGGGCATTTAGTTCATTAGGTAGCCAGGCTCTCCGTAGGTGACGTTGCTCACAGTTCATTCCCATTGTAGCCCGAATAATTGGCTCGCACATATGTTTGAAGGTGTGCTTTTACTATATGGATTTCAGTCTCCGAGTCATCTTTGGGCTTTGTGAAGACTGCACGACAAACAATGCAATTGTTTGGCACTGATAAGATTGTTTGCAAGAATCCCTGGCGTAATTAGCAACACTATCAGACATAGCTGTAGGCGCCTGGTCTAGAGATTAGCCTTACGTTGAAAAGTAATGTCTGGTTCCTGTCTGATTCACATCATTAACCTCTGATCTCTATCTCGGTAAGCTGCATAAATAGCGCTCGCAACACTGATTCTCTTCAGCATGGTAAAACGTGCTTAGCGTTGTTGCGTAAGTGCAAGGACGTCAATGCCACCAATCACAAAGCGACACATTTGTTACCTACAGATATGCCAAGTTGGTAAACGCTGGTTTTGTGTGTTTTAATATTTGTAGTTACAGGCTGAATTTATAAAATGTAGGTTATGTTTACTTTCATTTACTCATCATCATCTTTCTCGAGTTACGGAGCTGCATGTTGGCACTGTCTGGAAGAGACCCAGCCAACTGTCAGTTAACGTACTAAAGCAATTAACGTCAATGTGAATAAGCCAGAGCCACAGTCGTGATGAAGTTTCCTAAGCAACGACAAATCTGAATGCGTCTATTTTTTAATTTTCTTCTTTTTAATTTTTTTAATCATCAACATGAACAATCCGGCTCACTTTTAACAGTCAACAGTGTTGTAAAAAAGGTAGTTGCAATCATACGCCCACAAACAAACGGTTCATGCTGAAACCCTCGTGGGTTCGAGACACAAAGGTCGTGAGAACTTGACGATCGGTGAGCATCATTATTTCAGGTTGTGCAGGGCGAATGAGTTATTTCGGACAGCGAAAAAGACAAATGGGTAAGACTTCTCCAGAGAAAAGCCTCAGGGCATCTGGTTCTGCGGTGTGGGAGTCTGTGGCCACGTATAGCAGAGTATATGTAAGGTTTAAATGAAAACATCATAAATGAAACAACTATATTGACATATGCATTCCATGCCAAAGCATACAATCGCATCTTTCAAATCCTTATTTCACAATCTTTTCCTTCACGCTTGGTTGCCAGTTGTGGTTGACACAGACGTTCAAATAATAGATGGATTGATCTTGGCTTTTTGATGGATTGCTTTAATTGTTTTCAACCATATACTGCCATTTAAGGATTCATGAGAAAATGTCGAGATCTTCCCTACACTCACCGAACTTCACTATTTGTATCTGCTTGCATTTTCTGCCCACCCCCAATAGCTGCTATAGAATCAGCCTAAACAGGGTCAATAATATTCTTCTTAAAAGAACAAATGTGAGGAAAGAACCAGTTTTTCAATAGAGCAAAAAATATTCTGCAGGTGGCTTTGTGAGGTTTTGCGACAGCTGTCTGACTGCATGTTGAATACTTGGATTCCACCAAATAACTTGAAAGCGATGGATGGAAATAACAAAAACGCATGACTATTTCCAAAGCAGTGCAACCTTGGCTCAGAATCTTTCTGTTGCTGCTTTCTCAACTGCTCCCATTTCACCGGCCCATCGCTACAATCAATCTGTCTTTGGATTGTATTTTTGGAGGGTTTGACTTGGGCGTGACCTTTATGCAATCAAACATTTATCTGTGTCTTGTGAACAGCGATTAAAATAACGGTTGAGAAAACAATAAAATTAAATGTTCAGTGAATGTCATGCTAAGCAAAACTGCTGACACTTTTAAAAGGGCTGCACACAGTGTGCCTATTCAACAATGTTCAAACAATGTTTATTTTCGACATCTCTCGACTCGATTGCGCGATAAGTGACCTTGCTGGCACACTTTTAATTTCATTCAAGGAGTGAAAAGGACAGAAAGCAGGTATGGGAATGTGCCTGATTACGTTCTCATTAAGCCAGTTAATGGGGTGTGTGGGGGGCTTTTAAAAGGAGTGCTAGTGTGCTGCCACTAACTGCTAACTACTTTCTTCCTCCCTTCACCGTAAAAAAATAAATAAAAATACAGTACAGACATGAAAAACCACATCGCAACCATGAGCGTCTCAACCTGCCATCAAACCAGTAAATGACCGTAGATAGAAACACTGCATAAATGACGACTGGTTTTACATTCCAGATAAAACATTACACAAAGAGTGGTAATAGCTCACTATTTTTTTAAATGTGTGTTTCCCCTTCCTGCTGAGTATTTAAAATGTTCATGCATTAAATGATTTGCATTACATGACCAAGTTAGGTAGGAGCAAAAAATCACAATCTGCATACATCCACGAGGATTGATTCAGACCCTCCATGTCGTTTTGTGCTTAGGTTGAGCAAATAGGGACAGAAGGGAGTTTGATTGTATTGTTAGGTCTTGAAGTAATTTGCCTGGTCTTTGAGTAGCTAGAAGGCAGTGTAAAAAAATACAAGGTGTGGCGTTAATGATGGCATAATCAGACATGGCATGGAAGTGTGCACCCTCTCTATTACAGCCGCTTTGAAAAAGCAGCCAACCGCAGAGAAATATGAATTAAGCAATTACATAGAAATAATAGAAGAGAATAAACTCAATAACATATATTAACTCTTCATTGCTCCCCACACCTTGAGGTTTGAGTGTACAGTATAAAGAACCATTTGTTAAGAAAAGATGTGCAGACATTTTGTTGGCTGCGATACAAAGACCTGCAGAGGAGAATAAAGCTGCAGTGTCAAGCACATGAAAAAAAAGAGGAGGTGTTAAGAGTGGGGGGGAGTAACGTGAAGGGAGGTGAGGATTCAAGCCGCAAGGCTTTTTGGGTGTGTTCCAAAACACAGGTGAGTGTGTAAGCTTGTGTGTGTGTGTGGCCCAGAGAGAGTGAATAAGTGTTTCTGTGTGTGGTCAAGACAATCTCGCCACCTTCCTTTGTCATTCTTTTCTCTCCGCACGTTCTCGTCCGCGCCATGTAAATTATAAACACGTCTCCTCTGTTGTGTCAGTGTTTACGTCTGACGTTAAAGCACGTCGACATGTAGCGATGTCAAGATCAGCAGGGGGTTGACATACAGTGTAAGGAAATAATATTGACGCCAGCATTTCAGATGAAAGCTCCCAATAGAATGGAACAGAACCAAAAAGTTAACTATAAACAGTTGATAGGGGATAGGAGACTGAATGCAGGGGGAAGGAGAAACATGTCGAAATGTTTGAGGAATATTGTCAAACAAATTCCCAGAGGAGGAGAAAGTTGTTCCTTCCGTCTAAATATAGTCGTCTACAAAGAGTGGAATGAAAAACAAATATGCCACTAATACCAAACACTGCACAAGTGAATAACATCTGTTTGTCTGGAGATCTTCATACATTTCTCATTTTTTGAAAGCTCACTTCAACTGGAGTCTCGCAGAAGTAGAACAAACAGCTGGGGAGAAAGTCAGCAAGGAGGGAGGGGGGGAGTCACTTCACTATCGTCTTGCTTTCCTCAACCTTCTCGCGTTCTGTGTTTATTCATGTGGGTTTCAGGAAATAAGTCATCATGCAGCATTATCTCATTTCCAAGGGACCCCATGGCTTGTCACAGCGCCATCATCATCTATATATCTAACTCTCCGCGAGGTATTCGACGGTTTGTGTTATTTTAATGGTGAAAACTTCAGCTAAGACAACAGAGTGTGTCTGTCACGCTTATGATGTCACACACATATCCACACGCAAAAGGGGATTTCATGGATGGACTCCACTCTAATCATCTTCGGCTCAGCGGCCAATGAGAAACACACAGTGGACCTAAACTGGAACACTCTGCAACCACCAAGAGAAAACACAATGTCAGTGGAACTTATCAAGTCCACATGAGGGCCCGACACACAGACACACACAGGCACACACACACTGAATGTGGTTTAACTGCTGCCCACATCTCTGCTTTCACTGTAAATGATTCATGATGTCCTTGTGAATTTGTGCGCGCCGAAATACCACATGTGCGAGTATATTTGGCGGGTATGCCTTCCTGCCACCCGTGAAGCAAACGAAAGAGTTAATACGGTGAAGAAAGATGGGGGAAAATCTATCCCGCCTCGCCGGCTCTCGATTCACCCTCATTTCCTCTGCCATTATGTCTGCTTGTGTTTCGGAGTATGTCCAAAGCTTTCACTGGCAGTCAAGCTGAGCCATGCAGGGCGGCTGGGCGACATCGATCATGACGAGCGCCTACAGGCGCGGTCGGAAGAAGGAAGGGTTGGGGGGCTTTGCACCCGGACATGGCCGAGCCTCGTCCATCCATCAAGGTAGACAATAGAGGAAAGAGAAGGAGGAGAAAAGATGGGAGGAAAAAGGGGGCTCGTGGAAACATACACCTCTCAGAAGGCCCATTATTAGTGCCATCAGCTATAACGATGAAACTAGATGTTATTGATGCACTGTACTGTGATTTATCTTTTGGCTTACAGCATTTGCAGCAAATTTGAATAATGCAGGTATCTACCGATTGCAGGTGCTCCCTCTATTATATCGCAGTTCATATTCTGCGCCCTAGGATATATCACAAATTTTAAATGATTGTTTTTTTGCGAGGTTTTACAGTCCACAAATACCTTGGTACATTAAAGACAGAAATAATTATGTTTTATCTCTAAGGACCGCTAAGAAATACACAATTAACACTAATGCAAAGCATTCAATGGGAGTTAAAGCAAAGCAGAAAGTCATTTAAACTAGTTAAAGATGCTTCTTTGAGAATGAATGTCTACCTATATAGTGGAAAATGAATGGTGAGTATCAAATGGCAGCTTTTCCTGGAAGCGCTGGTCCGAGGTCAGACTTATTGTCTTGAAGCGCTGACAGATCCAGCACACCTAACCACAAACTCGGTCGGGGATGGCAGATCAGAGGACTGTCACTTAAATACACACAGTCGGGGGCTATTTCAATCAACACTCGAAGACACTTAATGGCCCGCATACACTTGGTTGTGAGTGAAGAGTTGCAAAGAGCTATGCAAAGAGAGCGGGCCTGAGTGAAAAATGAGCACGAAGAGTTAATAGAACATTTGCGCCCCTGAGTTACTGTTGCTAAGTCCGACAAACTTACCAACATACTGGAGTGGCCCAAGGAGCTGACACTACTAAAGTGACATATCGATGTCCCTCATGTTAGTAGCATGACATTAACACAGTGGTATTTAATTCCTTTTCAAAAAAAGATCCAATAAAACCTAAATTAAAAGTATCAATGAATGTAAAGTATCACTGCCAGGATAGTGTCGGCTTAGCAAAAATTTGGTCGGTGTCACGGCGGGAAATTTAGATCTTCTATGGGGCCTGACATGATAAAAGAATAAAACTCGTTTGTGGCGTTTATACTCTGCTCGCCATGATGGATGAGACAGGTGCATTGTGGTCCACGTCAAGACTACGACTCAAGTCAACAAGTCAACTCATAAATAACCTTATCGTCGAGCATACACACACCAGCGTATCCTTCAAAGCATATATACACACGTCTGACTTATCTCCTCGCAGCAAGACGACAATTCAGAAAAGCAGTGATTCAGGCCAACGTTGACAGTATCTCGGTGCCCTGTGTTTGGCGCTAATCACAAAATGCGGGTGACAAGTGGTTTGCAGAAGACAAGATAAGCTCTTCCTGATATTCCACCCAAAGAAAGAGAATAGAATTACATTGATGTAAGCTCTTGGAAATTGTTTGAAGGCCTTGAAATTCATTTCACATAAGGCCCATGAATTATAATTGCTAAATTCATGCAAATCCATAGTGATGAAAGCATGCAGGCTACTACTGCTAGTCCACTCCAAACAACCTGTTACATAAGTAAGGAGGTTAGCGACTGGTCAGCTAAACATTGTGTGTGTGTTTCTTGTCTGTGTGTGTGTGTGTGTGTGTGCAAGGCTTCCTCTCTGTGACAAGTGTGTATATGTCAGAGGTCAATCAAGGCATTCATGAAGCTATGAATAAATAACTGCAGGGTCTCTGAGACCATGGGAACCTTGCATGAATATTACATGAGGCAGTCAGGGAGGCAGACAGCTCTGCTTCACTTATTTTGGCAACAAAACAAAGTTTGGGCTGTTTAACTCCAGACCCCGACTTTTATGCTTAAAATTGTCAAATGTGATGATAAAACCAGATGTGTACAAAAGCATGGGAGGGATTTATTAATGTGATTTATTCTTACGTAAGGTCTTCTATGAATTTGTAACGGCATATTGGTTGGGGCTCTGAAACCAAAATTGTCTACCTGAACACGGATGCAAGGAGGGCCAGAAAAGAAAACAAAGATTTTCATTCAAAAAGAGGAACTGGCCAAAAAAATGACACAGAAGAAGAACCTACAACTATCAAGAAAAAGAAGGGTTAGGGTTAGGGTTAAGAAACAATATCGTCAGTCCAGTTTAAGGAAGGCATTTATTGCTTGTTAACTCGCACTCACCAAAGCTGCAATAAGACTGGCTCACAAACTGTTGCACCTTGGAGCCTAAGCAGACGGTGTTAATAGAGACGCCTTTTGAATTTTTATTTTTAAAGAACAGATTACCCCCAGATGGGACCAGCAAAGCTCCCACTAATTACATCACCATTACTCAGAACAGATTTGATGTGTTCAGAATATTATTTGTTTTTATCCTTCTGTGTCAGCATTCATTAAGAAACAAACAAAAAAAGGAAAAATAAGAACTAACTTTTGAAAGTATTTAATTCTGCTAGCTACTAGTGCAAATAAGCAGATGGCTTAACTTTTCCAATTGCTCTACTTCTATATGGGTTGTCAGGCCAAACTGACTCGCTGCCAAAAGGCCACTTCTGGTTGCTAGGAGACAGAAGGTACCCAAGCCACGATAATAATTTGTGTCTTTCTAGGGACCGGTTTGACCTGGTATGATTATATTTTTGGTTGCTCTTTATATTTATACACATTTCCACAAACAATTTAAGGGTGAATGCCAGAATGCTTGACGAAGATGTCTTGCGAGCGTCACAGTCTCGGTTAAGAGACAAGACGGCGTGGTGGGACTACTCAGCGGAGACGCTGGAAATCCCACACAGTGATGGAATTGCTCCAGGAAAAAGCAACGTTGCACAGCGAGTGAGTAAATCAGGCTTATATTTTAGCGATGGTAGACTTGAGTAATTCAAGTTAGGCATTTAATTGTGATAGCTCAAGGTGAGGAAATGTCAATAATCTTTCTCAAATGGAGCTCAAATGCGTGTTTGTGTTTTGTCCATTGCGCTGTGTGTGTTCTATTTATGAGAAAGACAGAAAGTGACAGTGAGAAGAGAGGACAATGAAGTTGGTCCCAGCTGTACTGCAGTGGGCGGGAGTCTCCTTCAGCATAACAATGGACATTAGTGATTATTCGGCATGTTTACTTGGTCCCCCACTCTGCCGCGGAATACCCTCTTTCTCCCACTCTGACAGCCCACGTATAATATGGGCAGGGCGTGAGGGAAGAACTGCCATGTGAAAGACGAGAGAGCGAAACAAGCATTTCAAACCATCTTTTACAGGGGATTACGCCGGACCTCGCTTTGAACAATATTCAAAGGAATCATTGCTGTGGCTCCAAAGAAAATTGGTCACAGTGATCCCTGTGGTTTATTCATTACAAGCATCCCTGAAAAGAAACTCTCTTTTCAAGGAGAGGACGGACACAAATTGAATCGGATCCCTCCGGTGCTACCCACCGCTTGTTCATATTTTGGGCTTTTTCCTCATAGGAAATAGAAATCATCCATCAAAAGTTCAAATTGTAACCGCACGTGCAATTTGTGAAGAACAATTGTAAATTGTTGTACAAGTGTAGAAAGAAATTAATATTAAATTCAATAAAACTGAAAATAATTCATTCTCCGGCTTGGGTGATTTTTTAAATGATCTTAAAGGTTTGACTATATTTTGGATTTGGTGGACAAGTTTGTCCACAGCCAAAATGATCCATATGGTTTTCAGCTAACGGCCACCATTGTTACGGGTGGTCATGACCATCACACTAAAACTAACTTGAGCATGAGGTGATGATGTTTTTGAAGGTAAGGCAGGTATGAATCATGGACAGGCAACCGCCAGAAAACGATATTGCACTCTCATGAAGTCAAATGAACTACATAAAGGTGGGCCGGCTCGTAAATATTTTGGCCCATATATAGGTTCCACATTATTGCTCCGAGGTGTGTTCATTTAGTGGCAGCCGGCCCGCATTATGCGATAGAGCATCAGATGTGACTCACTGGTCTTTTAGGGTTAATGAACCCAGGCAGAAGCGTAGCCGTAGGCGCAGATTATTACCACAGGCAGAACACCCACACACTTTCTCTCTCACACACACTAGCAGGTTGATAATAAAGCAGGTCTTTGTCTTTGTCGAACCTCCCAAGAAATCAGCCCATCAAAGGTGTATTTCAACACAATAACTCAACTTGACAGGTCGGTCTGGATATAAACATGATCCTGAGCAAAGGAAAACAGGCATTTTTTCTCACAGATAGAGCGGAACATAATGTAGGACGAACAACATCAATCATTCACAAGCATTAACATGGAGAATGATAACTCCCCGAGGGTTGAGAGTTGTCTGTGTGGAGTAATGAATGTGTGCCAGTACAGTTAGCGTTCACAGTTAGCCAGATGAGGCCAATGATTTACTGCAACAATGACGGATGTGATGTATCAATGGGAATAAAGTCGAGGGGGTGGGAAGGGGTGGCTTGTTTTGTTTTTCCAACACCAACTTCCTGATATTAGGCCTTTGACATCATGTGGTCTGGATCACCGCTCGTAGATATTTGTGCGGAAGCCGAGTGGAAAGCATGCATGCATATTTGTGTTTATTTGGGAGTTGTGTATTGCAAACTCTAAGGGAGCAACTGCCAGAGCAAGGGGCATGAAATTAAAAGTCATCACCCAGGGGACTGAAGGGGGGGGGGAGTGGAGGAAAAACAAAGCATCATAATTACAGCTGCAAGCAACGATGAACGGGGATTCGCTTCCCCACGCTTGAAAGTTGGAAGATGAACAGCAGGGAGGATTTGATACAGCTTTAAAGCAAGTTAAAGCATTAATGCACCCATATAAAGACTTCCTAATTACCAGCATTTTATTTTCACGATCTCCCCCTACCACATGAGTGTAGGCAGAACTATTCTTCTGTTTTGACCTTATACGGCAATTAATTTCTTCCATCAATCATGGCAACCAAATGAAAGTGAAACCACAACTAAGTGTTGCTCGAGGATGAACATTTGTACGTAAAAGCCCTGAAAATAATGATTTAGCCAAATAATAATGATGGAAAAAAAACAAAGCTATATCCAGAGGGCCCTATGCACCGCAAGCTTGAGTACTAACAAAGATGCGGGAGGGTCAAAACAAAAATCAGAATGAAAATGCAGTGGCAGAATAAATGTTGCCAGATGAGATTCTGACATACGTATCAGCAGCATATCATGAACCAAACACTTTAGAAAACAGCTTTGAAATTAGAAAACCACAAGTCAAGAACATTGACCACTCAAAGAGAAAGTTTGTCTGACCCTCATACATCATCATGTGTGTTGACTTGCCTTGTAGCCACACATACATTTGGTTTTTGTTTCTTTGATGGGCAATAGATCACACAAATGCTTTGGAATTAATCACAACTGAGGCTGAATGCGCACACACACAAACACACATTTTTGTGTAGTCTGCATAGGTGTCCTCTCAAGGCCCCCGAGTGGATATGATGGATATGCCAGACGTGTGTGTGTGTGTGTGTGTGTGTGTGTGTGTGTGGGGGGTGCATTTGTATGCTTACCTGACAATGTTACATCCTGTAGCTTGAGCTGTGTTATTTATTTTGTTTGCTGTATTCTACCGCTGAGCTTTTTGCCTATGGGACAAGCTGTTTGCAGAGAAAATAATCCACGCCGGAGGCGCAGCCGAGCGGATGTTTCCATCCCCGGGCTCACTATCTCACCCTAGCTTTGACCTTTCACCCCAGCTCAGGGAGGCGGGCCGGGAGGGCCCCGAGCGTGACCGATCCATTAGGGGTCTCCTGACAAGGATGAGGATGACATCTGAACTCTCGGAGGCCGCACGGTAAGGAAGACGACAGACGGGGAGGAAGAGTAAAATGGATGGAGGCAAATGTGTGTCAGTGATGCAAGAAACTTTTTTCTTCATTCCTGTGCGGATTTTTGTAAAGCCCCATGACGACATGGTGGGCTTTCATCCAAAAACCAGAGGCTTTAAGTGTATATTTTTATTGGCCCTCTATGTAGGCATAAGAAAATCTCTAGATGAAGAACCATCTATTTATCAATTATCAAATCTATGATTTGATTAATCATTTTTTTTTTTTAATTATATTTAAGAGTTAGATTTTCATCAGCAGAGTTGAGTCCATTTGGATGTATTTAGACCACACACCCCACTTCAAGTCGCACTGGGCCGAGGTTCTTCATTCCCAATTGAGTAGGTTTGGATGGAGATAAAGGCAGAGAGGAGGATGGAACTTCAAGGATGAGCGAGTGAGAGTGACAACTCCGTCTGGAATGCCTTTGTCTACATAGGCTAATATTTGCTCTCGGACTCTGCCCCCCCTCTTTATTTACTGTTGACAGAGTGGAAAGAAAAGCCAACTTGCCAATGGTTTACCAAGTAGCAAGCAAGACTTTTCCATCTGTGTGTGTATGAACACACAAGTTCCCAAGCAGCCAGCAGTGAGCACAAGCGGAGAGAAGGAATCCTATTGACTTCTCCAAAATTGCCGCTGCTCTCCGATTAATCCCGCTTACGGCCCCAAACACAAGCTAAACCCGCTACGAGTGTGTGAGAATGCTTCACGTTTGTCAGACAGACATGGAGGATGGAGGAGCTTCTTACATATGGTGCCAAGAGCTCCCCCTTCCCTCCCTTCCTGGCTCACAAGCAGCCCGGGGGTCTGCCCAGGGGCCAGTCTCACAGCAGGTCAGTCACCGCGGCGGCACTTTGATGTCTTTGTGGCAAGACTTTGCGCCGCATGTCCACGCTCATTAACTTCGTCACTGACAATTCAATGCGGGCCAGACGAAAGCCTAAAATGACACCCGGTGGACTTGACGGGAGATTGTCTGCCACCATTTTGACAAGCGTGAGCGTCGCCCCTTCACACATGCAGCCTAAACCTGAGAGGATATTACCGCACTTAACCTCGGCATCCTGACTTCCTCTTCATGGCTTTATGCGCACAAAAAGCCACATCGCCTGCACGTTTAAGTACATCCTGTCACTCCGCCTTTGATAGCTTAAAGACTATGGCCTCTTTATCTTAGAGAACTCTGGCCACTCAGAAATAAACTAGAACTAGTATTAAAAAAGAAAAAAAAATCTCCAATCTGCTTCTCCTGAATGTCTAATAAATATGCAAGATTTTCTTATACTGAAGAATTTTTACCAAGATGTCACTTCATTAACTGAATAAAAAACAATCACTACGAAACCAGTGAACTGCTAAAAATTTACACACAAATCCAAGCGTATGTGTACAATATGGCTGTCTGTAATTAAAACCGCTTCAGCATTCCAAAGCAGTATCCCCTAACGTCAACCCATTTTCCATCTTTCCGTCTAATCGCTATCCAGTCTGCTGTTTTCCTTCTTTTTGACCTTTCCTTCAGTTGCCTAGAAATGTGATGTTTGAAAAAATAATGAATCTTCACACGGCCTCCTCTTGACACCTATAAATCCCTCACTCTGTCTCACGAGCACCCACCCCACCCTCTCCGGTGCTTCCATTTTCACTCACGGCTCATCGCCGCCACTATTGCTTCGAGAAAAGGTCAAGTTTTGTCTGCAAGGTGGGCCTGCCGTCTTCTCCTGAGGAGAAGGTTGCCTTTCCCAAGGGAACTGCCGATGTGTTAGGACAGCCCGCAGAGCGAGAATAGGAACCGTGAGTCAGCGCCGCTCTCACTGTTTGGTTACAAGCCTCGGGGCGTCTGTCATGTCTGGACCTGCAGGGATATTAGGAATAAATTCTCTCCCTTCCCGCCGCTTCCTTCCATTGCAATCACCCCGCCAAATCCTGCTTTTATCACTGTATTTACCCTGCTGAGCTCACTAAAGCTCCGCGGCCTCGACACAAGGAAGGCATTTATAGCCATGCTTGTGGATGTGTGTGAGCTTCAGCCTTCACCTCACTGTTTCCGATTACCGTCAATGCGTCTGGAATGCAGAGCTAAGTCCTGTTGGTACCTCCTCAGCCCGAGTCTGCGTGGATGCTTTTCCATTGGTATTTTTTCTTGAAGCGAGTCAGTCAAGGATACAGTAAGGGTTAAAGTTTGAATCAGTGTCAATGTGTATATGGAGCTATAGCCTTAGAACTTTACGCCATGTTCCTGGAAAGGAGAATGTCGGTGAACTCCAGTAGCATGAATGTAGCGTGTCCTGAAATGTGTGTGTGTTGAGTTCTAAACAGTGAAAAACGGAGAAGATCCACGGAGAGCTGCTCTCATTTCACTCATTATTTATTTATCAAGGCCCCCCCGTGTGGGACACACACGCACACCAAGTGACAGAAATTCTCCAGTTTATGCCATCACGCAGCAGCGATCAACCTCATTCTCTCAACCTTTTTGCTTTCACCCCCCTCCCTTGGTGTCGCCTTGAAATCGATGGGTTGTTGTGTCACCCGGCGCGACGTCTCCTGCAATATTCATCTGAAGAAAAAGCGCCCATCTCACACTCAATAAATTTTCATAAACTCTGCAAGTTGCCGGTTAATGAAGGGCCAAGGGCTTGACGCACATACGAGAACGGATGTGGATGCGCCCACATGCGCGCAAACAATATCTGCGCTTTGGGCGAGCGCTTTGTTTTGTGCCGTTGGAATCTGACAGTGATTTATGGAGAAGGGCAGTCACACAACACTCTGTGACACACAGTCGCACAAAAGCAAGGTTACCGGACCAAACACGGGCACAAAGAAAGGTTAGCCCTCCACCAACAAAAGACAGTCACGGCAGTACACGGCACAATCGGGGGTCAACAGCATATCAATGCCAACTCAAATGCCAACTTAACTTGTGTCAGGAACAAACAATGCAAATGATGGGAAAAGCCAAAAGATGTTATGATTGATATTATGGAGCAAATGATTCTTAACATTTCAATGATCTAGTCGAAGTTCGATCACCATCCCAAAACAGATTGTGGGTAACCATAGATCTATTTCATAAAAAGCGACTCCCCAAGTGAGTCAATGATTCTTTGTGGCATGGGCTTGGTTGCTTCTGGAATCTGCCATCAGCTATAACTCTATTGCTATAATTTATCATTTCATCTGACTCATGACAAGTGTTGGAGAACACATGGCAACAGTTGAAAGGCAATCTGGAGCACAATTCATACATGGCAACATTTAAGGACAAATAGAAATTCTGGGGGGGAACCACCAAGATTGCCGCAGCGTACAAATGAGGGGGCGGAAGATGTAAAGTTGTGTGCTAAAAAGTTGGATAAAAGACATACAAACACAGCGATGACTCACAAAAAAACACAACGAGATGAGTCACCTCATCGTCCTCATTAAAGGTTTTGCTCCAAGGGCTCACTGATGCAACTGTGAAGAAACTGAGCATTAAAGAATGGAGAGAAAAGACACCTGGCCATGACACCAACAGGAAGCGAAAATAGAAGAAAACATGGAATCGGACTCCTATTGCAACAACTTCCTCCTTTCCCTAAAGACATTCTAGATTTGTGAAGGATTTTTTTCTAAATTTATACAAAAGCACATATGGCATAGATGAAACTTTAGAATGAATTAATTTGGTCAAATATGCTTCTAGATTGTTCCCTGCCCTCCCCTTGTACTTTTTCAATCTGTACTTCAGTCTTGGCAACAACACAATTTGGTTTGTGTGTGAATGTACGTTGTTGTGGTGGCGGTTCATGAAAGGCACTCCAGGACTCTTCAAGACCGAGACCGGCTTGACGGTAGTGGATGGGAATTCAGAAGGGTTGCTTGACAAAGAGGCTATCCCCCAGTGGGTGTTTTACAGACTGAGAGGGGCTCAGTACGGATGGAAAAAAAAAGAGAGGGAGAGAGCCAAAGACGAAAACAAGGGCAGGTGTGACTCCCACCAACAGTATCGAACACCCCAAAAAAACAAGTCTCCTCATCATAGTGATTGCTTACTTCTTCCATTACATCTCAGCACAAAAAGCACACTGGGATAAAAATAAGCATCATAACGGAAATGTTCCCGTCATCTTGCTTAGTGAATCAGAAAGTAGCTGGACGCAAATAGAAAATACGGCGCATCAACATTTCCCCCCAACTTTCCCCATGATAGAACAGTTCCTGCCACTCAAAAAAAACAAAGTTGTGCAGTTCCATCATTCATCATACCCCTCGAAACAGGATTTTTTTTTTTTTTTTAACCAGAAACCAGTAAGATGTTCTTTATTTTCCTTGTGAACCAGTAAATACCCTGCAACTAATAAACACAAAAATATACCAGCCCACAATTTCACAGTTCTGCCTTGGTTGAGGTCTGTGCTCCATCAACCGCCATTCGAGTTTCCTCTTTAGTTCCATATAATGTACATTAATTATGTCTTTTGCCCCTCCCCCAAAGTGTTGAGTGACAGCTCCGATGCCTCCTGGCTCAGTTTGACTGCGAGCAGGGGAGTGGGTGACTGAATAGGCTAATAAATGGCGAAGGAGGGGTTGGGCACACCCTACACTTTTGTACCCACTCTGTCACGCCTGACCCTTAACCAAACACACACACAAACCCGCTCCCGCATACACACACGCACACACACTTTGATGGCTAACAATATACGTAAATGTCGTCTCACACACACCTTCAAGTCACCTCTGGCAGCCCTGACCCTTTACCAAATACCCAGGCCTCCCCCTGTATCCAAGGTGACCAAATGAGGCCCCGGCTATCACCTAGCAACCGAGAACAATGAGCTCCAAGGAGACGGAATGGCTTGAGCGAAAGGGCAAGCAATTCTCTGGAGATAGAGGGAGGGATGGAGGGATGGGGATGGAGGGGATGAGGGGTGATGGGAATGGTGTCGGGACACGTCTAACCATGTCACAATGAGGGTGCTCGCTTGGGAAACCAGGCTGGGATTTCCTAACCTAACTGATTGTCGCTGGTTGGTCTTGCAGCGCTCAGAAAAGTTTATACTTCGAACTCCTATCTGGAAGAAAAATATTAAACTTAAGAAGAAGATTTAATTGGTCTGTGAAACTACAGTAAACTTTGTGGAGTGAATGTGTTAACTCCGATGCAACACTATCTTTTTATATCCACAACCACAGGTAGGAAGGTGGATGAGGGTGAGATTGCCCAAGGGCAGCATAACAACACTGCCATTCCAGTCTCCATAGAAACCATGAAAGATTTACTATTAAAAGACGATGTGAGAAAAGTCAAGCTGTCGTCGTTTCTCTGAGATATTTATCGTAGATCCACATTTGATGAAGCCAGCTGCCATTTTTGCTCTGCCAAAATTCCTTGCAAAGGTTCTGCATCAGTCTGAGATGTTCAACCAATTAACCTATGACAAAGACTTGAGAGAAAACGGAGCAACAGACTGATAAGAGGAGAAATAAAATGGGTAAAAAGTGTGTTGAGGAAGTGTAGGGCTGTGTGTTAGCTTGCTCATGTGAAAAGTCTTTGTTAGCCATGAATGAGCTCCTTCTCTTTCACAACAGCTTTATGAAGTGGTACTTGGGGATATCCCTTTACTTCCTCTGAATACGGCACACACCAACCGACTGTACATTTTACACATCGGCATATCCGGAAAATGGTCCTTAAAATGGCCCGACTGTATGTGGTTTTATGATAGTGACGTTATTTTTGTTTCCATCCCTTCCTATGGAATCATTTAATGTCAAATTCCAACATTTCAGAGGCTGTCCGGTTTTGAACTGTGTTGATCTTAAACAGGGCAGGTTTATGGTAGAGATTTCAAAGAATTTTTTTAGGGTAACATCAGTCAAATTTTAAGACCCAGTCACTCAACATAACAAGAACTCCACCCATGCATTATGATCATAACATTTGGAATTCATAAAACTAAATGTCAGATAAAATAAATCCTCCAATTAACATGTTGCATCCTATACGGTCTCCTAATATACAACTTCAAGGTAATTCCTTCCCGTCGGTTTAATAAAGGTGTCAGGGGGAGGGAGTAGTGATGCCGTGTGGCTGAGCGTTACGGATTAAAAGACCCCCTCCCACACACATATATCCACAGCTTGCTTTTGGGAGGATTTAATGGGCCTGGGTATGGAGGGATTTAGGGAGTGGCATTGATTCTACTGGGCAAAGTCAAATCAAAGAGCACCCGCCTGTTCAAATATAGCCCGAGTCAGTCTGCCTTTGTCCCCGGGGACTACTTATTCTCATGGTGAATTTATGAGGTGTTGACTCTCGCAGAGCAAGCAGAGAGGAATAGAAGAAAATGTGTATTAGTCTGCGCCTGCCATTGATTTCTGACTTATGCCGTTGTCCTGCTTGAAACGTTTGACCTTCTGCGGCTGTAAATATCAGGAAAGGTATTAGGTTGGACAGAGGAATGCTACAATGATTTGTTCCATTCTTTAACGTTATTGTGTGTCATGCTGAGGTCGTCTTGGCTTCATGGGAACTGTCCACATATGGGCGCGCTGGACTGAGCCCACTCTCAAGTCCTGTGCTGGGAATATCCACTCCACTAAGACCAGCACCAACAAGACCCCCACCACCCCCTACCCGTCGGGTTTGATCTCCACATGAAAGCGTCTGCAATCTCATTACCGCAACCTGGGGCTCGTCAGAAACTCCAGTCCCCGGGCCATTTTTTTTAAGCCAGCGGATGGAGAAATCCAGCTAAGGGGGAAGATGAATGAAGGAAGGCTTTGCATCCGGGGGCAGCCAGGTGTTGAAGATACTGATAAGACACAGAGAGGTAGTCATGGACGGGGAGGTGATAAGGAGAGTGTGACAAAGAAGATGACAGAAAGGAAGTGAGGGACAGTTAATAACGGGGGATGGACAAGCTTTCTGGTCTTATCGCTACATGTATTTCCGCTATCCTCCATCGTTTCTTCCAGGCCTCTTTTGGCAGCGTTCTCCTTTGAAGTGGTGATGGACCTTTTGGCTAATACTCCTCTGCAGGTGGACTGGGTTGCATCCTCCTCTACCAATGAGAATCCTTTCAGAATCTCTGGAGGAAGCCAATCCCTCTTCTGTATGCCCCTCGCTTTGCTCCTTTCTGCCAACTCCATTTGCTAAATCCACATTTGGTATTTATTAGCTGCTTCTGTCACACGCTATCACCTTCACATCCATCCGACGATTCATTTTGCTCTGTCCTCCCTCCACTCAAGCATAACACGTTTATCTAACTGAAAATGCTGTTCTAACTGGAATCATGTGTTTAAATTGGAGTTTTCCGTATTTTTTTCATCCCCCTGACTCCCAGTGGTGCCTTCACAATCAATACTAAATGCATCGTGTCACGATTGTTTTCCTGCTGTACTAAAAAAAGGAAAGGTCTATTTATCCATTTAACCACACACACATTCAGCTAAAGGATTGACAGACCTTTAGAAATTTGCAAGGCTTGACTTGATTTGTAGCAGTGAAATATTTAAAAAATAATAATAATAAATCCTGAACGGCCTTTACTCTTATCCGCAGAGCGGTCTCTTTGTAAAGAAGTAATACTGACAGAAAAAAAAAAATTGCTGTGAAGGTTTGTAGCGCTGACAACTTTTCTTTCTTTGGATTTAGTAGTACAGTTTTAAAAGTGCACTACTGGCCTATAAAATAGAGGGAGGAGATGACTTCCCTGGCTCACCAGTTTCCTCCAAAGCTTTCCCAGCTTTAGACTGTATGATGTAAAGCTGGAATTTAGGTTGTCTTCTGACAAAAGGTACAGCAGACTAAGTGGAGTATGAAGAACAAAGGGACTCAAGTGTAAAGAATGGACGTGAACCCTACCGACAGACAGCGTAGGAGAGTTTAGCCATAGGGAAGAGGATCAAGGGATGTGTCTAAAACCGCTAATTACACACACATACAAATAAAAATCCCCAAATCTCTCTCCTAATGCCAGGCTTTCCCCGGGCGACTAAATTGTTCTTTTGAGCCGTTCCCCTTACAGCGTTGTTTTTTGTGAGAAGGAAGGAAAACGTACCAAAATTAATCATGAAAAATTCCACGCTGCTGCCAAATGAATTGCTCTGAGGCATCTTTTTAAATTTTTGATGGGGACACGGGACAGGAGTGGGCTGCTACTTTCCTAAATTTGGGGATGATGTAGTGATATAATCGTGGGTGGTTATAAATACCGCCCTGATGTCTTTAAACATGAGTGACGAAAACCCGTGTTATTGTGTCTACTTGGAATACATCCAGCAACGCACCTGGGATGTTCAAGTCTAGACTTATTTGTAACTGTGGAAAATATTGCAACTGCCCGTAACAAAATACAGAGAAATCAGAACACTTGGCATTGCGGCTAACTTTTTAAACTCATGTGACAATTGGTAATGTTAAAAATGAGGCAAATTATTTTTCCAGCCTGTTTTTTGGCAATACTAGAATGTTAACGTCACAAAACTTACACAACTACGGCAACTTATTTTGCCCCAAAAATAGGTGTTATTCCTGGCCAGTTTGCTACATTCCACACGCCGAGAGATACCAAGGAGTGTGTGTGTCTTGCGTCGTCCGAATGTCACTTTCAATCTGGACCGAGCATTGCCAAGCAGTCTGAAGTGTCAGCGGTGGGAGCAGAGAGGAGGGCAAGCAGGCCCTCCTTGGACTGAATGAAATCCCTGCCTGTGTATACTCATGACGGATCTGGACCACGCTGTGATGTCTTATTCATGTTGTATCAATTCATAATGACCGGGCCAGTCCCCCGGCGCGGAAAAATGTGCAGAAGCACACACTCGACTCACACATGCATGATTTGATGGTCATTGTGGACTGTCATGTGTGTTTGTGCTTACATATGTAGAGCAACGTATAGCAGAAACCGGACACCAAAAACAGCATTGATGTGCCTCTGCTTTGGTGTGAATATTTAATCATCCCCAATCCACCATTTTAATTATTCATGAGGACGGACACAGAATCGTTAGTAAATACAAACATTGCTGTTTTCATATTTTCTCCATGTGAATATTTCAACCCTTCTGACTCCACTTTGTCCATTTCTTTTCTCCTCTCTTGCTCCCCTTGTGCTGAGGTGGTGAATATTTCAAATGGAGTAGTGGTTTTTAAATTACCCCCTTTTGGCTTCCGCTCGCTTCACATGGTTTAGTCTGAGTTTCTCTCCCGCTCACACACGCTCGCACACGTACGCCCATACTCGTAAAGAAAACAGCGACAAGCCGTAAAAGCCGCTTTTACCACCTGACAAGGACAGGGGCAGGAAGAAGTGCGAGAGCAAGAAGTTAATACATGACTTAGACGGTTTGGTCGGCCGCCAGGTCAGGAATTTCATGCTGCTGCAGAAACTCAAACACCTTAAATTGACAGATCACGCACGATGGGTTGTATAAATGCAATATGAGCTAATGGTGGACAAGGAAGGAAGCTGGGCAAGAGATGACTAGTCTGTTCAGAATCTGGAACCAATGGTAGCTCTACTCAAAGTCCCCACTGAGGCAACCAGAACCTGAATCAGTCTGCTGCAATTAATTTCAGTTTGCACAGTCTTTTCTGGAAACTGGCATCACTGCTAAAATGACAGACCATAAGAACGTTCCTATGCATTGAGAGTTTGATGCTGGACAGATGTGAGGCAGCCATTTTAATCAAGAGGGCACACTGATGGCCCAGAAAGCGATTGAAGGAGACGCGTTGCTATGGAGACGCCAGCAAAGTTGGGGCCCAAACAGTATTCCGAAAGACCGGGCGCACTGAAGCGGGTCATTCATGAGCAGAGACAAAGAGAAGAAAACAACAAGACAAGTTTAGAGCATTAACGGTCTGACCGGCTCATATGCGGGAACGGCACCAGACGTAGCAATTTAATTCTTTTCATGTCGTCAAAAGGTTGAGCGCTGATTTTCTGACTTGGAGCCAACCTGCAGCTAAGGAATATAACGAATGGAAAAGCAAAGCAGCAATAAGGTGACAGTTGGATGCTTTATAGTGTTAATGATAGAGCACACAACTTTTTCTGGATATTTTTTTCTCCCCTTAGCAATCAACAAACAGAAGCAGTTTGCTCATCGAACTCTGCAACACATAGTTAGCAAACTTAAACACCAGAACTAACGAATTCCCTCATGGACGACCCCCATACAGACACCCGCCCATGGAGAGGTAATTATAGGGTCGGTCTTGCTCTAATTAGATTTATTTGCATTTCCCTTATTCTTTTTTTTTTAATGCGCTTGTGCGTATCGTCAGTATGTAACTATGTCACCCAGCTAGTATGTCAGTGTGTTTGTGTTTTGTGTATGTCAATAAGCCTGTCGCCAAGCATTACACGATGAAAATGAAAGATGGAAAAAGGATCTTGAGGACGATTGAAACATGCCCTCTCTGGTTCTTTGCCAGGATTTCCTCATCTTCCCTTTTGTGCAAGTACACAACTCCCCTTTGTACCTCCCGGGGAGAAATACAAGGTGAAACCTCACCACCAATCCCTCTCATGCCGTGTAACATGGCGCTTCCGACAAGGTTGTGTTGTGGCAACAAAACGCAACAACCTTCACCTCCACTTCCCCCAGAACCCATCCTGACCTTAAACCAGATGCTGCGTCCCTCCGGGGCGTCTCCTCGGCTAACTGTTCTCCTCTAGACGCCAAATCCTCTCACCTTACCCCCACTGTCACACGGTCCTCACTTCCTCCTGCTCTCCCACTGCGAGGAGACGCTAATTACAGGCACAGATGAGTAGATTACAGCCATGTAGTGAAGTGGGAGTGGGATAAGGCCAAGGGGGCCAACAGGTTGTTAACATTGATGAATGTAACTCTCTTTTCACTGTTCACTGATGTTTCATGCCATGCCGCTTACCTCTATGTAGTCGTTTACATTGCATCTCGGAACCCAATCGCCATCAATCATTGAGCGGCTTGTAACAAATCGTATCTATCGCTAATCATCTCGAATTCCAATTTATCTCAACTCTGCCCCTGCAAATATAATTATGGTGTGCTTGCGACGGCTCGGACATAATTCGAACACTAATATATTCATGTCATTCAACAGTCTTCCATTAGCAGACTTTTACAAACTTTTAAAACAAGGCACCTGTAGCATCATGTTTAAAATTCAACAATAAGTGGAGTTTTATAGAGGAAATGTTCATACCACCATTACCATGTTAATCCCACGCACAAATTCCTACATTAACCTAACGACCTTCATTTTTGTGAGTTTGTCGCTCATTTTTTCCACTAAAGCTTCTCTTCAAGACAGAATTGCTCAATAAAGGGTGTAATTGAGACAAAGAGCAAAAGTGCAAAAGGTTCAGAAAGACATTTTGCATTCAAATGAAGAGAGCAATCCGGGTGAGTGCACTACTTTTTATGATAATCTTCCATGTTAGGCTTGGAAAGGTAGACCTTTTTAGCAATTTAACAACTTTTAGTAAGTGCAAAGGTGCACAACTATCTTACAGTGCATTAACATACCCCAGTTGTTTCTGACAAAAGGTACAAACGAAATAGCAGCAAAAGGCTTCCCCTGAGAATGGAGAACCTTTTAAGTCCATTAAAAACTGCTGGCAGGAGTGAGACAGGCCGTAATCTAACCACATCAGACATGGAACCAGAACCCGCAGTGTGGCCCAGACACATCAGGAGTTAAGAAACACATTAAGAAAAGGCTTTGTCTTTTTGCCCCGCTGTTCTTTAAGTCTCGCACAAATCAATCCGTCAATCTACCACAGGCGTCATAATGGTTGCTTTATTTTCAATTCAGTGCGGCTGGCCTGCTCATTTGTTTTAACTGCTTAGGAATATACAAGGCACCTGAAAAGCGTCATGCCCTATTATGGCTCTTTTTAATTCAGCCAAGGATCAAGAACAAATGACCGTGTACACATTGTGAATCGATTTAGCCGACGTGACCAAGGTCTCATTGTGCGGGATGTGCCGGCGTAGAGTTTAGAATAATGAGCGTGAAGTCAGATTGGATGAAACAGGAGAGCTGTGTTAGCGCAATTCGATGGCTGTTGGCAAAGTCGCTCGCCACAGATGGACCAGTCACGCTTGTTCAAGGCCGTGCGGCGGTTTCGTCCAGCGAGACAGACAAGCGCGTTGTAATCAAACCTTCCATGACGCTTTGCTCTCAAACCTGACAGGACGACTTTGGCTTAACGACAAGTGACGTGTGAAGACAGTTACAAGGGAGCAACAAATAGATGCAAGATGGTATTAGACATCAAACGCAAGATAAGCAGATTAGGGGGGGGGGGGGGTCTCGCAAATAAGGGTCATAAGCAAGTACAAACCACAGCGTCAATAGATGGCAGGGAAAAGCTTTTTCCATGTCCCACTGTTTTATTGTTCCCAGATGCTGCAGGTAACTGGAATAATGTGAGCTGCAACGATCAGCTAGCAACAAGGGACACTGATTAGCCAAATGATGGAAATCTTTGAAAAAAAAATACAGACGAGGCTTAGCATTACGTACTTTTACTACATGGGGCACATGTGTGTGTGTGTGTGTACATCAGGGAATAGAGATGCAGTCCACCGACAGAAAGAACTCAATAAGTATTTAAATTGGAACAGAGCCCAAAATCAATTGGGCCACACTCAACTTCCCTGTCAGCAGTGCACTCTCTCTTGTAGACACTGCTGATGATTAGGAATGCAGGCCCAAGAGTCCAAAAGCCAGAATGGAACACTGAGGATCATTGAAACCTCAAGTGGCCTTTCTCTAAGTAAAATTTATGTCTGACTGCTGTTTAATTGTGCACACTAAACCAAAGCCCACATTGGTAAATGAAACCTTGCAGAGCAGTGTTACAGCACGCGAGAGCAAGACGAGTGTTGAGAGATGACATGTGAACAAGCAGCAGGGGAGCGTGGATGGTTGAAGAACAAAATAAAAGACTGCAGTTACTTACAGACGAGACAGGCCAGGGTTCTTCTGAAAGAGCAACTCTGGAAGCTGTTGCACTTGATTACGGTTCAGGCGCCTATGGCAGGAAGAGCATATGATCAGCCAGTGAATGCGTGTGTATGTTCTTGAGTGAGGAAGCTGTGAATAATTTCTCCAAGATGCAGTCGAATCAGCGTAGCCACGGGCTATTGCGTTTCAGTCTCCCCCCCTTTAATGTCACATAAATATCCACGGGAAAGTTCAGGGGGAATTAAAACGCAGTGAATTATCTCTACGTAGTGACATTACAGCACCGGGGTAGGATTACATCTTTCCGAGAGTAACAATTCTCCAAAATTCCCGTTCGGTAACAAGTGAATTACATCAATTACATGTTAGAACATGTGCGGATTTGATCTGAGTTATATCAATACACAATGTTTCTTGACTGGAACAATGGCTGGCAAACACGTCACATCCAAGACTGGCAGGCTATATGCAAATAGCGCATTTGAGTCAATGAGGAACAGCCTGTTGCTAATTTGTTGGAAACCACAACTCTCTCCTTCCACTGAGTACTCGAGGCCCGTGAGAGTGAACGCAGTGGCTTGTGACTGAGAGGTTGCAAATCTGAGAGCACAGCGCACACACTTTGACACAGATGTTGGGACCTGTGCCACTCACCACTGGGAACCACTAAGGTGGCGCTTCAGTGCATAATGGGAATTAACTGTGTGCCCACTTCACAGCCTCTAAGCATACCTGCTGTTGAGTTTGTGGCTTTTTTAAAATATCCTAGAACCAAACGCTTATTTTCTACAGTGGTCTAAAGCAGGGAATATATCTACTCATTTCTGCAGGGGGAACTTTGTAAAGACGATCTGAGCATAGCCTTGAGCAATTGGAATTGTTAATGTGGGTTTCGGATTAAGGGAAAGTCTTTTATGGGTTCACCACTAATCGCGCTTGCCCATAAAGTCATCTGCGGCACAGGTTTCCATGTGGCTAGCACTACCGATTTGCTAATGTGCCAGTTGAGGTGTGGTTGGCCGTGTTTGCTTATGTCTTTCCAGGGGCTGCTTTACAAGCTGCTGAGGAGTGATGGGTCTGTCCACATGGGTTAAGGCGTGCGGTGAAGGGAGGCAGGTAGCAAGAAATGCTCCCGGCACCATCTGTCCAAAGCCGAATGACAGGAAAGTGACTTTATAGACAGCTCCTCTTGTAAGTCACGTTACAATCGAGTAATGCGTGGATCCACTAGCTCAGGTTTAGAAATACAATAAACGTGTCTGTCTACAGGGTGGTACTCACAGTCTCTCGAGCTCTTTCATGTCATCAAAAGCCCCACGCTCGATGGCGGTAATCTGATTCTCCATCAGTTGCCTGCAGGGAAAGGAGTATTAGTATTACAATACGGAAAGACGCTTTTACTGATGGTTATTATCAAAATATCCAAGGTATGCTTGGCTGGACTTCTGTCGGTGGGTCTGTATTCATACTTGGGTGAAAACATAGTCAACACCTCACAACCGCACAGAGGCCAGCGGTGTGGATGGAGGGCACTGTGTGGAATCTTGGCAGAAAAAGGCAGGCAGGGAAGGAAAGATTTCCAATGTGGCTCAGAAAGTGTGGCTCTGGTGTGGTCCGTGGGGCTCGCATTGGGTGGAGATGAGAACAAACGCGGGCGAGAGGAGGGATGGAAGGTCAGCTTTAAGGATGCCAAGATTTTTTAAGACTTTATTTTAATGGGCAGGATAATGTAATTGCACACAGTTTAATACTAACAAAGGGATATACATGGAGATAGTCACATTTCTCAAAAGGTGAAGCAACATTACTTGGTTTTCATAAAGTTATATGTTTGTCTAGATGTGTTGCTGCACCATTGTTCAACTATCTTGACAGATCGTATCCTGCAAAACAAGTGCTATTTGTTAGCTCGTCTGCGGTGTTTTGCATTGTGCATTAGCATTAAGCCAGAGGACAAATACACAACCTGTAATTTTCTTTATTTTACGTTTATTTTGACAGTAAACTTCAACTGGGAGTGGCAATAAACAGCTTGAAGCCAAACTGCTGTTTCCTGTGAAGTGATTTGCATAGAGTTTTTGGCTGCCATATCATGTGAGGATCTCAAATTTATACTCACAAGTCAAAGTAAAAAAAAAATCATAATAAAAATAAAAAAATAAACAAGAAAGCATCTCTTAATTTATAAACATGCAGGGACACTTTCTAACTTCCACTGCCAAAGCCAGCTTCCCTTAAAAGGGGTCTTGGATGATTTTGGAAGTGTTACAATAACACAAAGTCAAGAAGGAGACTTTATAGGAGAAACAAGAGTGTTCCTTCATTACATATACAACTGTTCCGTGTTGAAGGCCACCTCTCCGGTCTCCTACAACTCAGCAGTCTGCACTTCCTCGCCATCAAATATAAATGCTAATCACTGTTTGCGCTCCATAAACATTGAGAGAAAAGTGCAATTCACTTTTGATCGCTTCCTCATGAATTTAGATGGGGAAAAATATGAGTACTTCTGACTTGAAATCTTAAATTTAAACATCTAAAAAAATCTTCTAAAAGTGATTGTCTTTCTTGGCATGAACACACAAACTACTGATTTACACATGGTGCCGGACAAAGGGGATTTAAATCAGTTGTGTTGATGTTACACTGACAGCTGACAGCAAAGATATATACGGCTGTTTCTTTTAGTTTCCTACTGAGGGTTCTCTAGGGGTCAGCAGGATTAGATGTCCATGATGTGCACATTTTAATTTAAAGAACTTTTTTGTTTAATGACATGCACACTTACTGTATGTGTGTGTGTGTGTGTTATACATCACATACAGAAACAGGACATTTTATTATCTTTCTTGACCTCTCTCACCTTGTAGTGACCTTCAATGGGACTATTTAACCCCATGTGGAGGGGCAGGAGATGGCGCAGACGGTATGCGAAGGCAGACAATGACAAGCAGGACTGTGAATAAGGTTCAGTAAAGAAGCAGTGGATGAGGGGTGTCAAGGGGGAATAACGACGTTTGAAAATAGGACTCCAAGGGACCAGAAAGAATTGTGGGCTGCCTACATTACACTGAAGAAATGTTAAATGTCCACCCGTCTGATTTAAAAGTCGGCTTTAATTCCTGATTTTACAAGAGTACTTTAATTTCAATACCCTCGGAGTCCTGCTACTTGAACCGAGTGTGTTAACTGTGTGGAGCGGCACGCATGCACACATTATGTGTTGATGTGTAGGAACAGAGGGCAGGCGGAAGTGTGTGTCGAGGTTGCAATAAATGATGCTACGACAGACAATACAGAGTGAGAGAGAAGTCCATTACATCACTTGCTGCAAACACTTGGCTGCTTAATGTACTGTGGAGTACATCTCAATAAGCCCACTTCACTGGACTTATGCTAATGTGAGCTTTGTAACTAGTATGTATAACTGTGTCTGTATACATGAGTAGTTACATTCAGAAAGAGATGTATGCTCTTGTTCTTATGTCACAGAATGTTAATTTATTTAGATTTTTTTTTTACAATGCTAAAACCAGCATAAGAATAAAACTGTCTACCTCCAACAGAGTCTGTTAATTGAAAAATGAGGAGGACTGGATGATTCAGTTCATGCCACAGGGTGAAAACTAATTCCTCTATTGCCCCATTTATCTACTAGAGCTTGACCAAAATTTGTAAAATGTATAAACACCACTAATTGTAATTGAACAGAAAAAAAACTTTAGGAAAATTGTTCTCTAGAATATACTGTGTATATTGTAGTGTTTGTGTTCCATACATGCATGTGCCTTTAAGAGGCGGGGCCTGCTATGGTGGCATGTGATATCAGAGAGCGTGGAGGACGGACACAAAACTTACAGAACTCGGATGTATTTGAGCCCGGCAAGGTCAGTCTTGGTGATGCGTGTGAGATTGTTTCCATTCAGCTCACTGCAAAGAAGAGAAGACAAAAATAAGCATTAACATTTTATCTTTAATTTCCACCTGCACTTTTCTTCTTTATGCACTTTTTGCACAAAAAAATTGATTTTTTTTTCTGATTTTACTTTTAACAGTTATAAGCTTATAGCTTAATTTTTAATTTAATGTAAACAAAAATACTTTAACACTATTACAAATGCCCTGTAGTGTTTGTAAATGTTTTATGATGGTGATAAATTGACAGGGAATAGCAGATTTTATTTGCTATATTTAATTTGGGAAAGCTTGTTCAAAATTTTAGGACATTCAGCGACCCTATTGTCTTTGACCTTGCAGGTTTTAACAACATTCAAAGGTACAGCACAGTTTATAATCCGTCCAAATTCTCGTAAGAGCAGGCTTTTTGGGGAAGCTGGCATTTCTTCTCCCTAGTCTATTCTAGAAGCGCAATGTGAGCGCAAGACATTTGAGCCGCCTTTCTTTTTATTCTGGGAACTGCCAACCTACACCCGCAACCGCACCCCTTCTTGGCCGTGTCCTTCCACTATTGTCAGGGATTAGTGGGAGCCAGCGGAGGGGATTTGGGAAAGGCCGCAAGGCCAAAAAGCTAAGTGTTGTGGATATAATGGGAGCAGATGCTTTGCTGAGTGCTGACCGTCATTGCAAATGCGTTCTGTTGGAAAAAGAGACATTTTGGGATGATTTGAATGTTTGTGTGCTACTGCAATCGCTAAGCATTATTGGTCCACCCTGTCCTGACCCGCCAACTCAACTCCTCATCGCTGAGCACGGCCCAAAAACGTGTTCCAAATCTACGCAGAAAGCAAGGGTCTCTTTCCCTTCACTCTTCTAATGACCACTCGAGGGACTGTAGCTCTATGCAGTACTAAAAAGAACGGCCATTATAGACAGATGGCGTGTACGTGTGCATGTGTACACAGGTGCATTGACAGGCCAAACGACAGGACGGCGGGAAATAAATAACGCAGCGGCGTTCATTAGCCTGCGTTGTGATTCGTGCACATGTGGTGTTCATTACAGGTGCTTACGCAGATAGGTGCTTGCGTGCATGTCGACCTGCCAATGTCTCATTTCCAGAGCGGTCACTCCTAATGGCACCCAAAGGACAAGAAAAGGGATCGAAGAGGAACGTGAGGGGATGCAACGAGAGAGGCGTTGAGAGGTAGCAGGAGGACTTTGTGGAAAGCTGACGCTCCCCTATAAACAAATGGAACCACAGTTCCTCATCTCGCGGAGAGTTCTTGCTTAATCCTGTCAAAGATTGTTAGTCATCGCTTCTATCTCCATTCCGGGATTGAGTCATTGATGCAACTATGCGATCGCTTGAGCTCTTTCGGGAAAAGGACCACCAATAAAGTTGCTTTTGCTCATCTTGGAGTTCAACATAGTTTCAGCGTTGTGATATTTAGAGTCGATTGTGATGAAATGCCTGCCACCCCTTGTGATGTGTTAACTAGTACTGGAAGAGCCACACATCCACACTTTGATACACTTTCAAAACCTAGTGCTAAGCAGAACGGTTGCAAAACGTTTTATAAGATGCGAGTGATAATATTCTGCTAGATGTAAAGTAGTGGATACAACATTACATGAGCAACCTGTGAATGAGCAAGCCACGGCCATGCACTAACCACCAATGAGGTAATAGAAATTGCCGGCTACCACACAGCAGGAACTCATTGTTTTGCTTGTGTAAAGTGAGAATGCTGCTTTTTCTTAGTGAAAAAAAAATCGGTCATTAGTATTACAGTGAAAGAAATTTAAGCAATAGTTGTTGGCAGGACAGCAAACGCGCCTTCTCTCGTTTCACAGACAGATGCTTTGTGGTTCCGACTTGTGGTGCCGGTTTTTTGCATTACAGTACTGCGGTATTACACTCGTGGCAGAAAATTATTAGGTATGATTCCCAGTTCACGCAGAGAAGGATTTCCACCTCCATCAGTCTATTTCCTAGAAATTACGATGAGGATTTCCAGCACTGACAAGCAGTCAGATTTTAGACATCGCTATCTTGTACTGCTGCACTGCCCAGTTAATTAATGCATCAGTTGGTATGGGTATCATTATAATACAATCCTAAAGTTATACAATTATGGAATTCTATTAACACGTTAATTAAAATCACGCAAATATTTTAATAACCATCACCTTTCACATATTCACTACATCCTTAAAACGGTCGGATTAAAAATTGGACCGACCCAGGAAGTTGGGTCAAATCGACCCGAGTTTTTAAAAAAAGGGGTTATTGTGTACCATAAAATGATTTTTTGTGCAAAAGAAGCAGTCTTTTTTTTTTTTTTTTAATTATGAATGAATTAACCCTAACCCTAACCCAAATTGCATTTTCAACCAACAGACTAACTTTCACACTTTAATAAAATGTATTTAAATATATCAAGTGCAAAATAAAGATTTTGGGGACTATTAGTGATGAATGATTTGTGTTGCTACAAGGCTTTTTTTGAAACAGTTGGTCAAAATGATGCTCCTGTTGCTTAAAAACAGTCCAACTCAAACGCCATTTGCTCACATCTTCATAATTCAAATAGGCTTCGAGTGCTGCTACAACACTGAAAAACTCATTAAGTTTATTTCCGCCAGCTGCATGGGGTCGCTCAGCAAACGGGGGCGAGGGGACATGGTTTGAATTGAGCAACATTATACGAAATGGATTCTGGAGACCAGAGGGAGAATAAGCAAACGCTGCGGCCGGCTAACTAACACACACAGACGCAAATATCTTCACGGCTCGCGCAGCGAAAAGAGGCCCTATAAATATACTTTATCAGTGGAAATCACACAAGCACACCTACTGACATGTAGACAAAAACGACCCACAGGAGCAAGCAATCTGGTTCAACTTTCAGAGCTGGATGGAGGAAAAAACAAAGTACTGCTGGCTGACATTGGGCATTTATGCAGAAATATAACAGAACTTAAAAGAATGCAGTGGAAAAGTGCAGACTCGCCGGCAATGTATAAGACTGAGGCAATGACATAAATCAGCATAAAGCTATTGAACGTTTTTATAAGTTTATGTAAAATTTTATGAAAGTGCCTTAACCCAGGCTGTAATTCCACTGTTACAACCTGACACCAAGAATTAAGAGTCATTGATTGAGAGAAAAGTACGGGTCACGTAGGCGCTGAGGATAAGTGGTATAGAAACGGATGGATGGATTTTTTTGGAGGCGTTGTAAGAAATTAGGATTATCATATTACGATTTAGGTTCAAATGACATCTCGAAATAATTTACAATGAATTACATTTTGGTAATGACTTGCCCAACAGCGCACATCAACACCTGCCTCAATTGAAATGACTTATTAATATGTGCACATTTTGCTACCCAATATCACTGTTGCAAGCTCCACAGGACCATTTGTCTCGAGCAGCTTTCGCCTGGCGGGGAATCCAGAAGCCGGCGGATTGAAACTCAGTGGCCGTGCTCTTTCCAAACTCCTCACTGCGTCTACAAGCTGGCGACAGAAAACCCAAAGTGCTGTGGCCAAAGCGCGGCGGATCATTACCCACAATCACACGCTGACGATACTATTCAACCGCACGAGCTGACAGTTTCTGAATGAACGAGAGTGGCTGTGAGCAGACTCTGGAGCATATGGGAGCGACAGCAGTGAAACACACAGGAGAAGACGGGATAGGCTGCATGAGAATTGTCACTAGATGTTTTAAAAGTGACAGTTTGGAGCTGTCTGGGAGAAAGCGACCTACATAGTCGTTGCTCCAACAATAACACGGCTACACCATGCCAGCTCACAATAACCTCAATGAGTGAAAGTCTGAGAAAGAGCGAGAGAAAGCAGACCAGCGTGGCCAAAATAACACACTTAAAGTGAACTGGAACACTTTTTGTCCACACTAAGAGGTCAGATTTCTTCTTTGAATTGAAATGTGGCTTCCAGACATGCAGGCCTTCAATTGCACATTTTTAGCGTGTGCGTCAATGAGTGCGCAGAGCAGTGGCTAAAGACTATGTCTGAGAGCTTTTTTTTTTCCCGCCTCCTGGGCTCCTCCAGGGCTATTTACGGTGTTCATTCTGCGCACTCAGGCCTCAGGAGGGGAGACTCACTTCTAGGTAAACACTAAACACATCCCATACATATACAGCTCACAAGTGAGGTGTTACGATCAAAGCATTGAGCAAAAAGCTTGAGATGGCTTCATGGGCGAGATAGAGAAGAGGAAGTGCGGGATGGAAAAGTAGAGCATAGGTACTTTTAGCTCAAACCGAGATAACTTATGACACTGTCACGACAAAGTGAATCAATTAAACATCTGTTCTCGCGCATGTTGCCGCTGCGTAACAGACTGGAACTGGAACACACAGAGCGTCGTTGCAGTGGAAGCAGACTGAGAGGTCTTTCATACCACATACTGTATCTACTGCCGTGCGCCGAGCACGTATGAACGTGCGCTCTGAAATGCAACGTGTGTCTTGTTGTTGTGTGTGTGTGGTGAAAACATCTGCTAAGTCACATCTGTCACATTATTTCCCCGTTACTCTCTAATGAGTAGAAACGAAGTTCAACCGCACTCAGCAGTGCACAGGCCTCCGCCGTAGCTGAACAATCAAATTTTTGGATCACAGCCAACGTGTGTTTGCCCTTATGGGTGCCCACAGTTTGGATAGAAAGGAATGTCTTTAGAAGTACTCATTAAGAAATTAAGTCAAATGTTGACATCCATTTTTAATGGGCTCTACCACACTTCAAGTTTTGTGGTAACAGCAATCAAAACAAGGTTGACTATAATGAAACTCAGTACCAGACACCCATTAAGTTTAAAAGCGAAAACAATTTAGGATCACTACCAAATGTATAATGCACATCAAAATTTAACCAGTTCTTGTCTGCTAGTGTTTGCATAACAAACTCGAATGGCACTGCAGAGCTCAGACCTCCACTTAGGCAGAATTTGGATCTGTTTCATGTTTGGAATATCTAACTGATGCGTTCCATTGATACAAATTAAAGAGAATTATGAAAAAGCCTTACATCAACCTTCAATGGCATCCCCAGTTTTTGCATTATCTTGCGGAAACAGTGCCTGTTTTGTTGAAGTCTATTGTGAGATGGTAGCTTAGCCTTACAGGTCCAACTCAAGGATCCATTCACGACCACATACAATCTGATTGACAGGCAATCATGCAAGCCCTAATTCCAGCTCCCCCTGCAAACCTTAAAAAGGATCAACAGTATAGAAAATGTACTGATGGAAGTCGACTTTTATTCTAAAGACATTGTCTGGAAAAATTCCACTAATGGCTTTCCTATAATGTACTCTTCCATGCGGGAACTACGAGCACATGAAAGCAGTCATCTGTTGCGCAGCACCTTTACTGGTGCGGCTCTTCCTTTTTTCTGTGGAATGCTATAATTGCCTCTAAAAATTCTATCACTTCAAAAAGCATCTCGATGAGCGTGAAATGTGGATTATGCGGGCGTATCGATGATGGCAGGGGAGCGTTCGCCTGAGTGCCTTTGAAACGCGGCGTCCAGCCGTCGCCACTCAAAACCACCGGCGGGATGCTCTCGCTCGGTTGGCGAGATTAACAAGAAAAACTGACTTTCTGCGAGAGGTAATAGAATTACATTGACAAACGCGAGCATGTTTCAGGAGACCAAACGCTACTAATTATCTGCATCCAGGATTTATATTCCTCTTGTGAGGCCTCGCTTTTTGTCCCTGAAAGTCCACACAATGTGACTCCTAAAACTGATTTATGGCTTTGACACACATAAATGCCTTTGACGGGATAATTCCTCTCAAGAGTGCAATCAGAAATATAATGTAGCTGTGTCAGGAGAGCGGGCCAGTGGGTCGAGGGTGAGTTGAGAAACACAGCAGCCGCCTTTAATGTTCGGCAGTCAATTTGAACATGTAACATGCTTATTACGGAGGTATGTAACTCTGGAACAAAGAGACAATAACAACTGGGTGAAGTCTTCGCATTAACATCTTAAACAAAAAGTGGAGAGCATCTCCCGGAAATACTAGACTCAAATTAGACAGTCGAGTCGAACCGCCATTGTTGGTTTATCCTCCAGGGAATTGAAACTGAATGAGCTTTGTTCCAGATATTGTCACTCACATGATTCAATACGCACCAGCTTAGTCCACATATTTTGTGCACCACTTTATCCCGGTCAGGGTAATGGGAAAACCCGAACCCAGCTACCTTCTGGTGAATTGAAAGCCTTCTGTGATTACGGCTCGGGTGAGTGTGCCAATGTGTCTCTCAAGCATCCTCTCATCATGCGCACGTATGTCTGTTCATCTTTTACATCATGCTCTTTCAACTTTCCCCCGTTGCCAGGTAGCGGGCCGGTTGTTTTCTGCCTTGTTGGGGTAAATTATGGATCAGGTGGCTGGCGAGTTGTCAGTTGAGGCAGTGATGCCAAAAACACTGCAGGCATTCCCTGGTCCATATACGCATATTTTCCAACGACAGCACCGCCGCTCAACCCCACCTCGAAGATAAAGTAACTTCAGGCTGACATGTATGGTTTGCAAAGAAATGTAAAAGAACACATGCAGTACAGACCGTTATCGATATGCAATTGAAAGGCGGACACACCCATCAACGGATTCACTCCCCCACCCCTTTTGCAAATCAACATTCACACAGATGAGGCGCATGTTTGGATCAATATCTGCCGAAAAGAAGCATCGCACATGAGACATTTTCAACGGTGATTTCAAAGAGGATGGTGGGGGGCTAGATGAGAGGAGTAATATTAAAAAGATGTGGAGAGGGAATCAGGAAAGGGGGGGTGGTCTTGGTGCGGTTTTAGCATAGGGAGCCTCACAGTGTCATTACTGTGTCTCCGAGCTGAGGAGCGCAGGGGTCAGAACTGATCCAAACCCACACTGACAAGTGCAAATGGGATTCTGCTGTCTGTGGCGACACCCTCAGCGCACACATCCCAGCGCCTAAACACACACACACACACACACACACTTTTGCCTTAAACCCTCCCCCCCTTCTTTAACACACACACACCATTTCCCAAACGCATCAGTCTGTATACACCATCGCTAACACAATCCACAAAGATTTGTAGTCATCTCTGCTCTACTTTCCAAGACTAATTCAACATTGCCACTCAAGTGAGGCGAGTTATTTTTGTGCTGTTTCATGCCTAATGAATTTAAAACAAGTCGAGGCTAACATTTTGTACTGAGATTTTGCAGAATTGCAAAACAAAGATTCCACACATGGAGGCATGCAAACAGGACAATCATGTGGTTGAAGGTATGCTGTGTTGACCTGCTCATTCAACCTTGATTTATCACCACACAACAGCCCGCAGGAAAGGATGGTCCCTAATTTGGAAATAAAAGTTACTGCAGACATTTTTTTTTTTTTGCATGACTCACACGTTGATTAAATAGAAAAATATGAAGTGAGGTTTAAAATGTGGTATGTACTTAAGGAAAACGAAATGAATGCATAGACAACTCTTGAGTAATGAAGGCAATGAATATTTACAACCAAGAGGAAAACCGCAAATGAGCATGTTTCCTCGCTGCCTTAACCTGCGTGTTCAGACTGTTAGGCAACAACTAAATCAAACCAAAAAAAAAGTGTTCTTAGAAATTAGATATGAAAAGCATGAAATATGCATTTCCCACTTAATTTCCCACTGTACCAGTGCCGCTTCTGACACAGGCTCTCTCCTCCGCTCTTCCCAGAGCATCTTTTATTCAAGACTGATATTCTAAAAGCTGAACTATAACAATCTATTTCCCCTCACACTCGCCACTTCTGATTTTCTGATGAATATTTTAAGGGAGAATGTCATGAAAAAGACGACGAACGGACGGAACTCCACTCCAGTAGTCATCCTCATCTCCCTCATCCTCCATCAGTTTTACAAGACAGCTACAAGATCCTGGTGGAAGACTCACTAAAGGAGCAGATTTGCTTAATTTTCTACATGATTTAACAATTTGTGAAGTGAGTATTCAGGGCCGTGACTGGGAGAAAGGAGGACCAGGGGCGGAGGGGTCGGTTAGTAGAGGGGAGACCCAAAGTAGGGTATGAAGTGAAGAGGAGCCAAGTGAAGAATAAGAATATAAACTCCAGAGCTCATTCTTATTTCTGTAACTTTAAAAGTTAGATTTGTAAAAGTAAATTATATTTTAGTGAGTACACAGAAAGTACTCAAGTCCCTCTTGCCTATTTATACCTGAACTGGAATGCCAGTGTGTGACACACGGCTTGACAAGCGTGGCTATTGTTCTCAATCTTCGGAGTGACATCAAGCACGCTACTACAGCAGGGTAAACGGCAAAGCGGGCAGGTGGTACTCACAGCCTCTCGGTGTTACGTGGGATATTCCTGGGCATGGTCCTGAGCCCCAGTCCGTGGCAGTCGACTGTGGTGCCGCTGCAGGTACACAGGGCAGGGCAGGCGCCCGCGCTGGCCGGCAGCAAGGCGCACAGCATCACGCCCCACGCGCACAGCTCCAGCGGGCCAAAATACATCCTTTTGCCTGGCATAGTCAACACCATCCCAGCCTGACTTATTTCTTCCTGTCCACCTCCTAAGAAGTCCCACTAAAATAAAAAAAATAAAAAAATTAAAAAAAAGTCTATATTGTCAGGCAAGATAATAAAACAATATAATTTCCTTTGAAGAGTTCAGCAAGGCAAATTCCTTTTTTTTGTTTTGGTCTTGTAGTTTTCTTTTAGAGTTTGCTATCCCCCACCAAAAAACAGTTCTCTTGCTCTTATTGTCTCCTTGCAAACTCTTCTCCTGCCTTGGTTGTGTGGAGTGGCTGTGGTGTGCGCACGTCTCCTCCTCACTCAGTCCCACTGCGCTCTGCTTGCCTAAAGAGAGAGGGAACAGGAGGAAAGAGCAGAATGAAAAAAACTCTTTCTCTCGCTCTCTCTCCGACACACACTCACACACACACACACTAGTCATCCATCACAAGAATCTACAAATAGCAGACCCCCACGACTCCACCCCTACCCCTCCTCACACAGTATACACCCCCCCAATCAGAACCCTGCCTGAACTCCCTCTCATTCTCAAGATCCTTCTTTCATTCCCTGGATTCTATTCACCATCCACATCTACTCCACATATCTTTATCTGTTTATTCCCACCCACTCAACTCCTTCTTTTCTCCCAGGTTGCCTCCAGGCGTACCCCCAAGAGAGCAGCACCTAACCTGCATGACACTGCATAACCCCTGCCTGAAGGGGCTGTGCAGGGGAGCTCGGGCTTTGTGTGTGTGTGGCTGTAATTGCGTACATGTAACAAAGGTGAATCCAGCAGGGGTGAATGGAATCAACACCACAGCCCCTCAGAGGCTAAGAAAATGACTGTGTATCTCAAGTGTAGCCACATGTGCAAATAGTCATTTGAGAGATGATGTCACACGATAAACGAATGAGTGGTAGCTACAACCTGCTCTGTTGATGAGATTTAAGGATGTAGATTGGCATGGCATTTAAAGTGGAGGAAGATTAAGAAAAGAAGCATATGTGGATATCACTTACTGAATATTACTTTCAAGCAAAAGACTGCCATTTACTCTCAACGCATCATTGCGACTTTTCTATCTTTATATTAATTTGCATTTCGAGGGACACTACATGTTGATTTGGGCTTGGAACGTCTCATTACTGGGAGTTTCTGACAGACGCGAAAACAGAAATGTTCACGCTGCACAGTAATGTCTGTGTGTCAAATTGCTACCAAGATGGGGAGGGGGGGATTTGGGAAGAAAATAAGAGGAAACAATTCCAAAACAATTTTGCTTGAGGCTTGTGTGGAGCACTCTGTAGTGTACACTATCTCTGTTTCACCCAGGCAGCCAAAATGTGAGTCAGAGCATAGTTGGAGACTCTTTACATCATTTTGCAGCCAGATCCAATTTTGGTGACTGATTATTAGACATATCAACTTGTGTATTAGTACTTTCCTGGACTTGATCAGACCTGATTGCTGCCAGGCAACTTTGGAAAGAAATCTTGTCTTTCTGGCAATTGTTCAGTATTTATTAACTTAATTGACCTCCATTTAACTTATGGTAAAATGTCAATAAACAACACAGCTGTCTTTAGTCAGTGCTGTGCTTATGGTTCACCTCGGGACACTTTGAATCCACAGAGGGATTTTGCTACAGGGTGTATCCCTCCTAACATAAACACGGCCCAAAGAATCTCATTCATTGACAGATGCATGAACAAAGTTGGCGAAAAGCATATGTGCACATGCAGGTGTACTTATGGATACTTCTGTCAGGAGAGGGACGCAATTTGTCTCAGTAAAAGTGTCGGCACGGTGTAGATCTTCCCTAATTAAAGAGGGGACAGAGGGGTGTTTAGTGGTATGTGTGTTGGGGTGGGGGGGTGGGCGTCATTCCATTTTAGGAATGCTTACAAAAAAAAAACACTGCAGGAATTATTCTGGTACTCTCAAGGTTGTGGGGGGACATGCCAGTAATTTATAATTAGACTAGAAAAGGGAGAAGATGCAAAACAGAAGGCCTTATTTAACCTGCAGGAGCAATACAGTAGATAAAATAGATAACGGAATATTATTGCATATGTACAAAACAAATATCCACATTTCATTTATTTGTGAATAGATAAAATAAAGAAATAAAAGTGTCACCTTTTTAAAGTCATAAACATATTTAGAAGTTAAATGCAAGTTAGTTACAGTTATTCATGACAAGACAAAACTATGCCAAAACGATGCAAGAGCATCAACTCACTATTTACGTAGTGGCTGTCCACAGACACACACTTGACATTGACATATTATTTTCATATCAGTTGTTTTGACTCGTTTAAACACTGACTTTGATAGATGGTTAACTAAATCACATACAAAACCAATACAGTCATGTTCCCATTATGGACACGTCTTTACGGTGCATGAGAAAATTATGCCATTTTCACCAGTATTTACAACATGTACTTACAATACCAAACATGCATTGATGGATACCATAATGACATGCCTACTGCATCCACCCACACACCTTCAAATAATTTATTGCAAACTGCAAAGACTTTGGTAAAAGTTAAAGCTCAAGCTATTTTGCATCCCTGTCATTATTTCTATTTGTTGCTCATGTTTTTGTAGGCTGGGATTTCTTTATGTTTTTATTTGCTGCTGTATTAAGTCATCACAGTCTCCTCGTCAATCTTATTGACTGCAGTGGATACACTGACTCACTAAAATATATTCTATGGATGCTTCATAAAACAGGAAATTATATAGAGCTTGCACAGAAAAGACGATGGTTGTATTTATCTAAATGTGTATATTTTTTTAGGATGGATGTTAGGATTTATTTTGTCCTAAATTCAATACAATACATTACAGCAAGCTATTCAAATGACTGAAGGCTATCTATTTAAAACTAAACAGTGCTACCTGGTGGCCATAGTAAGAAACGCAGGCGATCGCTTGAGATGAAAATAACAAAAACAGAATACGTTTTAAGTCTTTTAATAAGTTCTTTGTTGGATTTCACAGTAGTATTAACACCACCAGTCAACACAGTCCATTTAGTTGACTTTGCCACATCATGTTTGTATAGTAACAGCTTGGCAGAGTGGCCATGGAACTGGATGAAATCACAACTGAGAGAAGAACTTTAAACAAGTAACAGTGGCTCAAGACCCTCACAGAAAGAACCTCACTAACAACTTTGGCAAACTGCTTCATTTGCCCTCAGCCAGAAATACAAAAACGGGTCAAATGTTTTTCACAGCTTATTCAGTATGCATGCGAATGAAAACTATGCACAGCTACAAAGAAAGCAGAACTGACTAAATTTACTCAAAAGAGCACAGACACATTTGAGGGACAGCAGTAAACTCCAAAAAATGTAAAAAAAACATACCACAGCAAATAATTCCCAAATTCCCAGACAGAAATAAATGTATAGAAACTGACCTTTGGGCCTCATATCTCAAGTTCGCATTACTGAAAAACACTCTACTTAAGTTAAATTATAGCATTTTATCAAGTTTGGGAGCCGTAAAAAAAGTGAATTGCACAAAAAAATTGTGTTAAATAGAAATTGCAAACATGGTAAGTTAAGAATTCGATTTTAAGGCACATCTATGAGCGTCTAAACTCAACATTTCTGTGAAATGGTCCCTGTCAATGAATAAAAAAATACATTTTTGTAACAAAAACAAACAATAATAAAACATCAGTGGCCATTCATTCACTTGTTTTTTTTAACCATTTGCAAAAGGACAGACTCAAATAGAGCATAGCACCCTCACACATCAACACAAACCCAGTCTCTGACAAATACACACAAAACAAATCTGACAGCCTCCTCTTTGACACATAATAAACCTTCAAATTAAAAAAGGTACCAGACAGCTAGATTGGAAGTTTCCTCACTTGTAGTACAACCTAAACGAAATTCAAAAGTGAAAGGGTAAACATGAATTGAAAGCTACAATGTATTTTTTTTTTTTTAAATAAGAGCAAAAATCATTGGTGGTATATAAGAGCTAACAATAACAACACTCATAGCGGAGACAAAGACTCACCCCTCCACTGTCGGTGTCATCAGAGCAGGTGGCTGTTGGCCTCTGCACTTTGCCATTTTCCCTGCCTATTGATACTTGACTTCCCAATACTTTCTTCTGTTTTGACAAACAAAACCATTTGATTTACTAGAATTATTAATTAAAATAGTAATTACCATGAGAAACTAACGTTTCCTCCAATTAATTGCTCAAATTAGAAAACAACCTCAATATATATATATACATACAAGAAATTAACATCAACAAACCTTAATTATTCCACCCAAAGAGCGAGATCGCCAGTGCTTCCTGCTGAATGGCGAGCGGGGATCCGCTGAGGGCGTGGTCACCAATGGCTGCTTCTCAAACTAAACGCACACAAACACGACGCGTTAGCCTGCTCAGTTGCAACACGTGTCTCATCTCATTTCGTCGATATCTCGTTGATACACTGACCTGCCTGATGAGTTTCTTCTTCTTGGCAGAGTTGGGCATGTTGTTGACTTGCTGGTAAAGTTCCTGCAGAGCTGATTCAGTGTATGTCCCAGTATCCGTGGACTTTGTCGAGCTGGTGCCACTGATCTTTCTCGCGTAAGGAGAACGAATAAACGTAGACTGGGGCACAGCCGGCGGCTCTTTGGTCCCTGTGACAAGCGTCAGGTCATCCTAGAATAAGCAGGTACATTTCACTCAAGATTTCAATGTCAAAGTCATACCACTCAAAGCTGAGCTGAACTACACAATGAAATCCAAAAATCATAACTAGATGGAATACATGCAGAAAATAAACACAATGGTTAGTCAAGGAAAGATTTTAACACAACTCAATGAAAAAACATGGGGGAAAACTGCTTACGGAAAATAAACAATAGTTCGTCGAGGAAAGATTTTACCTCAACTCAAAGAAAAAAATACAGGAAAAAAAATGCTTACCTTTGAGTGAAGAGGTTTAAATCTGGTGAAGTACATATGCGCATATTCTTTGATATATGGAGGGGCCTTCAATGAAAGTACAGTAAATGTAAATAGAATGTTGAGAACTGTTAGGATTCAAATTGACATAATCACACGGACACTAAATGACAGTAACTACACATTCATCTTAATATTTCGGATTCTTTATGAATTCCCTGTTTTGACATTCCCCATTGTATTTTTTTCACATTCCCTCGTAATACTCAAGTTTACAGGACTGATATTCCATTCTAAACAGGACCGTTTTCTGTGCTAGTTTACCTTGAAAAGCTTTTGAGAGTGCCTGATGAGAAATGCGATGCGATTGTTTAGCTTCTCGATGTTTTCCTGAAGTTCACTTGCCATCACCTGCAAAACAAGACATAGGGAAAGATTACAAGAAATGAACGAAATAATGGGTTTCATGGAATGTAAAAAGTAACTAAATGATCCGTACATTTTTGGGCCAGATAATTTGTGGCGCAAACATGGTTGCTAGATTGATAGCAGACATCTTGTTGACGTGCTGGTTGCGTGCGGTGTGATAGAGGAGGTCCAACAGGAGCTTCAACAGACTGCGGTTGACTGGTGGTAGCAGCATGAAAAGCAACTGATAGGCTTCCACCTGCCGCTCCTTGTCTGGAGTCTTACTTTTATCTCCTTTCTCATCAAAAAGAGTTAGCTCTGTGGACGTTAGAAAGGTATTTCATATAGAAAGTCAAGAAGCATAATATTTGGTTTTGAGACATGAAATGATAGCCACCTCCGATTTTAAGGTGGACATGGTAATGTCTGTGCATTAGCAGGGGCTCAGGCAACTCTCCCAGGTAGGCTTTGAGCAGCGAGGCGGCATCATTGGGGTGGAAGTCTCCTGTCTCGAGATCTATTTCTGCCCCGGCATTCAGCATCTCCCTCAGTGCGGCCTGTCGGAGGCTGTGGCCTGGCACGCGGAACAGCCCCTCCATGTGAAGATCTGGGAGAAAGCCCCAAAGGCAAAAACATGATGTCAGCAGGTGGACACAGCGAGAGACGGAGTGAATGAAACGTGAAATGAGAGCACGCGTGCTGAGGCAAAGTGCTTCATAATGAATTATTGACGGCAGCATTGGGGCCCAGTGTCCACTTTTGTGCAAATACGTCATCGGCTTTCCAAAAATAAATCAAGAAGACGTCATGCTAATTCAAGGCTAGCAGGCAGCAGTGGGGTTGTCACAAAATTCAAAAGGCAGAGGATGACTGAGCAGTAAACAGAGGTAATGGTAATGCAGCGTTATATAACCCCTGCAAACACATTCAGAGTGTTCTTGACATTTTCTCTATAACTAACAGATGACATTTATTTCTAAGTGCTATATACTGAGCAGTGCTTGCCAACCTTTACTGGGCCAAAACATACATATAATCAGACAGCATCACTAAACATCACTAAAAAACACTCACTTTTGCTCAGGTACTCAATCAGTTGATAGATCTGCGCTATCCCTTCTTCAGTCAAGGGCGCGCCGAAAATTGCACCTTTCTCTGGGGGGTAGAAAAACATTCCAGTAAATGCGGTTGCAGTCGCACCAAAAAAATAGAGGTGATCTGGATTGTATCTGCAATAGTCAAAATCAAGTGACTTGAGCCAGTACTCAAATATGCAGTAATCAGGCCATTCCATACATGTTAGTGCTGTGCAATGAACAGATTCCCTCCCCCCCATCTTTATTTCTTTGGGAGGGGTTCGCCATGCTCGGGGGTGCTTTTGCATCCCAAATCCAACGCTGAGTTCTTATACAGTCGGAGACTAACAATAAGAGTGGAATTTAAATAAAGTCAAATTAGCATATGGATTGAGGAGAAAAAAAATGACCTTTTCGCTTCAGGAAGTTTAACGAGCGGAGGAAGCCAGTAGAGGAAGGCACCCTGGGCTCAGAGTCACCAGTGAGCTGTGCAAACTCATCTCCAGGGAGGTCGATGAGTCGTGTGACATGTGACAAGACCAGATCTGTAAAGATCTGCGGATGTTCATGTTTCAGCCTCTCGACAAAGAAGTCCGGGTCGAAGATGACGGGCTGGCACATGTTCGATGTTTCCATGCTTGTAAATACACCGCATCTTGTCCCCATGCGTGGAGGGAAAAACAGGTTCAAGTGAAATTGCTCCAGATTTGTCCAAACGGATCGTCAATAGTAAAGCAGCATTATAAAATAAGAAGGCTACATAGCATTGTTAGCTCATGACACAGAATATCAAGAATTCAAAACGATCAGACACAACGTAAAGGTACCCGCATTCAAACACAGTAAAATACGTTAAACTACACATTTTTTCTTTCTAAAGTAACATCCATTTTTGAGTACGTACCTCTTCAGCTTCTGTGTATTTTGATTACTGTCTTCAGCCGCCATCTTCAATTTGAATCTTCCGCTGTTACGTTTTTAGTTCTGCCTTTTGATTTCTGATTGGCCACAATGTCATGACGTCAGACAACGTGGCCGCTGATTGGATAGATGCGAAATATGTCAACGTTTGTATTTTAGGTTATGCATTTGGTATAATTTTCATCCTTATCAGGATGCACTTTTATTTTAACTGAAAGCATAATGTAATAGAATGCTATGTCAGAAGAAACATTTGGCAAGACTTCATTGAAAATAACTGCAGGTTCTGAGAAAAACATTTATTCATATTTGCCTGTATACATACAAAATTATTTACACGTCCGATTGTGTTTACGATAAATACAAAAAACCTTTGTCAATTCACATGGCAACCTTTAAAAATCAAACTTCAAAAGAAATGTATGCAACACCTTGATAAAATAAAAAAACAACATTAAAATCATAGACTTGTAATCTCTTCTTGTGTTATCCCAGAATCCTTTGCCATGGAATAGAAATGACCTCGTTTTTTGAACAGATTATTTGGAGAATCAAACTCCACTATCCTGCCAGCATCGAGCACCATCACTCTGTGGACACGGAGGACAATAATGAATTTTCATATAGCTGGGACACATGCAGCGTAAGCAAAACTGAAAAGAACCAACCTCGAGCTATCCATGATGCTGTGCAGGCGGTGGGCGATGGTGAGAACGGTGCAGTGCGCAAACTCTTTCCTGATGGTCGTTTGGATCAGGTTGTCTGTCTCCAGGTCCACAGCTGCTGTAGCCTCATCCAGGATTAATATGCGGGACTTCCTGAGCAGCGCCCGAGCTAGACACAGCAGCTGCCTCTGTCCAACACTGTGTAGAGGTGTGGCACACAAATGCACGTTAGTAGTTGAGCTGGTACAAACATCTGTATCACTGGAATTTAAGGATAACTAGAAGAAGTAGTAAATCCATGTGAGCTCTGCTAGCACCACCCACCTAAGGTTCTCTCCTCCTTCTGCAACCTCATAATGCAATCCCTCCTGCAGCCCGGCCACATATTCCTTAAGATGGGAAAGCTCCAGTACTTTCCAGAGGTCCTCATCAGTGGATCTGTCAAAGGGATCCAAGTTCATCCTCAAGGTTCCAGAGAACAATACTGGATCCTGCACAGGGTCAAAGTGATCAGAATTTGTATTTGGAGCCATTTTATGGCATCATCTTGCATTTGTGTGTACCTGTGGTATGATAGTGAGGTTGTTTCTTAAGTCATGCAGACCTATTTTAGAAATATCAACACCGTCTATGAGGATTCGACCCTCAGCAGCTTCAATGATTCGGAACAAACAGTTGGTCAAGCTGGATTTCCCAGCTCCCGTGCGTCCCACAATACCAATCTGAATGGAAATAAAGCTTTGAGTGAATCCGATGTGATTGAGTAAATCTACATAAAAAAATAAATCCACACGAAACCTTCTCAGTGGAGCCAATATCACAGGAGATGCCATGCAGCACCAGATCCAAACCGGGTCGATAACGGACTTTGTAGTTTTCAAACTGCAGTCTTCCTGCATCAGGCCACTTGTCTGCTGGCCGAGTGTCAGTCACCCACTCGGCCTATGGTCACAAAAATGTCACATTAAATCCCATGAGTACGAGGTGGAGGGATCTATTTGTGTGCGTTTTATAATATTTTCTAAAAGGCTTAAATAACAGAATAAAAGTGCTTAATATGAAATAATCATTGAAACTTTATATTTTGTATCATGACTACAGGGTCAGTGGCAGCTATGGCGGGGTCACCACAACATGGGGGGGGCAATTACTCAAAAAAGCTGAACTACTGTACTCCAAATTATGTAAATGACACAGATGAGTACTGTAATATTGCATTTTTGTATAGTGTGGATGCTTTGTGCATTTAAGGGATATCGTCAGTGTAAGTACTTTTATATTGACATACCTCATTTTCAAGGACGCTGTATTCACTCACTCTCTCCACGGCGACAATATTGGTCTCTAGCTCCGACGTCATCCGAACAAGCCAGTTCAGGGTTTGCGTTACCTACAAATCCCACATCGAAAACAGAATTCACATCACAATAGCTTGGTCCAACGACTACCATCGTCACAGCATGACTCACATTCAGGGCGTAGGATATGGAGAGTCCCACCAGGCCGCTGTCTAGAGTATCTCTGGAAATAACTGCAAGCAAAGCAGCAAAAAACACCACCAGATTCCCGACAAATTCCAAACGAACTGCCAGCCATCTGTACAAACACAAAATAGACCCTCTTCATTTAATAACACCATCAGTGCGATCATGAGTCATTTAACTCTCTGACCTGTTCGATACAATCCACGGGTAGACGGTCTTCAGGTTTTCATCCATGGTGGCTTCATTGTGCTGGAGGAACCTTTCTTGATGGCCGTAAGCTCTTATCACAGAGAGGCCTGACACGGTTTCGCCAAAGTGGGAGTAAATGGGAGAACGAGACACTGAGTCCAGCCGACGAAGCTGCCTTGATGTCGCGACGTAGAAGCGCTGGATGAAGATGTCAAGTGAAGAGAATATCAAACTAATAATACCAATAAAAATATGTGACCCGACCCTGGATAAGCGATAAAAGATGGATGGATAGATGGATGGATAGATGAATGTTTCTGTATACAATTGTGCATCTCACCTGGACAAAGAAGTAAACCAAAGCCAAGGGAATGATGACAACAGTGAAGAAGGGAGTGGCCAGACAGATGACAAAAAGGGTCCCCAGTACCCCCAACAGACACAGCATCCAAGAGCGGACGGACTGTGGGATGGCTTCATCGATTGTAAATATATCCTATTGGACAAATATAGAGGTAATGTGTATATTTTGGGAGAACAAACGTAACTAAGACAACCGTTTGGATCCTTTTGGATTAAATCTGACCTTTGCAAAGCGGTTGACCACCCTACCAATGGGCGTGGTGTCAAAGAAGACCATTGGCGCACGAAGTATGTTTTCCAGCAGTCTTGAATGCAGGATTCGAGAAGCTTCAATGGCGGCATTGGCCAGTAACAGAGTCCCGAGGAATATTAAGAGGCCTGCCATGGAAAGAGTTTCATATGAATATAAAAGATTGCAGCATGCAACAAGAATTTGAAAATAATTCATTGTACTCATAACGCTTACCCTGAGCCACTCCCAGAGCGCCAAACACCCCCACCCTGGTGTCTCTCTTTTCTGCAGGGTATGTCATGTTGTAGTACTCCACCGCATCATTAGTCCAGTCACTGAGCCAGATATTCTGGCCAATGAATGCAATGTTCTGGATGAAGTACACTAGGAAAACTGTGGTAGTATATCCCCAGCCCATGGACCTCAGGTACTCGAGGTAGACTGAAATTTTCACCTGGAGATTAAAGAGGGATGCTGTCAGCTATACATGATGTCATTTCTTGCTTTATTTGTGTCATTAAGTTGACTGCAAAACCTACATGTCCTGTCTCCATAGCTTCCTTCTCGATTAGCCTTTGGCCTTTCTTTGTTTCTTCCTCATTTGGAGATTTCCTTGAAGAGCCGTTTCTTCCCGCTCTAAAACTACAAGAAAACAAAGAAGTCTTGCTCAAACTTTCATGAATTTTACCACCCACTTCCCCACAGTAATCCCATACCTGCTGTTGCGCTGGCTACGGCGGATGCTGTTTCCCCTCTTCAGAGTCGTCGTTACAGTGTCTTCTAATGGGGAGTCTGGTTGGGTCTCATCTCCCTCTGGGATCATGTCCTCATCTCCAACACCATGGCCAGGCTCTGTACAAGAGGGGCACATTAGTTTACAATGCATACAACGGTAGTTTATTATTTCACTTTTAGCACTCTCAACAAAATCAATTGTTAAAACAAGTACAAACTGAATTGATAACTTTTTGTAGCTTGCAATTAAATCAAATATGTTTCTAATGCAGAGAGATATTGACAGTATGTGACTAAACTAATTTAGCTCAGGCAGGCATACATTATACTGTGGTGGAAAAACTGAATTACCCGACTCAGACTTGGTGGAATTTTTATTATTATTGTGCTCTTTGGCATACGTGTCCAAAAATTCGGAAAAGGCGCCTTTGCTAGCACGGAGGCTGTTGTAGGATCCAACCTCAGAAACCACTCCGTCAACCAGGACTACAATTTCATCCACATGAGGCAGGAAGCTCACTCCATGAGTCACTAGAATACGGGTCTGCACAAACAAAAACACACACAGGGTTTAAGCACGTGATTTTAGGTAAAAAGTAGAAAATATAAACAACTAGAATGGCTTCAATCCAATATCTCTGGTTAAGTCTGTCGTTGATTTTCAAAGCTGCAAAAGATGCATGGACAGACCTTTTTTTTAAGTGTTCCATTAGGTCCGATCACTTTTTCAAAAAGATGCTTCCCCACATGAGAGTCCACAGCAGACAAGGGGTCATCCAGCAGATAAATATCTGCCTGACTGTATGCCGCTCTGGCCAAGCTCACACGTTGCTTCTGACCCCCTGAGAGGTTGATGCCCTAAAGAAAAGAAGAACAATAGAACAACATAGACCAAATACATTTTAAAAAGTCACTTTTTAAGTGAACTTTGAAAGCCTCCACGAATATTTAACTCAGTGAACACATACCAAATATGTACACAGGCCATGCACAAACAGAGAGCAAAAAAAACACATTCTTTTTATTTGTGACTCCTTGAACGCTTCTCTTACTTTCTCCCCAATCTCAGTCATGTCACCGCCAGGGAGAAGCTCTAGATCTGGACCAAGGGCACAGGCCTGGATCACCTCCTGATATCGCTTCTCCTCGAGGGGGGAGCCAAACAATATGTTATCCCTCAGGGTGGCATTTTGGATCCATGCTTGCTGTGGTACAAAGGCAAGTGAACCCTGGAAAAGAAGATTCAATGAATGGTTCGATTTATTTGAAAATATCTCGTCTTCACTCACAAATGTTCTCACTTTTCCTAATAAATATGGAAGAACTTAAACTCGCCCTGTACAGGGATTGTTTTAAGCAAATACTGAAGATGTCACCTGAATGTTGATGAAGCCTTTGGTGCTATGCATTTCTCCCAAAATGGCCGACACCAGAGAGGACTTGCCCGAGCCGACAGCTCCCACCACTGCGACCAGCCGACCTGGCTGGATGTCCAAACTCACACTGGAATGTAAACGCAAGATGAGAAAGTTCATTCAAAACTCGAGCAGTACGGTATTACGTGCGTGGTGTGGATGTTTTTAATGCAGAACTTGTACTTTTTAAGTTGGGGCTCGCCATCTTTTTCCCACGAAAAGGAACCATCAGAAACATTAACAGCAGAGCCTAAAAGACGCACAGGATAGATTTATTGCACATATGCCAAGATGAAGGTTATACTAGAAAAGCATAGACATACTGAAGCTGGGGTCATGGCGCACTACATCACTTTCAAGGTCTTCGCCTCCCAAAAACTTTTCAAGACGCTTTCTGGACACCGTCATCTACATTGCGAAAAGACAGAAAAACAAAATGAGCCTTTAAGGACAGACACATTACGTCTGAATGTGTCATGTGACTTTGTGCCCTTACTTGCACAATGGCAGCGATGAGCATGGGTAGCATGGCCAGAGGAAATCGAAGGAGGTTGAAGAGAGAGATAGAAGTGAAGGCTTTTTCAGCGGTCAACACGTTGTCTGAACTTACGGCCACAAACACGCCAAAGGTGGCCAAAGACACCTGGTACACACAGAGATGGACAGTGTGTGAGAAGTTGACACAACATTCTTTTGTTCCTTTTGTGACTCATTGACAAGACTGACCACAGCTGGAGCACTGGTGAAAATGAATGTGGAGACAGATGTGAGGTAAGCAAACTTCTTCATGACGTTGAGTTCTTGGCCTCTGATGCCTTGAACCTGAGCTTGGAATGATGGCTCCCATGCATACAGCTTTAGAATCTAGCAAGAGAACAAAAGAGGGAATTAATTAGGACACAAGAAGTGGAGAATCTCTCTGGTTTTATTTATAATAAAACATTTGTTTCTTAGTGGCATCATATTTTTTTTTTCAGAACTCTAATATGGCCCTCAAGGGAATGTAGAAAAAAATGGCCTTGTTTGAAAAAAGCTTTCCTCTAACCTCAAGCACACAGAAAACCTTTGAGTTCTTCGACTGAGCAATGCCACATGTGGTGGTTGCACAAAAGAAGGTCCTCCGGGTTAAGCGCCTCTGAAGCTCAGAAGGTTTTGATCTAAGACCTGACAATGTACCTATTGTTTTTGGATCTCCTGTTTAATTTTGTGTGCTTATTTTTTCTTCTTAGTTTCTTGGCCAGCATTCTTAACATTTATGCCTTTTAAAATACTTCCTCTGTGTTCATTTATATCCCTTTTGCACGAAACGCTCTTTGCCTCAATAAGTGATGATAAAAGCATTGCCACTGATTCTAAGTCCATGATTTCAGTGAAGACGAAAAAAGCTCACCTTCATGCCGTTGAGTATTTCATTCATTATTTTCAATCTCTTGTCTTTGAATTTCATGTTCTCAATCTGAAAGGAGATGATGTAAATCAGAAGGGACAGTAGTTAAATAGAGAAAAGACGACTGAAACGACAAATGAAATACATCTACATAATTATACCAACTGCTCCGTATGTGTGTTTATTACCTGGAATTTTCTAGCCTTGTTGGCCAGAAGTCCATTAATTGGCACCATGAGAATCATGACTAAAAGTCCAGCCAACACAGAAGGTCCGAGCTCCTGCCAAAGGAACACAATGGACAAGGCGATCTGCAGAGGGCAGGACCACAGTAGGTGGATAAAGTTCGTCACGTCATTGAAGCGCTGGGCATCGGCAGACATCAGGTTCACTGTTTCGCCGACCGTGGACTCTTTACGCGTGTCATTAGACACCACCAGTGCCTTGAGGGGAATGTGAAAATTCTGGATATTAGTGGGGTTTTTTTTTTTTTTCATTTATTTTTGTTTGCTAATTTGTATGCTATATATAATGAACTTCATGTCGCAAATATTCAGAATTTTTTTGTGTCCAAAATACTTTGGACCATGTACACATTTTGAAATAATGAGTCAGATGTGTCTATATTTGCATGCATGATTTAAAGAGATACTTACACAAATTTTTATATCGAGCAGTTTTTATTTGTACCTTTTTGTAAACAGCAGCCATAATAGCAGTCCGGACCTTCATTCCGAGCACAAAGCAACGCTGGAAGTACTGCTGCAGAAAGAGAGACTGCAGAAGGGCCACCACCAGAAGCAACACTGCATAAAGATAACCTTCCCATGCATGGGTGCTTTTGTCTTGAGTGAAAGTGATCATCAACCTGGGAAGACACAGAGACAAGGTGACATATGCATCACAATGACCCCCGAGGTTTCTCCTAAAATATATAGTAAATACTTCAGAATTGTTAGTAGTCAGTATAGTCATTTAGACGTGGACTTACTTTAGCAGCTGAGGACTGACAAAAGAGAAAAGGTCTTGCAGAAGTTTGAAGAGGGCCGACTCGAGTAAAATTCCTTTAAATGTCTTGTAAATAGTGGGTATGAGCCATGAGGTGGGATAGGTTTCTTCTTCTTTCTTTTTCTTGCTTTTCTTTTCTTTTTTGTCTTTCTTGCCTCTTTCCTCCTAAAGGAAAATAATGGCAGTACAAACTCACAAAACAACGAATATGGCTGCATGTGCAGGATCAATAAATGAAATCAATTTGGAGTGCAAGAAAAATCGACAACGTCAAGGTACTGTGCGTGGTTTTTCTCACCATCAACAAGACGTCCTGACTAACGCCTTTCCCCAGGCCACTGGCGAGTCCATTTTGTAAAGTTTCATTATGGGATTTCTTGTTTTGATTTTTGGCCATTTTTTTCTGGTAGCGATGACGAGCTGCGGCAAACTCGGTCTGCATGATGTGTTGAAAGTGCTGGCTGATGTAACCCGTGGTGTCCTCCTCATTCAGGGACCACATGTCTTCCTGAACCAAGGGCTGCCTGTACCCTTTGAGTGCCATACTGAGGAGTGAAAGGCAAGATGGGTTTGTGTTCATGATGTACAGTAATGTGCAAATGTCTTGGGTCACTAGCTTTCCTATTTGAATAACCTTTTATAGTCTACTACTATTTCTTCAAATAGTGGGCAGGGGCATTTGAAACGGGTGTGTTGGAGGAGGGAAACACGAGGTGAGGCGTTTATTTCTTCAAGTCATCTATTAAGACTTAAGAGGGCCAAAAGGACGCACCTACTTCAAGTTGATAATGTACCTGCTGATTTATTGAGGCATGGCTTTATTATATCAGAGAGGCAGTTAATTAGGGCACAAACATGCAGTTTCTGGACTTTCCTAATTGTATTTTAGTGTGTTTTATTACTGTAATCTGGTAGATAATTGCCAATATACTGTATATGGTCATTACAGAATTGCTAAAAGAACATGATGGCCTTGGGACGTTTGCACATTAATATAGTGTCAAATCTGTGCGTACTTATGCAGGTTTACCTATTAAACCAGTTGAATGTGATTCTGTTCAAAAATGGTGCACCGGCCTCTGGATTCTGTTAAGGAAAGACAGTATTAGAGTGAGTAAGGCAAAAAAAAAAAAAAAAGTGGGAAATGCAAACATTCACCAATCATATACCTTTTTCACAACTTCTCTGGTTTCTGGAGAGATGTCCGCTAAACCTGAGAGGATGAGTGCTATGACTTCCAGGCCAAATGAGATGCAGATAAGGCAGAATCGAGGAAGGTCATCAATCGCTCCCTGGTGGTCAATATGAAGTTTAACAACTCGATTTGACCAACAATGACAGGGCTGACTGATAACCATTTGTGCTTACAGTTTGTCAATTCGTACCTGCCTGAGTGCTGCTCGTATGTTGGTCTGCAGATGGAAAACATCACACAGAACCACAAGGAACCAAAAGAGGAAGAGAGTGGCAGAATCTATTGATCCACTTCGTCTTAACCCTTCTTGACACAGTATCACCATGACCTAAACAAATAACATAATATAAGCACAAATCATCTCTCTCAGACAAAAGCCAGAGTTGGGCAACATTACTTAACATACCCATGACACAGCATAAATGATGGGGTTGGCGTAGTACACAGCATGATTCTTTTCTGACGGAGGTGTGTCTTGGCTCGGACCAAAGTCTTCTCCCAAAGTGATGGCCAAGCCTGCTATGGCAGTCAGGAACAGCAGCGAAGCAACAACCTGAGAAAAGCCAGAAAAGGCATAATACAAAAGGATGTTTTCTTCTATGCGCTACTGGATTAAAATTAGGTTTTCATTCACTGCATGATTATGGTAATATCCGGACTGGGGGTGCAAGTTTTATTTTTTTTTAAATAGTGACTGTGTTGTGTTACCTGTTTGCAGATGTAGAGTTTGGACATGTATCTTGTGTCCTTTGTTCTCCTGCAGAGACCCAGCAGGTGCCACGGGGCACAGATCCACAGGAAGCCCAGTGGGATCCACACCAGTACTGTCTGCTCCACGCATACTGGCAGATCTGGATCTTCTTTCTCTAAATATGAAGAATTCTGCAACACGATATGAATATAAATGAGCTAATGCTTCAACTGAAGACCAAATGCTGGCTATTAGGCATTAGTAAAAAAAAAAAAATCATAGAAATGAAGCAAATCATATGGTTCCAGTTAAGTCACGAGTATTTTCCCTTTAAGGTGAATCTTGTAGGTAGATTAAGTACTGCATTTATTTTGGATAAGAAGATATCCAACTCTCACATCAAACACAACGCCACAACACATAATCACGTGAAAAAAAGAAATAGAATAATAAATAGAAATGTATTTTTAGGTAAGTAATCATGTGCTCAAAAAATTAAATAAATATATAGCTATTTTTAAAGTCTCATATTTTAGAGAAAATGATGTTCATATGTCTGAGAATGAAGAAATATATTGTATTTTTGAAGAAATATTATGTGTTGAGATCTTTTAGCAAACCTCGAGGGTGAAAATGCAAAAAACTCTTTGCTGAAAAGTTCTTTGCTTAGTGCGCAAAATATTTATTTAAAATTAGACTATAAACTACCCAATTAGAGTGTTTGCTATGCTTCATGGCATTTGTAAATTTGTCAGTAACCATTAAAAATACGGTGCAACTGAACACAGTCCGCTTTGTGACGCTGGTAAGCTTCCAAGTGATTCTATGATTAAAAACAACTACTGTCTAGTATTAGTAACTATTTAATTTTTGAGAAGCAACAATCATTTAGACTTTTTAGATTAGGGAATGTTTAAAGTAAAATTGTAACATCCCTGTCATACAAGCCTACAAAGCCTTGCGAGTGATAATGTTAACAAGAGGGCATAAAACTCTTTTGCGAGTGATAATTTCACCTCACCACAACTTGTGTATGCAATTGATCGCAATTTACAGTTTTACAAACTTTCCGATTTCCAGTTATCATCAAACCTCAATGGTATCATAAAAATGTTCCCGATGTTTGTCCAGAAATTTGAACTGAACATAACAATTACTCCATTGTCGGTAAAGAAAAGTAGCTGTTTCACAGTGACATTAAGAAAAAGTCTAACTCACCCAGAAGACAGAACCACAGTATTCCTCCAGAACGGCAGCGCACATGGTCCTCACGGATGCCCTCCGGCGAACTTTAGAAGCCCAGTCAACTTTTGATGCCTGGCTCCTCCGGTGTTCTCTCAAGAGTTCCTCACTCTCCTCCGCCCACAAGATGACAATTGTAGGATGTGACGCCGAGGTGGACTTTGAGCCATGAGTCTTTTAATACTGAAGGCAAAACTTGTGCACATGAAAAAAACACATTCACGAGAAGAATGACTCCGTCAGTTGATTATCCTCCCAATGGTCCTCAAACATATACACATGCTGGGTCAGATGACAAAACTAACAAAACTCCAGTCACTGAGAGAATCCAACTCACTCCAACCAGTCCACAAACACTGCTCCCCTTACAACTGTGTCTAAAGTTCAACTGATCACAGAGACAACAGCATGAAAAAAGTAAGATAGAGCAAATGAGAAAGAGAGAGAGAGTGAGCGAGAGAGAGAGAGAGAGGGATGTGTCCCTGCGTGCTAGAGTTGAAAATGGAATGTTTTTCAAGGAAAGGGTGGGGAATGAACTCATTAAAGCCCCCCTTTTTCCTGTTGTCTTTCTCACCCCTCTGCACGACAAAAAGTATTTTAGGAAGTGTCGTCACATCAGATTAAACTCAAGAAGACATGCAATCAAACTCACTTAAGAAAATGAGAAAGAGACTGTTTGGCCCAACCATTGATTTTCTGTTTTCAAATTTCATGTTGGCAAAGATGATTTTCTTTGTTTTTCTTTCGTTTGAGCGAAGCAAAAAGCTGTGGTAGTATACACATGCTTCTCTTTGGTCGTCATTTTCTTCCATATGTTTTCTTGTAAGTTAATGTAAAACAGATGCCTTTTGGAGAGGACAATAAATCCTCAGCTCTATATGACACACACGTAAGAGCCATCGTAAAATGTGAATACAGATACAGGGGGGTGACTGTGCAGAAATCAGGATGGACCCGAAGTTAATGATTATGTATTTGGTAACATCACATGGCCCGCCACTCGGCTGACTCATGATGCATGTGACAGCCTCAATGAAAACATGATGTAAAACTCAAAGTACAGTCATATAACAGAAAACGTTCTATAAATTATAGCTATCAGGGGCTGATTGGCTATGCATGTCACCGTCATTGGCTGCAAACATGAAAAGGATCTATGCTGAGATATTAATACGCAAAGCAGATACTCAGACACTCAATAGTCAAACCTTAAAGTGTTAAATAATCTTAAAAGTATTACATTTTTGTAAACATCGGGTAATGTTGGAGCATTTAGCTAATGAAGTCCTGAAAATCATTCTGGGCCTAATTTGAATATAATAAGAAACTTTTCTACAGTAATCCTACAGTATATCTTCTGCTCTGCTCTGAGTCATTTCATCTGAACCAATCCGTAACATCGGTGCAGAAAACAAGTCCATAACTCTCATTAGACTGTCGTGCTCAGTATAATATACAAAGTTCACTGCTTTGCACTTCTGTCAACTTTTCAAATGAATTGCCTTTGCCATAAAAGCTGAGGATCTCGTTCCCAAGGCCTTGGGCTTTACTGACAAGGTGCCCTTAAACAAAATATCGTTTGCTTCTTTCCTCTGTATCTCATCTTGCATGCGGTTGTGTGATTTGGTTGTGTGCGCAACACAAAAATAGTAAAGTTTAACTCTAACTTATATTATACAAAACTATATATGAAAATGTGTTTAACTCTTTATACTACTCAAAAATATATATGAATGAATATAATGAATGAACAAAAAAATGATGGGCCAATACCAATAACAGGTATTAGACAGAACCCCCCAACACTAACCCAAAATAAAATAGATAAAACAGATACAAAGCATTGGCAACTTTAATTGAAATCTGAAAAAAACTATACAGTCCCGTGACTTTAGTCATGAGAAATACAATTGGAAGATCCGTTTCTGTTAAACTTCCAACATCCATCCATCCATTTTCTGAACCGCTTAGTCCCCACGGGAGTCGTGGGTGTGCTGGAGCCTATCCCAGCCGTCAATGGGCAGTAGGCGGGGGACAACCTGGACCAATTGCCAGTTATTGAATATTCTAATCAATGTTGTATGCCATGCGTATGGAGAATGAATACATTTTGAATTTGGACATGCAACATTTTGACAAAATATGTAATAATAAAAATACATTATTTTCCCACTTGAAACTTGTCTTACAGTTGTCTGGCAATTTCAGCAAAAAGTGACATTCAACAAATGAAAATACACTATGATTGCATTTTCAATTCTTAATATATTTAGAGAATATGAATTTACATTGGACATGAAAAGCTGAATAAATAACTTCGGAGGTATTGATTTAGTTTTCAGTCATGACTGTCCAGTTTTGATTCATAGGATATTTTGGGCTATTGCATTAAATGTGCGTACTTTGCTCACATCTGCCACCTTCAGGCTGTACTCGGGTACCGTGAGAGAAGCACCCATTGTCACGCTGCTGTTCCTGCAGGGAAAAATAAATAAATCACTTTTGTAATTAACAGGATAAACCAGATAATAGCACATTGGTAAAATGATCAGTTAAAAAAAAATTATTCCTCTCGAACTTCATCGAGTACTTCTAATTTAATCCGTAACAAACCTACATAGCTGAGGAAGAATGGCCAATCGGAGGCAGAAGGCATCTTCGCCAAAGTGTCAAATATTTACTGTGCTCACAGGCATGCACGCAGCTGCACCCAAATGTTTGCCTTCTAGAATTTGGCTTCAGGAAATTTACTTAAAATGGTGGATTATCCAGTTGGAAAATAAGGCAGATGGACCTCGGGCAGGTGACAGTATTCGGAAAAATTGCACATTACCAATATTGCTGCTAAACAGGCATGTATATTGATTTTTTATTGATTAGGCATTCCCACAAATAACATTCAGTGCTATTGTAATAGTGTTATGACTAAATCACACTGCCAAAATATGTAGCAGCTAATGTCAGGCTAACATCAGGTTAATTATAGTGATAATGCTAGCTCAGTATTGCCACCATTGCTGATTTGTTGAGTAGGATAGCATCTTCTGTGGCTATTAACCACAACTAAGAACTCTTAGAATAGTATAAGGGCTTTGGTCTGAGACTCAGGTGGGGGGAAGGTAAGGCCAAAAGGCTAAAATAAAACCTTGTGAACAGTTTTCTCACTGCAAATTCCACCACTAGCTGAAGATACACACAAACAAACCTGAATTTCATGGCAGAATCTCTGCTGGAGCGAGCAGAGCAGTGGAACTCTTGAGCGCCCGATCCCTCTAAAATTCTTTGGAGATTTCGCTCTGTGATGCCACCGCCTGCATTACAAAGATTAAAGATCAAACTTCATTTAATATTTTTAAACTCACATTATCTTTTTACACAAGAGAAGAACAATATTAACACTAACCTGGCATGATGGTAATCCTGCCTTTAGCCTGGAGGAGAAGAGTTACGAGTTAAAACGCAGGTATGGTGTAGCGGAAACTCTAAGGTTGCTAAATAGCCTTCAGAATTTCTGCAACATTTTTCGGAAAACTACGCCTCTGAACCTAGCTGGGATAGGATCACCTGTGACCCTAAAGTGGACTAGCGCTAAAGAAAATTGATGGAATGAGGGCTGAGTGTGACCTTGTAACAGATTCATTCTATTTTCCTTTTTAAGGTCAACCAATGAGACCTTTGAGGGTGCACTGCACATTAATTCATACATACTTGTTCTACGAGACGCTTAATGAGAGGGAGACCCTCCAATGCAGAGTTTTCACAGCCACTGGTCAGCACGCGCTGGAAACCTAGCGACACCAGTGTCTCCAGGGCAACTGCTTCATCACAGACCATGTCAAAAGCTGGAGAATGCAAAAAGAACCCAAAAACAAAAACAATAAATCAACATTTGGTTTCCGCCCCAGTGCTATGGTAAAAAATAATGGAAAGTGAAATAAGCTTGAGCACAGTACCTCGGTGGAAAGTGACAGGTAAAGGACGAGCAGCAGCTAGAGAGAAAAGGAGAACATTTTAATATTAAAACTCCAGGTTTTATTTATTTTTTTGATCATCTTTTATTTATTTTAATGATTAAAACCCTTGCTCTAGTTTTGGATGCACGCTACTATGCTACTGAATTTTAATGTCAGTCTTGTGGTGGTCCTTGGATAGCCAAATCTTTTTTGAGATGGTCGCTACTTTGTGTAAAAAGTTGAAGAACCACTGGAATAGCAGTTAAAATATCTGCACTATTGTGAGGTTTGGACCTTAGCACTCACATTCTGTGTGGACTCGGCGTGTTTGCTCCCTCTGCTTATGTGGATTTCTCAAGTTGTATAGGAATTTCAAAAAGTTCAAGTGCAAATACAATTAAATGAAGACTCTAAACTGCTCATAGATATGAGAATGAGTGACAAAGCCTCTAGTCCAGGGTATACTCTGCTTCTTGCCCAAATTTAATCGGGACAAGTTCAATCTCACCCACATCCTGACTATGGATGCTAGTAATATATCATAAACTAGAAGATCTTCCAAATTATACAGGTTTACATTACCCAGAAAGTCCATACAGAGCTGTGCATCCACCTGCCCATCTTCCGTCAAGGCTCCCAGCACAAATCCGTCAGCCCCGTGATTCTTCATCACCTCCACATCTTTCATCATAACCTCCACTTCCTGGTCCGAGTAAAGGAAATCGCCTCCACGGGGACGAATCATCACATAGACTGGGATTTTGACCAATGTTTTTACAATCTGGAGTAGGCCTGTGTGTGTAGATTAATGAGTACATTTAATAGTCAATTGACCGTTTTATGTCCCAAAAGAATGTTCTCACCAAGACTGGGAGTGAGCCCTCCTTCCATAAGACTACAACATAGTTCAAGTCGGCCAGCACCTGCCAGTAGATGACAGATTTCAGGAGGTCACAACATACAACCCAGTCTTTAATCAATTCCCTGTACCCTCATCACTTGCGTGCATATTTGGATTCTGTCGTCAACCGGTGACCTCTGCACTGTTATGTTCCAAACTCATGTCTGATTTAATTTTAATCTCTACATTCAATTGGAACGACTCTTAGTATGTACTCGGGTTTCCAAGAATGCCATGTGATTGTTGTTTATTTCTTAGCTTGAAGGACACTCAACTAACGACTACCAACCTCCTCGCTCCGCATTGACGGCAGACTCCACGGAGTCCACACACACCTCCATTAGAAAGCCCTCTGCCATAATTATGCCAGTTCGTTCACAAGAGTTCTTTAGTACTGATGTTTACTGTGACCGTAGAACTGGTGAGACAAATGGACATATAAACTTAGGTTAACAAAACATGCACATTAAATACAAAAGTAAAACATACATATCACTTTGGCCTGCAAGTGAACAATCGGATACTTTACTTGAAGTGTTTGACTTCTTAACCTTGCGGTCGGGCTGTTTACTACCACGCTGCTGCATAACGTCACACTGGGAGTGTTTTTACCGGAAACAGGAAGTGCCCACGAAGTTAGCTTTACTTTCGGTTTATATCGCAACTTAATATTAACAATACACTGCTAAAAACTATGTGAAAATAACACAAAATTAAAACATATTCACACAAAAATAATTTTCGCATCATACAAAATCGATTGGGGGAAAAAAAGGCTCGTGTTATGGTGACGTCATGGGTTCAGAGTTGAAAGTTCAAGCCGGCGTTTTGCAACATGCTCGGCTAAGTGCTTTCATAACATCTTCATCTGTGGCAAGATTCTTCTGCTTTGGTATAAATCAGAAATCCAATCATGTTACTAGCTTCGATAAGGACAACCTTACTAAATGGTTGCAGACGAACCGGGGGTGGAATTCACAGTAACGTAAGTAGATACTTGTGGGCTAATTGCTAAAGTCTAGTTAGCCGAGAAGTGTGGTGGAAAAAGGTCATATTCAAAGTGAGAAGTACCAGTTTTTGAAATAATTCGGTGTTTAATGTACTCGGGTCATTTACACGTAAAATCCAGATATCATGAGAATAACCCTACATGTGTGTCATGGACAGGGTGCGCAGTACCGACAGTGGCTGGTGAGAAGGAGCCACAGCACCATCACAGCCGAGGCAGGGGCTTCGTCCTCCCCATCAGCAGCAGTCAGTGTTCCCAATGCAGCCACAAACAGGACAGTTGGTCGCTGGTTACTTGGCTGCAGCGGTCTTGTTGTTGGTGCTGTTGTCCTTGGTGGCGTCACACGGTAAAAACAATGTACATGCTTGTCATCTGTGTGTCAAAGTTCTGTCATTTGATGATTAATTACAGAATCTGTTGAATCAATCAGGCTAACCGAATCCGGCCTGTCTATGGTTGACTGGCATCTAGTGCGAGAGATGAAACCTCCACAGTCGCAGGCAGAGTGGGAAGCAGAGTTTTCCAAATACCAGCAGTTTCCCGAATTCAAGATGTAAGATTTTTTTTTTTCTGTTAATATCAAGGATTTTAAAAGTGCCAGACTGAGTTCATAAAACATGTACAATATGTGGGTGCCTTGACCTTGAATCATTTTACCTTTAAACATCCATTATCCTCACAGAATGAACCATAACATGACTCTACCAGAGTTTAAGTTCATCTTCTACATGGAGTGGGGTCATCGTATGTGGGGCAGGCTTGTGGGATTGGCCTACATCCTCCCCACTGTGTACTTCTGGAGGAAAGGCTACTTCACTCGCTCCATGAAAGGGAAAGTGCTCGGGCTTTGTGGATTTGTCTTTTTTCAGGTGAGTTGCACATCATGCAATCACTTTCATGCATTAACAGAAATTGTGTGTGTGTCTCTTTTGTCAGGGCCTGTTGGGTTGGTACATGGTCAAAAGTGGTCTGGAGGAGAAGCCAGAGTCACATGACATCCCGCGAGTCAGTCAGTATCGACTAAGCGCTCACCTTGGTTCTGCCTTACTCCTTTACTGTGCCAGTCTGTGGACCGGCCTTAACCTACTTCTGCCTGCCCACAAGGTAATCTCTTAAATACGTACATCTACCACTCTGCTTTTATTTATGAATAACTGACTGCTGTTTTGTCCTTCTACACAAGTTGGCGGAAACCAAACGCCTCATGCAGCTTCGGAAGTTTGCCAAGGGAACAGGTGGACTCGTCTTCCTCACAGCTCTTTCAGGTTAGCTTTGGAGAGAAATGTACCCCCACGCTCCATAAATATTGAGAGAAATATTAACTTATTGACTGTAACAATATTATAGATGAGTAAAGCATATTTGCATTTAAAAGTCAAAACAACAAACAAGGCATTAAATATAGTATTTGAAATTTGAAAAATATATAAATATGGAAACTATTTATAGGTTCTGCACTCTCAAACTATATTTTGCTCAGACAATCTACTTTTTTCTCTTGAAAAAAATCATTCACTCTTTACAGGTGCTTTTGTGGCCGGTTTGGATGCCGGCTTAGTGTATAACTCCTTCCCTAAGATGGGTGAACGTTGGGTCCCTGATGACCTGCTGGCCTTCTCCCCCACGCTCAAGAACTTCTTTGAGAACCCCACGACGGTGCAGTTTGACCACAGGATCTTAGTACGTCATATTACTCACATGGAGGATATCGAGTTTGCTTGCTTGTCTCACAAAATGTTGATCTTTTTTTTTTTTTCTTCCAGGCAATCTCCTCTTTGACAGCCATCACTGGGCTGTATCTGTTCTCCAGAAGGATGCTGCTGCCCAGGAGAGCTAAGATAGCCATCAGCCTCCTCACGGCAATGGCATACGGACAGGTAAGCCCACACATAGCTAGACAAACAACAACGTTTTCATCTGTGCCTTTGTTCCTTAGGTTGCACTGGGGATTAGCACCCTTTTACTCTACGTGCCCACTCCGCTGGCAGCGACTCACCAGTCTGGATCCGTGGCGCTGCTCTCGCTGGCGATTTGGGTTCTGGCCGAGCTCCGGAAGATGCCTAAATAATGATGGACGCATTCTGGATGTGCTACTTCTGAAGCTTGGGGAACTGGCAGGTTTCTTTTCAAACAAGCCACTCAAGAAGACAAATAAGATGAAACATCTATGCACACAATCTACAGCCATTTCTTCAAAATGATTCAAACTAGGGTATCGTGTTTCCTCAAATAGCGGATGTCCATTTTCATCTACGACAGATGTGTCATCCACAAATAAACGCCTCGCTCAAATTTGCCCATCTCTTTTCCTATCAGAGAAAAAAAGGGACATTATGTTGTTTTCACATCAGCATTGGTTTGACTTAATGGCTGAAAACGTCTGTTGGTCGCAAAGCATGTAAACATGTGAAGACTTACTATTTGTTCTGCCCAGTCTCCCACGGTTCAGTCTCCCTCCTTAATAATCAGATTAACTTGTTTTAAAAAGCTGTGAAAAATTATTATAAAATAACAATCATAAAATAAAATGTGAACTTTGAAAGGCATCCTTGGCCACTATTTGAGGAAATAAGACAACACAATTATAGCATTTACTGTCCCAGCCACACAATTTCATGTCGGTTTGACTGAATTTCTGTTTATGAACCCACTTGCACATGCTTTGAATGCAATTATCAAGTTATATTTGTGTCTCCATCACTTAACTGCCGAAGCTCTTCGAATTTTTACTGTATAAAATGTTTATTTAAATCATGATGTACTTCTTGATGACAGTGATGATAAATTATGGATAGATGTTTTTATTCCTTGAATTATTTCAATAAAATGTACAGTCTCAAAACAACTGGAGTCCAGTTTGCATAGTAATTGTGAATTTTATTGTCTGTACAAAATATACATATTTAGAATTAACTATTTAGAGGCGCGCTAACAAAAATGGGTACAACAGACTAGTAGATATTTTTTTTAAATTCTAGACCAAGTACATGCGAAGAACAGACAGCTTTGATTGTGGGAGCTGACGAGCGGCAAGGGCCAATCAGAGCTAAAACACTCGTTGGAAAAACATTCAAATTAATGCTAAAAGGTTGGAAGTGTTTATTAGGATTCAGAAATTTACTATGATTAGAATTCTTTCAATCACAGAAAAGTGATCATTATTGCTGTCTATTGTCCACTTTTGTCCTCTCAATTTCTTTGTGCACTTGGATATTTTTTAAAATTAAAGACATTTGGGTGGGGGGGGCAGTATATCACATAACCTCATATCACATCTCTGACTGGTCCTTGCCAATTACTAACATGGTCTTTCTTCAGATGTAGACGAAATGGGTCTCCTCTCATGAATTTTTTTCTTTGGTGTTCCAGAGAAAATTGGAGCAAGATGGGGGAAGGGTGGTGGTGGAAAATGTTGCGATTTTCCGCTCATTCACTAATTAAACGTACATCTTTTTTAATTCACAATGTGGCCTAATTCAGGAGTTTTCAATGTGTGAGTGTTGTTTTTTTTTTTTTTTGCTTTAAAGACCCTGCTATAATCACATGACTCATCTGATCACAAATTCACAAACACAGCCTGCAGTCTATTAAACTCCCCACAAATGTTTCATTAAAGGCTAGAACCACTGGGGTGGTCTGTCAACTATGGTGCATGATAGTCAGGAGACACCTACAGCTAAGACGGATATGGTTTGAAAGGCCAGAAGTCATTGTCGCAGAATCACCTGAATGGAGAAGGGTGTTGTTCCCAGTCGATTCCTCCGTATAGGCAAGATGGAGACATCACGGTCATTCTTGTTGCACATGCACTTTGCACAAGGGGGGGTGAGGCACCTGTGGATGACCAGGAAACAGCAGACGGGCAAGCGGACTTTGGAGCGTCTCGGTAAATAACGTCATGGTCGGATATAGTGACATCATCATGCGATATTGAAATCCGTTCCGATCGAGTTTGAGCCTTGGAATCTTTGAGACAACCTGGAATCTCCCAGGAATGCCTCATTTCCTCTCGCCAGGAGTATGTGCGTCACATTCCTTTTTATTTCGCGGCGGCTCCACATGCACCAAGTCAGTGATGAGGTTTTGGTGGGCCGGCAACCTCACTTGGAGTGCCACCCCTCCAGCAGAAAGAGAAGAAGAAGTGGAAATAGAAGAGGTTGGTGGGGAGGGCGAGGGTGTTGGGTTTGTGCTAGTGTCTGTGAGCCCGCTGCTTGCCTTCTTTTCCCCGTGTTCCTCCACACTGCCTGATGAGGAGTGGACTTCCATGGTTGCTTCTTCGTGGACTGTTGCTTCCCATCCAGAGGAGCTCAACACACACCCAGTCACACATGCACACACATGCATACACACACACGCTTCCTCCTCCAACCCTGATTAATCTATCCCCCCCTACACACACACACACACACACACACACAAACGCTGGGACCAGCACCCTTCCTGGTCCTTAGATGACATTGTCAAACAGCTGCATGGACTGCATGATGTTCTCATCCTGAGGACAGAACACAATTTTTCAGATGAAGCTATCAATCTACTTTTCTATTTCTCTATCTATCTCATTACATTAGTGATTCCCAGACAGTCTAGCTCGCCATCTATTCGTGCTTTACCTTTTTACACGACTCAATGAATTCCTCTATTGTAACCACTCCATCTTTATTTCGATCCATTTTCTGAAAGGGGACGAGAGGGTGGGGGAGACAGCAGCAGCCAGAGATTTAATCATCGCAAAAGAAATACTGTTTATTGGCAATAATTCCTATTCGTTTGTTTGTTGACCTGGAAAAAGTTCTCTACATGCTCTCTGGGGGCATCATCCTGCATAGTGGGATACGTGTACTTCCCCATCATGTCGTAGATGGATGTCATGATGTCCAGCATCTCCTGCAAAGACATGATTATTCAGTCCAAAATCAGCTTTGTAAATGGAAACATCATTATTTTAGAAGACTGTTTTGCATAATACAGATCTAAGGTTAATGACCTGAGTGAATCTGATTAAATAATTGAGATGAAAAAAACAGAGAGAAGAAAACGCACATCTTTGGTAATGCAGCCATCCTTGTTCAGGTCGTAGAGGTTAAAGGCCCAGTTTAAGCGGTCGTTAATGGTCCCTCTCAAGATGATAGACAGACCAAATACAAAGTCCTGACACAGTACGAAATATATTAGTACGAATCTTACAACAGCATGCATATGTGACCAAGGGTGTCTGATATAGAAAGAATAAAAAAAATAACCTCAAAGCTAACTGAACCGTTCTTGTCAGTGTCAAAGGCTTCAAACAGGAAATGCGCATACGTACTTGAATCTGTAAAGATGCAGCACAAACGTAAATTAACTGGAAATTGAGATTAGCAACATGCGAGATATACAGCAGCGTATCTCAACACTCTGCGCGTAGTGGGGGATTACTGTATATCCTTTGTGCCTCACCTCCCTGGGGAAAGAACTGTGAGTAGATGTTCTTAAAGTTGTCCTCATTCACCACACCACTCGGACATTCCTGGCAAATAAAAAGAAAACAATATAGACAAATAAATAACTGCTCTTTACAATAATAATAATAATAATAATAATAATAATAATAATAATAATAATAATAATAATAACAATAATAATAATAATAATAATAATAATTTAGTATTTCTGTTTCCTAAAAGTTAGCATACATTTTTGAAGCCTCTGTAAAGAACCTGCAGCTCCTTCTTGGTGAACTTAGTTTGCTCCTGCAGCTTATCCATGCTTTCTGGCCGGTGGCACACGGTGGAGAGCTCGAAGTCATCTTCTACGCTGTCTGTGTGAGACACACACACAGTCGTGTTAGTATTACAACAAGCATGTAAGTCTATATCTCACGCAAAGTTAAAGTCACGGTATGATGACTACCAACTGAGTATTTAGGAAAAGCAAGTTGAAAAAAGAAAAAAAATACAAGCTGAAACCAAGTTTTAGAGTGAGTTGAGGAGAAGCAGACAGTGCGATAAAAACTTGAGCAGACATCATAACCAGCAGACATTACACATTTTATTCTCACTCAACTCCGAGCTCGACCTCCAGATCCCATTACCTTTATAACCCATTCAAATGTCCAATAAAAGCTCTGTCGGTGTGCATCTCTCTCTCCCTCTCTATTGCTCTAACAAATAAACATGCACATGCATCACTGGATATGAGCTAGGATTTCTTTTTTTTTTGCCGGGCTGTGGAAGGGTCTTGGGGAGCAGAGAGTCTGTAAAACAAACATTTTTTTTTTTTACAAACCCCACAATTTATTTTAAAATGCTGGTAAAGAATTATGAAGTGTTTCCTGTAGAGGACATGTGGAAACGGCGGAAATTAAAATCCTGAAAAATTGAAAGATATCCAAAAGTCACCTAGCACCTGGGGGGACCAAGCATATTTGCCCCTCTTGCTCCGCCACTGACATGTGCACACAGACACACACATGCTTTCAGACACAGTACTTCTTCAACTGGTGTTTCTTAGTCTTGCCATGTCCTAAATAGCAAAAAATCGGTCATACACACATTGAAGAGCTGACTGTCTCTGAACTAACTCTGGAGCTAACCAAAACAGCAACATCTTGGCAAGCACTAAGAATGGAAACCTCTGCCAAGTTATTAACAACAACAAACTGCTTGCAGTCATTGTGGAGCTACAGTCATTTTTTTAAACACGAATATGAATAATTGTATATTAATACCAGAGTAAATTATTGAGAAAAAGTAAAGTAAAATTAAATATTAAAATCCAAAATAAATGAGGCCTCAAAGTATAAGGTTTACTTCCTTGCTCTGAATAAAACTCGAGGAGGAACATGACAACATTAGAAGCATGCAAAAAGAAATGCATGAAATAAAACTAAATTAAGGCCCATTTTAATTGAAATATCACACCCACGTTTGTTATTTATTAGTATGTACAAAATATTCTAAATACTCCAATACAAATCCAACCCTGATGCACATTTCTGACACATGCCAGAAGAATGTGACTTTCCACTAGAAAAGACCAACATCCACAGCTCATTACATCTTTTTGTATTTAAACCTCAAACAGAAATACTGAATAAAATCTGATGAATGTAAATCAATAAAAACAAAATCTACCTCTGCATTTGTGAACATACAAACCTTTGGACACCATTTGCTTAATCTGAGGAGTGGGACATTTCCGTTAAAAAAATAATGTACCAGCAAAAGTAAAAATAATAACAGTGTGTATCTGTGTTCCCTACACTCTATATCGGGCATTTGAATATCCAATATGATGCTCAAGTGCTTTGTTAGGGCCACAGTGGCCAGAACATGTCAGCAGCAGTGAGGTATTCATCCCAGAGAGAGTCAGGACACATGACGTCAAGTAAAAACGTGTATAGACTGAAGGAGGACTTGCTTTGACTGATTGAGGGGGCGGCCGAGGGCGTGCAGCATGGCAGCAGCTTGAGGAATCGCTGCTTTATGCTTTTTTTGCTTTGGCTGTTGGAAGGATTGCCTGTAATCACCAACCATAGCACAAAGGTTAGAAACACCACTTACATACAATGCATGCGCAAAAACAAAACAAAAAGCAGACACACGCTTACATCATGCCAAAGACACACGAAAACACGCTGACATGCTCTGATTGCCTGCTGACCCGGCCAAGTAATGAGATCCACATAATACCTTAGAAAGCAATCCCACACTGGTTCATATAAATATAATTTCACTTCAGACTGACATTTAATTTGCAACACCACCTCCAAGTCCAACGCTATATTATACCAGCACAAATACACAAAGGCACTAGACCGCGTACGGTAAGTGAACATGGGAGCAAAAAGTGCATTAACACTTTATCTGTAGTTTCCGCGGCAACAGGAATCCCACCTAAAATTTACAGCCCCTTTTTGAGACTAAATCAGGTGTCAATGTGGTGCCCGTGGGCCTGTTCTAAAAATAGCTCAACATGCAACAATTTGTTTTGTGTTGCTGTTCTGAAAAACAACATTCACAACAACAAAAACCTGTATCAAGTCTTTCAAATCTTTTTAAATCACACTTGCATTAGTGTATATTTTATAATGAGAACAATAAAAAAACAAAATGCACCATTGTCGCATAAAATGAAATAATAGCGTACCTGGATTATCTACGCAAAAAGTAGCTGTCACTTTCAAAAAGGTTGGTGACCCCTACTCTAAATAATCTCGACCAGGGGTGTCTCATCAGAGCTATGATTGCGCTCAGAGGGAACTCTCATAGCTGTGAAACCATAGGAGTGTCTAATCGCCTCATCATATTTCATAATTGCCACTGCATTTGATTACGATGATTTATTTTTAAATAAGAAATTGATTTTAAATCAGATATCAATGAAAAACACAGGCAAGCATGTCCCTTAGTGCATGATAATTATAAAATGTATACTAAAATAAGACACAGTGTAGTAGTGGTTAGCAGATCTGCTTCACAGTGTTACGGTCCGGGGTTGGAATCTCTAATTGTGTATATCTCTAATCTTGTTTGCTGAAGAAATAATAAATATTGACCTTTGCCTTATAAGGGTATATTTATTTTATTTTCAGAGTAGGTTTAAATTAAGGAAAATTCAGTTTAAAAAAAACAAAACAACCCAAAGGATGTTCAAAATGATTGTGATTTAAATAGATTTCTGTCTCTTTTCAACTAATTACTCTTTGTGCATAACAGTACTAAATTCTCGTGAGATCATGCTCCATCTGTTCAGCAAAAACAACAATCTCTCCCAGAGCCATCCTGATTCAAAATGATGCTTTCCACAGAGCACAATGAGTGTCTAAATTACACCAAGCAACACAGCTCTGCATTCATTACAATTTTCTATAGAATTATTTTTCACAGGTCATTGAGTCAGATTACATGACTCATTACATCTTTTTATTAGCACACCACTTGTGTGAGTGAATCATACATATATATGTATATAGTGTGAAAATGTCACTGTGTCTCTGGGCACACTTGTTAGGACAATCAAAAATATTAAAAGTGTGATAAATTTGCTAAGAAAAAACCCTTCTCCTCTTTTCTCTAGATTTCCCACCTCCGGGAATCATGGAAAAGGCTGCGTGTTATAATACACTATGGCACAGATCAGTGTTTCGAGGAAAGCGAGGCATCTCTGAGGTATTAACCTGATTTTATTAAACGTATGCATACAAACACATGATCCCTTAGGACATGTGCATGCGTGTGTTCAATCAAAGAAGCAGGCTGGTACTGTCATTTTTCTTGTACAACTGCTTCAAGACATTTAGCCAAGTGAGCCTCAAAGAAAATAACTAATTTGCTCCATTCATGTATTTTTCCGGGAAAAACACCATACTGGGATTTGCTTTCAGGCTCTGTTAATGATTTTCACTAAATTCTTGATAGAATGGAAAATATGTGGTATAATTTAAGCATCAAAACTTGACATTATTGGTGTGTTTTTTACTGCAATTGTCATGCTAGCAGACTGCAGAGTGAATACAGTCCAAGGGAATAGCCAGGTCTACTCAAATTGGTTGTTTTAGCCGACAAAATGTGGTCACCACCATAGTGTTACACACACATTCCTCCTGCCTTGGCGCCATCACGCCTTCTTATTGTCATTAAAACAACCAGAAAAAGGCAACATTCAGTCAGCATCATGACACTTGATTGCGGTGATTGCTCATTTAATGGAACATTTTCCCAGGTACACGAGAGGCCACCACAACTTCAAACTACCTCATAAAATAAAACCATCAGGTCTATTTATAGCCCCTTGGCAAACAGATTCCTTCTGTATTCATTTTGAAGGAGCCTTTCGATTCATAAACCCCAGAGATCTGAGGAGTGTCACAAGGCAAAGAGAATGCAGCGAGCATGTTGATACAGCGCACTGCTGAAGATTAAGACTGGATGAGTGGAACCAAACATTGACTGTATCGCTCCTTAGACCAGACTCGCGATGGTGATAAAAGTAGCACAGAAAAGTCAAGTTGGACTAAAATCCAAATTTTCAAATGTGATTATTAAAAATAAAGTAGTAAAAGATTTTTACTAAATGCTGTTTCAAACAAGTTTGACATACTGCTAAAATCATTTGCTAGCCAGAGGCTGAGCTGCAATGTTTTTGTTTACTGAATAATGGCTTTAGCACAACATGTTTTATGTGGCAACATAAAAATCTGATTATTATTTTTAACTAGCTGTCCACAACCTACTCAAAATGGTTTCACGACCCAACTGGTTGTCGATCCACCATATTTATGTGCTTCTGGGTCAAACTGTGGGTAAATAAACAAAGGGGGAGCGCTTTTCCCATAACAGAGCTTTTTAGTGGTATCGAGACACATCACACGTGCGAGTACACTTTCATCTGAAAACATTCTGTTGATTTCTGGTTGAATTAATTTGCTTAGACAGCTACATGGTAGCCATTGTTACGGATCAATTGGTTCTCGATTCAGGCCGTGACCATTCTGCCCGCTCTGCTGCACTAATCTTTCACTTCATATTTGCAACCCATAACATCAAGATCGTTCAAGTTTACAAGTGTTGAAGCTTTCAGTAAAAAAAACAACACTTGACATTCTATACTCCCAATCTGTTACAAGAATTTCAAGTAAAGAGGTAAAACCTCCACGGTGACAATTGATGTAAGAGCTGGGATTGACTCTGACTCACCCACGAATCTTATCAGGACAAGCAATACAAAGTGGTTAGAAGGATGATTTTCGCCAATCATTCTATAGATTTAGTGACATGTCCATCCCTAGCTTTAATTACTTCTGCCCTTCAAAACTCTTAAATTACCTTTTAGAGTACACTAAAGGTATTTAAGCACCTACATAAATCAATATAGAAGCGCCATAAAAATCTTCATTCTATGTCTTTTCAGAAAATGTAATGCCTCTATCCTGGTGGGAAGCTTGTACATAAAAGAAGGTCCCTAAGGATGTTCATGGAGGTATTTGCTCTGAAACAACTCGTAAATAAAACAAAACCTTCTTTGGGATGAACTACAACAGAGAGCCACAGTGTCACTCAGGTCTTCCCAAGAGAGTAGAAGCTGTCACAGGTATAAGGGGAAGGAAAGGTTCATACTTTGAATTCTCACGTTCTGATCTAATGATGTGTCATCACGTGATGAGTATGCTCTCAAAAATGGTAAATAAAAATCAATATGATGTTCAAACTGCAAAGTGGCAGTTTTGTATACTCCTCCAGCAGTGACGCAGTGAGAGAACCGATATGATGAAGTTTTGTGCATACGCCAACATCAACACCCAATGAAGTGGCCTAAAGGTATGAAATATGCATTTTGTTTCCTGTCAAACTTTGTCACAAGCACCATTTGTCATCATTGTAGCTCATGGCCGTGCACCCCTCCCTCACTTTGTTGGCTTACCATTCATCTTACCTGCCGTGGTAAGGTCGATAAGCCCCAAAAAGTGCATCAGTTTGAGAGAGCTGCACACCACCAGAAGGATTCCCACCGTCTGCAGCCCCTCCACCTCCCACTTGTCTCGAAAGAACAGATGCATCGTCCGCCTTCCCCCTCTCTCTGGTTTTGACAGGCAAAGAATCTCGCACGTCCGCCACCCTCTCTCCCTTTGCTCCGTCTTCAACTCTTCGCTTCAGTCTCCCTCCATATGCCGGTATTCCGCCATCCTGAGAGCGCGCAGCATCCGCCTGCTGGTTCTTCTTCACAGAGGCTGGATTGTTATTCCATGCGTTCCCTCATCGGGAATGGTAAGCGTGAGGGAGCAAGGGCTGTCTACTTGCCGATCCGCCCCCGCCGCCAGCACTTCAGAGGCTGTCAAAGGTTGTTTAAGTTCCAGGTGAAGTTCGGACAATTCATTGTGGACTTTTGTGTGAGAGTGTGCGCGTGTCTTGGCAGGATGGCAATGGCAGTTATTTGTTCTTCCCAGATGCTGACTCTCAAACTGTCTCCACTCTTTTGTCTGTCTTCCTCGCCTCACCTCTCAGACTCTCCTCCTGCTGCGTCCCTCCCCACGTTTAATTGGGCCAGTGATGGCATTGAGTGAGGGAACGATGGAGGTGGGGAGGCATTGAGGAGCGGTACTACACAAACTAGTTTGGGAGGGGGACCCCGAAAGGAGGAGAGTAATGAATTGAGACGGGACGGGGAGGGCAGGAGCTCGAGGAGAAAATAACAGCAACAGAAAGGACAAGGGGCCAAATTGGAAAAACAAATGATGAATCTAGTGTAGTGCGGGGAGGTAGGAAGGACAAAATTAGGAAAAGCAGCAGAGCGACTTCAGTCGGCAAAGTCAGCTACGGCGCACAAAGTCACAGATGTGGCCTTCGTCTCTCCCCAAGCGTAACATCAACACACATGCACTGGCAAATACACAGACAGGAGGTGCAATCTGTCTAAGCCTAGGTGTTGTATTTGGAATTTTGTCGGGATGCTACTGTCCCATCTGTCATCCTGACACATTTTATCACAGTACTTTCAAAGTTCATTTAAAAACTGGCATTCATGTTGAAGAGCTTTGGACTGAATATTTAGATTTTTAACTGTTAGATTGAGATAAATAAGAAAAAAAAAACACTTTTAAGGTCATCAGTTTAAATGTTCCTAAAATGTTCCCGTTTTGAGTATGACTGCTTAAGTTTGTGTAGCAGCGTAACAATATGTTCATATCATTGGCATTGGAAAGACCAGGATGTCTTCTGATGAACACTCCAAGACTTAATCAGGGAGTTCAACTGAGTCAAATGATACATACCCAAAAAAGTCTACTAAAGTGGACACAAATGAATAGCCTGGGTTTTGCAATTCCAACACAGACGATTGCAATGGCACTGTATTCTTCTGGGAACATTACCCCACTTTCAAAAAATGCCACTGAAATAGTTCCAATGCTCACAAATGCAATCTATTCATTTTCTGATTCTCTGGTGCTGGGTCACAGGGGCAGCAGTCTAAATAGTGATGTCAGGTCTTCCCACTCTCAGGCCACCTGTTCTACTTCCATTGATGGGACCCCGAGGCTTTACAGGTCAGCTGTGACACATAGTCCCTCCAGCGTTTCTTATGTTTGCTGGACGGTTTCCGCCCAGTTGCCCAGAACACCATACCAGGGTGACAACTGAAGAGTGTCTGAAATAGCTGCCACAGCCAACTCGCTTGGCTTAATGTGGTGTCTCCCAAATCACTGAGATCAGAAGTATCATCACAAAAGAAAAAGGGGCATCAATGAAATCATTTGGTCATCCTCAACAAAAATATTGTCTCAGGTAACTGGGGTAGAGGCTGAGTACATTCTGGACTAGTCGTTAGTCAATCGCACAGCATATATGAAAGAGAAATGTATGTGCCTAAAAAGCTTCAGTTTGTCTTGGAGTCACTTGTGCATCCTATTCACAGTGTCTGATAGCAGGCGCGAATAAATGAAGGGGAGTCAGTAATGGTAAAGGGGACACTTGTTTGATTTGCAAGTGGCAGAATTTATGCGCGTCTGACTTGAAATGATGTGAAGCTGCTTTGCCTCCCACTGCAAAAGCAACCTTGTGAGACTTATCAACCTTCAGTCAACCTTGCAAGCAGACTGCACTGCTACGATCTAAGTACGATTTGACGATTATAGTCGTAAAACAGGGCCAAGCATCATCGCCCACAGTTGTCAGTTACTGTTGTTTAAAAACAGTAATGCTGGCCTATTAACATTATTATTGCGCGACATGATGAGACAGGCGCCTACCTGTCTGTATTGTCATGAGGAAAAGGGCAGTTGATTGATGAAACTCTGCATCACTTGACATATTTTGCATACACCTACGGGCATATTTAATTAAACAGGCTGCTTAGCTTTCCAGAAAACATGACATATTCAGGCCAGACACCTTCTGTAGTCGGAGGGTTCAATCAACAATGAAGGCTGCTTGTGTGTCTTCTTCTGTCTCACACAGGAAGCCAGAGAATATTTATGTATTGAGAGAAAAATGCAAGATCAATATATTACACATAAACACACTTTTTCAATATAATTTTTTCTTTCCAATGACTATTTACGTTTGAAGAAAATGTGATTCCAAGAATATTGTGCGTTACCCATACATGCTTCATATTAGTGTAATTTATGTAGCGGTATATTGAAGCTCAATTGGTAGAAGTTGCACTATATGGAGTGAAAGAAAAAAAATCACAACAACCTTTGCGACTCCTACATAATCAATAATGCCAGATGTGATGAAGATGTACGCTAAGTTTTTACATTTCTGATGTGATCATTCATTATGTTTACGTCATTCAGACACCCAAAAAAATAAATTGTCATCCAGCTAGGAAATAGCAACGGGGACTGAAAAGGAGCATACAAAAGCTCTTCCAAAGTTAAATAAAGATGAACTTTACGTGGACCTCAAAGGACTTTGTGAAGGTGTATGAAGTTCATACTGCAGGATCCTACTTTATCCTGACCTGTTTTAAGATGTGGCGCAGCACATCTGCAAGCCACCCCAAGAGACATTCTGATCTGTTGTCATCTCAAGTGCGCACACACGCCAACGCATGCGTGCGCACACACATACGCACAACGATACAATATTGGGTTAATACATCGCGTTTGATTAGTCTCTTTGGGGCATAATTTGGCCTGAAGCCAGACACAGCACGTAATTGAAACACCTCCATATTTAGACGTCCACCTAAGCAATTATTCCCCTCAAAACGGATTAAAACGTCCAACAGAGTGTGTGTGCATGTGTGAGCGTGCAAAAGAGACAAGAGGAGGAGGTCATTGACGAATGATGCTCAAAATTGGCTGGTGTTTCCAATTAGATACACGCCATTGGAAGAGATCATTAGCTTTTGTGGGTATTTTTAATACAGTAGCACCATGCATGATGGAATTCTTTTGTCCAATAAACCTCTCATTAACAGTTTTTTGGGGGATTGATTGATTAATTGATTTTCATCAGGAAGCCATTATTTATGTGTAAATACGTACAGCATAGGATATGTATGAATTATGGATGGGATGATGGAAGTACAATCTCTGCTACCTTTTACTGAAATTCATTAAAATGCCCCATGAGCTTAATTTCCCCCCTCCTGACCTATATGACAGCAATGTAGACTCACACCTGGAGAGGGCAGTGTAATGTAAGTCATTTAATAAGCTACACTGTGCTTCTCGTCCCAAGCTATCCTTTTCTCTCTATGTGATCTTCCTTCATTTAAATTCAAGTCAGGAGACCAGAGCAACAGTGGGAGGGTAATGAAAGATCACAAGCCATTAACGGTTTCCAAGATAGATACACTCAAATGATAAGGTTCATATTTTCAATATGATGAGGCAAACAAAGCATTATTAAAGTTTTCAGACTCTGATCATTAATTCTTACATGAGAACCTTTTCAACAAATGTATTTTCAAGTGTGACCCACTGCATAATTATCTACTAAATATATTTCAATCAAATCAAAAGGACCAGCTTTCTTCCCATTTCACAAAGAGATAAATCGGCTGCAGATACCGGTTAAGAAAAAAGTCAAGTAGCTAACTCAATCTCAGCTTTTTTGCAACAGTTAGATGTTGAAACAAGAAGCAAAACAACCAATGTGAAGGTTTTATTCCACCAAATACAATTTGCTACAAATCTATTAAGCAGCCAAAAGAAAGCGAAGAAAAACATTCAGTAAGGTCCACCCTCAGGCGACGATTACAGCGACAGAGAAATCGATGGCCTAATGACAACAACCTTTACCCCTTCCATTGTTTCTGCTGTAAAACACGGTGAAGAATAGCCACTGCCAGCACATAAATGTTTTATGCGGGTAAATCCCACAGCAAGGCACGTCAGTAGCGTGCTGAGCAAGCGGAGAATCGAACAGTGAGTAGAATAAAAAATAGAGGGCAAAACCCTCAGGTGATATATATTGTGAAGTGCGAAAAACATTTTTGATTTTTCTGGAATTGTTTGCAGCATTTCCATCTCCCCCCATAAGGAACACATCATGAATCTTTATCCGTGGATTTTGAGGAATTTTTTTGGGTTTGAAAAAAAAATCTTTGGTTTGCGGACCTCCTGAGATATCCTTACCCTCCCATATGACCTCAAGGAACAAATTCTAGTTCATTTGATAATTATTAATAATTAAAACATTCTACATACAGAGATATCCACGTACATTTTTGCATCATGTGTCTGACATCCCCATATCAGTAAGTGAATCATCATTATTCAACTCAATGCAAGTGTGTACCTGAGGGCGGTGTGCTGAGCTCTCCTCGACTACTAACAGTATTTATAAATTGCCTTGTCAAATGCAGCCACTTGGGACTAAGTTGTTTTTCACAAAACAATTCGCACTCATTTGAGTTGAAGGGAAGTCACATGACGTGTTCTCTTCCGACGCCTTCCCGAAATGATTTGCCGTGGCTGTCAGCCCGACAGAAATAAAATAATTCGAGATAACACTGCATGTGTCATGTTTCTCCACAAGGGATTCGAAAGTCCACGGGGGGCGTTTATAGGTAATAGTAAACCTTTTTCAAGGCCATTGCCATCAATTACTTGCAGAAGTTTAGTCGCCGCAGGGCTCGGCCCGTATCATTTGTACCGGAAAAAAACTAAATTCTATAATCATCACAATAAATAAACAGGTATCATAGGTAGGCAAGTTCGCCAGGGATTTTGAGAATGCCCCACTGCAGCCTGTTTCAGCTACAATCCAGCTACTATCTTATCATTGAGGTTTTCTTGAAATTATTATTTGAAAGGGCCTTATCAGTTACAGGTAACGGCAGCAGCTTCTGCTGATGTAATTTCTGTGGACAATGCAGAGAATCCCTACTGAATTTTACATGAAGGTCATCTTTGTGCACTGCTAAGCGAACACTCACACTCACACTCAATCTATTAAATCTCCCCTAACCTCAGTAGATAGCATTTCCCTTTTTACATGTAAGGAACCGCTTTCAGCAAGTGCCACAGCTGGTATGCAAATCTTTCACATTCAAAGAAATGCATTTGCACATTTTCATGCGTATGCATTCATTTGTGGATATGCAACGTTATCATCTTCATGCAGACATTTCTCTGCCTTATAAAGAAAGGGAGTGAAGCTTCATCTCTCGTGCTCTTGCCATGCAAATAGATTTCACTCACAATTGTGTTTTCATCATCTAAGCACATTGGCTTATAATAATTTCTTTGAGATCCTAATACCGTTTAAGAAATTCCTTAAACCTTGAGTAGTATTTGCACATCAGGCCATAAAGTCCAATACGTAAATAGCCATGTAATGTGTCAGAGGAAACTAAATAATATTGTAATTATGGTGACTTGGGGTTGCTGGAACATAATATCAAGTACAACATTCATTTAATTTATGGGCACTGGCGGAGGTGGGGGGTGGGGGGGGTGCAGTGCTCCGAAATATGGTTAGACTCCTCAGGTGCCAAGCCACATAGAGGGCGATAGAGAGACTATTGCACTGAATGTCTTCCATCGGAGCCTTCTGTTGACCAAGCCCTCATCTTCTGGCTGGTGAGGAGACAAGGACGCCCAGGACATCCTCATTCACACATGTGCACAACTTCTATTAAGAAAGTTTGTCACAACCGACAGATTTGTGGTCCAAATCCCAATGGAAGCCATGGAAACAGTACATTTCCACAACACAGTAGTACACAAAAACATGCACACACACACTCACACACTCTTTTGTATACGTTTGCTTTTGAAGGGCAATTACAATCTAAGTTGATGGACGCATGAGTGTTTGTGTATTTGCCGTGCCAAGCAATTTACCTGCACTTATCTCTCTTCCTGTCTCATTCTCCCTCTCCTGCTCTTTCTCTCATCCTGTCTCTCTCTCCCACACACACACAATGTTGAAAATCACCTTTCAAGATGGAAAAGTGATTTGCTCTGTCTGGTTGTGTGCCACCAAATATCACTGGCACTTTCAGGTGCACACATGTGGTGGTTTGCTGGGGACCACTGCTTGGTGGAGACAACTTTTTTAGGGTTATAATCTTCTCAGAATTTGGATTGGATTTAAAGGACCCAAAAACGCTGGTATTCTTCAATTTATTTAAACTATTACAAAAAATTGGATGTCATTCAAAGTGTTGGCCAATTTTCCAGAGTAGTATGTGTTTATTATTTTTGACTGAGTTTTTTGTAGGATTGGGGATGCTTCAATGATGTTTTTTTTTAATTTGATCCTTATTTTTTAAATAAAATCTATTTTGCTCCCTTCAGTTTACGTTTCTATATTAAATATATTTAGTGTTAAGGTCTCGCAAGACAATCCCATCTTGAACTTCCAAATGGATGTTTTTATTATAGTCTAATATATTCATAGAAATAAGACATTGACCTTGAATTGCTCAAAGGTGAGTTTGTCTGAGAGCAAAAAAGCAACCCAGCAAATAAATTTTTCAAATTCTACAAGAGAATATGAAAGTTAATATCAAAAATGATGTTTATATAGTTTAAGGTCAGAAAAAAAATCCAGAAAGTGGATGTTATTATTTAATAAAACACAGCTGCCTCTACCAAGTGACAAGTCACAATAAACTAAACATTTGATTATACTTTACATTTGACTTTTTTCTGTGTCTATGCTGATTGCAGTTAAGTCAACTCATGTTAGAAAAGAGATAATATGGATCTGCAACTAGAGGCCACCGCATCTCTATCACACTGAAAATACCACACATAATATTAAATGACATAATTCTAATCAAGGCAGCTAAGTAGACCTAATACATCACACAACTATTGGCAACAGACCAGAACTGAAATGCCTTTTCACAAGAGGACAGCATATTGAATGTAGTGTATGAGCGTTCAGAATGTTGCTTGTGAGCGAGCGCTAATACAGTTATCTTCTCCATTCATGAGAAAACTCATTAGTTTGAGTATTCATCGGGGACTTGGTGAACATGAGGCCATTTTTCTTAATGAATGGTCAAAATACGCAGAAAGAAAATGCTCATTATATAATGGTGGTGGAGGTGGTGTGTGTGTGTGTGTGTGTGTGTATGTGTGTGTGTGTTGTTACGGAAAAGAGAACAAGGACAGTTGGCACACCTTGACAATTGTCCTCATCCAACATTCAGGATAATGACAACAGCCGGCAGGCTTTCTCAACAACAAGCGACACTGTATACATGTTTTGAAATGTAAAACACATTTTGATTTTAAAAATATTTATTTGAGTCATATTTATTGCTTGAATTAACATATCTATATCGATAGAGAATATGGGTGCTTCTCAGAATGTATGGTCCAGCCGGATGTTCCAAACGCTGACCCACTTTGAGTCAATATTTTTGCAATCAATGACAAGATTTTACTGCTTGAAATATTGCAGACGTACTGCAGAAATAAAGTAAACAACTTGACTCCGATTTTTGCTGTCGTGCTTCTCCAACTAGGGTTGTGGGTGACCTGGAACCTATCCTAGCTTACTTACGGCAAGGGGTAGAGTACACATACTGTACCTTTATTTGAATTCTTCTTTTGTTAGACTAAAGCCCATTAAATACCTGTTAGATGAACTAAGAATCTCAGAAACCGCTGACGTGACAAAGGAGCTTCTGTATGAATGGACCCATTATTCCAATCAGAATGCAAGACGGGAGACCAACTGGATATTTTTTTCCATGTCCACTTTCTGTAGGTTGAACCACCATGTTTCCAAATGCTTGTGCCCATATAGTGTTGGAGGTCTTTTTTTTTTTTTTTTAGCTCAATCGAACTATTGTTTCTCCGGTAGTGGTCCTACCGAAAGCGAATGGGCTGACAAGAGCGCCTTCAAACAGCACTCAGGCCCACTCTGTTCATAGTGTTATCGATTAAAGGGTAAGAGCACGCACCCCCGTGCCGGAGGGAGGCCTCGCACAAGGCTCACGTTACAGGGCAGATAGGTGGAGATGGAGAGAAAGGATGGTGCACGTCCCACGGTTGCGCTGGTAACCCAAAACCTCAGATGAGAACGGCAACCCGCCCGGGGACCACAGAGACAGAATGCTGCAATTGAAAGCTCATGTGCACATCCACCTCACAAACTACAAGTGTTTTAATAAAGCTTAAAAAAAAGTTACCTTCCCCGCCGACAGGCTCAAACATTCCAAACTGCTCCAGAACTTTGATGAAGAGACCCATGACCACCAACACAGCGATCACTTCCAAGCCATCCAGAGTCAACATCTTGGTGGAGCGCCGTGGCTCATCGCACAGCTGCACCGACGCACCGGGCCCACTTCGGCCAGAAACTCAACACCTGCCTGACGACGCCCAGAAAACGGCGAGCCCTTTTAGAACTTTCTCACCTTAACTTTCTGTAAAACAACTCACAGCCCTTGTTTTTGCATCGCTAAAGTGTTCAAACGACTAGTCGGCACTAACTGGTTGCGAATGAAAAGTTGAAGTTCCTTTTGGTCCTGCTGACTGATGTTGGGATGCAGGAATGAGCTGCGCTGATAGTTCCTTTGGCAGCACTCGTCAGAAAGCCAGTGATGCGAGGGGGGGGGGGGGGGGGGGGGTCGAGGGGTTGAGCGAGAGGCGGTGGGTAAGAAGAAGTGGAGAGGATGAGGAGGAAATGGATAGAAAGTGAGCACAGGTCTGAGCACCAACATACTGGATATAGTTTGGGGATACAGATTGAGATTTAGGCAAATAGGCATTCACTAATTTGTGTTTACTTTTTCTATGAAACTGATTCTCTAAAACTCATGCACTTACTTTTTTAGGGAATTGCCCTAAGATGCTATCACAGTAGATACTCTTAAAGACCTTTCTAAAGAGGAAAGTTGTAAATTAACAAGGAAGTATGTTTGAGATGCTTTGGATGAAAGGGAAGAGCTAAATTTAGCCTGGGTTGTTTGAGAAAACTACGTATAAAGATTCTTCACCCCACGTGCATGTACACTCATTTTCTTTTCAAAATTAACTTATTTCCAAGCATTTAATTTTTAAGCGTAATGTAAGACGAGTGTGAACTCTAAGTGTTTTGGGTTTATAATTTGTGGGATAAAATATTTATAAATATGGTTTAGAGTATCAAATGAAATGCTGGAGGGGCTTAAATGGAAATTTTTGACAGTGCTAAAGCCTCCCTCGTTGCAGTGTAGCACCATCTTGGTTCTCAACTATCATTATAGGCAATTGTGAACCTTTTGGGATGATTCCGAAGTATATCCCAGAAGTGTAATTTGAGCTCATTCACAATGTCCCTGCCTTTGATGCACCTCAATGTGCAATTCTCTCTCGTGGATTTAGCAACAGCAGCAGAAATTTGGAACAATCGATAGCACCGGAGGAAGTGAAGCAATCTTTGCACATGGCAGACTATTGGAGATCTTTTCAAAGCCACGAGGACATCTTTTATTTATATTTTTTTGATTTTGGATTTCATCATGCAAAGATGTTATAGCAGTGTCGGTCAGGAACCGAATATCGAAAAAGTACAATAATTATTTATTACCTCTCCCATCACCTCCTATGTGATGTCACACAAGACCTCCCACATGTTCAGCGGGACCTCAGCTCGTATCATGAGGATTTATCTCAGAAAGCATCAAAAGGATACATTCCACAGGTGTTTTGCTTCGTGTGATGCCATCATATAATGATCGCGATATTGAGGGGAAGAGGGGAAATGCGATGATAACCATAGAACCACAACTTTATAAATTCAAGTGGTATTTTCATTGCCACTTGCAATTTTTGACTGTGAAACTTTGCGTACTTAACAAGTGAAGAACGAGGCGGGACTTAACAAAACGAACTGCAGGTCAAAACAATTTCCAAAGCACCAGCTGGACAGAGATGAAAAATCCAGTGGGATTGAAAAAGCTGCCTGCGGCTACTAAGAATACATTTATTTTCCTTTTCACTTTTATGCCCCATTTCTGTCTTTCTTCTCATTACTTTGCCCTTCAACAAGTAGTTCCTTCTGACCTACCATACCCCGCTCCCAAATTGTCATCCCTTCAATAAATGAGTGGGCAAAAAATGTTCTTCTTTTTTTTTTTTTTTTTTATGTCCAGCTCAGGTTGCACATTGTTTCTCCCTCTATGTCTATTGTGAGTGCCTGGTTCAATACGTCGGTGTTTACATCAGCGAGGCGTGCAATCTGAGATCGGCTTCTATGCAGCCAGGTTGCATTAGTGCCACAAGAGTAAATAGAAATTGGGTTTGTTTGCCTTCGTGCCATGTGCAAGAGCAGCAACGTCACTTAGGATTAGTTTTCCTGTCACCTTGTGTTCATGTGTGTGTGTGTGTGACATTAGGGTCACTTGCATTGTCCTCTGTGACGCTGCCGCTGACAGACATATCTGTAATGAGGCGTGCTGCTCAATAGTCCACTTGAAATGGAGCAACCACACTGTCAACAAAGATGGGAAAAAAGTCTGTGCGAGGAAGCACAGTGGGGGGATTGGAACACAGATTTCTAAATACTGCACTTTGGTTTGTAATTCATTAATGAGAATTGATCATAAAGCGATCCACCGAATTGCGGCCATTATTGCAAGCGGTATGGTGCATGACATTGCAAAACAAAATTACAAAATTTTGAGACTGTCTGATTTGAAATAACACCTCCACATTATGATGGCAAGTTTGGAATGGTTTAAATGTAATTGATTTCAGGATCAAACATTTGACTTACGTTCTCAAACGTTACGTTACTTCACTTCTCATTATTTGGTTCTCTTTATGAGCCAATGAGACGATGTGTCTACTGGGATCTGAATGCACCAAAATGTATTTACTCCTGAGATGATACTCAAGCCTTAGTCACCACGTCTAATGTCTCTTGATGCTGATGAGTCATTGGCGGGCTCGCATGAACGTACAGAATTTCTTTCAAATCAATGAGCCAGATGTCTGGCCAAACACGTCCTCCGCTCCCTCTTCAGCGTTGCTGTCACGCTGAGAGCCCAGCCACGCAGACAATCAATACAGATGTATAATGGAGCACGTTGGAGAAAATGCGGAGCAGAAAAACAAAGGCAGTCACTTCCAAAACGATACATCAAGTAAATAGAGCACTGCTAGGGACATCTAGTGGGCAAAAATCTTTACTCTCCTGTCTAAATGCACAGCCAAGGCGTGCACCCAGAATCGTAGAGGATAAACAATACAAGAGATGACTGTGAGTACTATTATAATGTTTGTCTATAAATGTTGCTCCACCATTTTTGTTCAAATATCCATAACTTGAATACAGCCACATATTGTAGATTGTATTTCTTACTATATCAATCAATACATTGATTATGAGTATCTTTACCACAAAATAACTTGTCCAATAGTTTGAATGACACTGTATGTCACAGGTGTCCAACTCAAGGCCCGGGGGCCAGATACGGCCCACCACATCATTTTATGTCCCGCGAAGACAAATTGTGCATCGCATTCATGTGTCATTACTAGAATTGCAAATTGTCTTCACTTTTAATATCTTTTTTTTTTAATATTTGACCAGTTTTTACTCGTCTGATTTGAAAACGAGTTATTTGTCAGTTTGTTTTGTAGCTTTTACTGTATATAATATGAGGTGCTCATAATGGCCCTCCGAAAAAAGCTAAAAAAAATTGGTTTGACACCCCTGCTGTATATCATTAAGCATAGTGACCAGCGCCCGCACCCTTACACACAATTTGGGAGAAAAAAAACCCACACTGGCTGTGGATAAGACAGACAACCCCTGACAAAGAAGCTAGAGGCAGTGTCCGTATGCAAGTTTTGAAATAAACAATGTTTTATTCATACCCTGATTCAGACAAGGATTTTTTTTTTCCATTCTGGAGTGTGAGCCAGCAGGTGCCGCATTGGTGGGAGCCAAGAAAGAGAATGGTAAATGAGGTCGAAAAGAAGAACCACAGGGTAAAGCGTAATTATAGAGAGGAAAGAGAATTACAAAATAACACGAGTGGGAGGGCTGCTCACAGGGGAGTGGGAATACACTTCAGAAATGTATCATCTCTCAACGCTGCTGCACTCTGGCTCATCCACAACTGAAGTGCAACCGCGACCAGAATCCACTAGAGGTCAGCATCTGTGCACAGTTCTAAGTGTTCCTTGAGGTGACGATAATACAAAGCTTGAGCGGGTGACATTCAAAAGTTCTTGACAACTCCACTAAAGGGATGAAGGTGTGCATCAGATTTTTGGCTTGGTGCCAAGTGAGTGGCATCGTTTTATCATGGGCACGTTCTCATCCGTGAGAATAATTCAAAGTAGATCCTGGCACGTTGCCTGGTGCCCCCACATTTGGCCATTTGAGAAAACAACTCTAGAGTTAAGAGATCAGTGAACAACCCCAACAAAGAAAAAGCACTAATCTGTGATGTACCTATCACATTTTGGTATTTTCTAAACTTAAAAATAAGAGGAGAAAGATTGAATTTAATTTGTTGGAGGTGCATTCAGAAACTCACATCTGAGATATCTGATTAGCGACTCGTCAACATGAAGCTTTAAAGATCATTGTGGAATAGTCTGAACAACCTCTAATATCCAGTTAATCTTAAATTAATTTTATTAAAATGTCAACATATTCAAACTGATATTCAGGTGGCTATTACAGTATAACCAGTTATACAAAACGTCACAGACAATAAAAAGAAATATCAAAGGTGAGAACAGTTTCAATTATGAAAATGATGCCTAGGTCTCTTTTAAACTTTGTTTATAAACGTTTTGATTCATTTGAATGAGAATTTTATTAAACCATGAAATTACATTTAATTTTACGAGCTGTTTTATAGAGCGGTTAACTTATTTTCCCACTTGTACCACTGTTGAATTATGAACAATATTAAAAAATGCAATACATGAGTCAACTTGCTTCGCTTGCCAATATTTGTATCTTACTTTAAAAACACACCTGTATATTTAGTAAATGGTAGATCAAGCAAGGCTGATTCTGGGAGAAATTCATTCACCATTGTTTCCATAGGAAAACGGTGATAAATAAATTAGAGGTACACCAGCAGTTTTTGACCTATAAGATTCCACCTGAGGTCCAACAAATCCAGCAATGGACGAAATAAAGGGGGAAAAAAAATCACAAATAAAGAAAATAGTCTCAAGTGACCTTTTCCAGAAACGTCTCATTTCTCAATTGTGCATACAGTACATGCATGCAAGCACAGTAATTGAGCTCACACCTGCTCTTCTGTGCATTTGACCTTCTGTGTTAAGAAACTAAACTGCACACTGCTGATTCAGCGACTTATCAAAAAGCCCAAAATGATCCATCAAACTCACAAGGATAAACCCAACGTGCATGTGCTGCTCACTTAAGACACTCACGCAATGACATTTACCATTCGTTAACGCCGACTTTGCTCTATGGCTGTTTTTCCATCAAGCAGAAATAATAAATCAAACATGGTTTATGAATACTGTTTTTTAATCGTAACAACTATTAGCTGTTTTAAGAATGGAATTGGAAAGAGAGCGGGAAATAAAACTGCCACAGCAGAAGGCAAATAGGGCGGAGAGAGAGAGAAGCTGTCGTCATGGACACACACACAGACACATTCACACATAGACACATGCGCACAGAGCACACACGCGCGCACGCACACACACTCACACACGCACACACACACACACACACAAGTTGGTCCAATCGACAGGGACATGCTCATTCAATTCATCTCTTCCATTGTCCAGGTAAAAGTATCGATCTGGCAAACACGTGACACCGCACACAAAAACACAATTTGCTGTACACACAACGTGCCGTTTGTCTGATTTAGGAGACTTGGAAACATGACAGACCTCATTACATTGGTTGTGGCAGACATTAGTATTCGAAGGATATACACCCAAACACAGAAGTTTATTTGTATTTCTATTTACTGCGTCGTGGCATGTAAGATTCTTTCTATTAAAGTTGTCCAACAACTTTCAACAATAAGATAACACTTTTAATAAAATACATTAATATAAATAATGAATTAATAAAAATAAATGAAATCTGCAGTAGATAAAAAATGATGTGTGCAGCTTGCTCTCAAAGGGAGGCCAGGAGCACAGGCCATGACGTTTCACACAGTGTGGAGTGGGCATCCATATCTATAAATAGCCCTAAGAGGAATCAAATTTGGAAAACCGGAGGGGGGAACTGATGAGATCGCACAGAGGAGCCATATGTTGATTTGTGCATGTGTGTGTGCATGTGCATAGTACACGCACACACACATTGACAAGACACGGGGATGCGTGGAAATGGAGCCGGCGTGAGAATGACACCCTGCAGACAGACAAGCAGACAGAAGTGGCGGGTGGCAGCCGACCAGGGAGGCGGAAAACAGTGCGACCGAGACGGAAGGTGCGAAGTGACTGACGTGAAGGTCGGCGACAAAAACGGGAAAGTGGAGCAGCCACGCAATAATGAAAATATAAACATACTGCACATGCTGCATGGACAAAATCTGATCATGGATTAAAATATATTCGTATGTCCCAAGTCCTTTTTATTTTGGGGCTAATTTGCTCCCTTTGATCCAACTTATTGTTCAAGTGCATCACAAAAAAGCAAACATTTCAATGTGCTACATTCAAGTTTAAATATTAATAGTCAGAGACTCACATATTCAGCTCTTTGAATATTTTTTTCAAATTTGGAGAAAGAGAATGAGAAAACATTCTCCTACTGAGATGGTTTAGCATCAACACAAAGGCAATAAAACATAACCTTGAGTGCACTCTTGTTAGCGACTAACGAGAAAGAGACTGAAACGTCACCTGCTTTGTGCGATGAACGCTGATGTACTTCCACAATAAACACACATTCACTCATGAACATGAGTGACAGGCGTCAGAGTGAAGCCGGGCACGAGAGACGACACACGAGTGCCACTTGAGAAAATGACAATCTTACTGTAATGGAGAGAAGACTGACTGCACGCAATCTTGTCAATCAACACCAGTGATGACATCCCTCTGTTTATTTTATTATCTGCTTGATTATTTACGCATGGTGGCAACTGACAACAGTTTATTCCACCAGGCATCCTCAGCTATACTCCGATGAAACATTGAGCTGCTGTTTACACCAACGCACACACATTTGAAATTAGTGTTCTGCATATACTCGAGGATAGATATTGCAACATTATCTGTGCAATGAACCAAAAATATATATTTTTTCTCTTTCAGGATCAATAACTTTATTACAGCTACCATTTAACAATAATGCAAACTACTTCCAAGCGTCTGGCGCGGTAATATTGTTATACAAAATATATGTATATGAAAACAACCTTTATTGTCATCAAGTTTTAATTTTGTTTATGGTGTACAGGATTGAAAGGGGCTGAGGGAACTAGACCCACGAGTGTCGTTTCATTTAATGTTATGAATATAATGTAAAAGGTTAGCTTGGCTTAATTTATTCCCAAGCAGCCACTGCTCATCTCTACTTATCAGTTTCTTGCTCTAGAGTTGTATTTATTGCCACAGCCAGAGGTTAACCGAACTTTCTCAAGGTCATTAGTAAAAAAGTGTTTCCTCCTCACGCTCGAATGGCTGAGTAGAGTCGACAAGCGGCATCCCGTTTGGGGAGAAAACGACTTTTAGTGGCTCGGACTATCAAGCTCCCTGGTGCATTGACATGATGTGCATCGTCGCCTCCTTTGTTGGCCACGATGCTGTCAATAACATACAGTGTGCGTGACAGACCATGGCGTAAATGTTGAATCAGAAAAGATACATACGCTATTACTAGGCCATATTATATATATATATATATATATATATATATATATATATATATATATATATATAGCGTTTACTTTAATTATAAACCTTCATCCAATTGCTACTTTAACAAACATGAACCAGCAACACACACAAACAGACTATATGCCACGTGAACATTATATGTGTTAAGAAAGCCAGAGGCCTTTCAAAAGCTAAAGTTAGCTTTCATTTATCCACTGGTGGCTGCTCACTATAGTTAGCAGGAAATTTATCTAGCTGCAGTGGCGACTTGTCAACGCGGGACAAGAAATACACTTCCATCGCGTTAGTTAGTTAGCCTTTAATGATGCCAACCGGGGCTCGCTGATTAGAAAATGAATTATTTATCCAAATATGATTCAAAATGACCCCCTGAAAGCTGAGGAATTGAGAAATGTCCCAAAATCACTCTGGGACTATGTCTTTAGCGATCCTCTTAGTACTAGAATGTGTGTCATCAATCTCAAAGGGCAGATGAAAACTAACAAAGCGAAATAAAACCACTGCTAACGTGCTAAACTTGCCCACCTATCATTGCAATTTGTCTCTTTTTTTTCTCCCAAGCGTTGCACTTCCAGTGTGTTATGTGTTAAAAGTAGATGTCAGTATAGTACAACATCGCTAATGTAATGGCCTAACATTATGGCTCAGTCATCACTATGTCAACAACCTCTTAAAAAATTATGCGTGTGTGTGCGCGCGGGTTTTTTTCTGCTGACGACGGACAGGATGACAGAGCGAATGAAAGCGGTTGTCGCCGTCGCAGTGATTGTTTTGTTGCTGCGTCAGTAGTTGGACGACTGCAGTGGAATATCTCAGTCAGTGCGTTACTAGCAGGTCCTCATCCTTTTATCTCACAGTTGAATCCTAATTGGATAGAAGACTCCTTTCTACTCTTGGAGACACGAAATCGTATTACGGGCCTCTCAGTGATTCATAGCACTTGGCCATGTCGAAGTAAAAAGATGGTCTGGCTTTGTTCCCTTTTAATGTATGCTTCAAACTAAGATTTAGCTTATGCTGTCAAATATTTGCAATCTTACTCTGTCCATGGTGCTGAAACCTTGTTGGACTGAGATGTCTTTTGTCCTTCTGTCACCTTCAACGATGTAAGTCTGATTTCATTTTTTTTTTTACATTCATTAATTTTTGATGTCGCTTATCCTGTTGAGGGTCATGTGGAGTTGGATCCTCTCTCTCAGCTGACTGAGCAAAAGACGGACTAAACTCTCAAGTGGAGTGGAGTGCTTGCTAGTCAATCGCACAGCACATAGAGACAATTGCACACACACATACAGAAAAAAAAAATCTCAATATTTTTTTCAGTCACACTGTGCTGCTGTAGTTGGATTTTGAGACTTTTTAGACAGTTTGTCTAAAATAAAAGAAAAGGGTGAAGTCCATTCTAATTTATGCCGATTATGGCTTTGACAAATGTAGCAGGGAAAGGATGTTTCCAATGAAGCGTGATCAACTCTCCAACTTTGTCACTTATTTCTATTTAGCTACTTATCTCACCACTATTATCCAAAATAGTCCAAACAGTTCAGACTCCTCGACAAAATGAACGGAGTTAAAAAAAAATAAACGACCTAAGCGGGGTCTCCTAATCCTCGTTTATCCACAAGACTAGTCACATAAGGTATGTATGCCAAGATCTCATTCATCCATCCAATTAGTCAAGCTACCTTCTATTTCATGCACTTTCTGACCATCTTCTGATGAACACGACAGAACAGAGCAGTTTGTTCACAGCGTCAATTCAACACATCCTGCACAAATGCTCTCTCATTATCACACTATTTTTCTCCTTGCGTTTGTCTGTTCTTTTATCCTCCAGTCACAGCCCCCCTATCCCCAAATTCAAGCTGCTACTAATAGCAGGCTATTTTTAGACACTTGGAAGGTGCATGTGCGTGTATGTGTGTATACACATGATGGATGGAGGGGGAGGTTTTCACACCTGCCTGGTAAAGGGGAGAAGGGGTGAGGAAAGGTTGGGTGGCAGGTGAAAGGGAGTTGCACACCAGGAGAGGTTGTGGTAAGGGCAGGAAATAAGCCCAAATGGGAGATGTTGGGCTTAAAGGTGTTTGTCCTCAAAATCCCCTTTCGTCCATTAAACTGAACAAACAAAAGCAGCTGGATATTTTTTTTTTGAAGAGAGATCCGCGTGTGGACAGGTTCAAATACCCAGGAATATTATTAACATACATTGCAGTGAACCACTGATGTGTTTCAGATTGGCAGCATGTGAAAAACAAAAGCTTACTGTACTGCCTTAAATAGTGATCGTCAAGTTTTCTGCACAGGGTTTGACATTGAACTCCTGCAAAGAGTTTATTTATAACACTCTTTTTATGGGTCGTGTGAAAGGGAAAGTCAGGAGGTGTCAACAAGAAACACACGTTAGTAATGAGCACCAGAGACGACTTGAGAATCTTCACGTCTGCCGTCTAAATAAGATTGTCCCCGAAAATGATGCGGCGCTACATTTGACATTTGTGGCTTTGTTTCAGTTTGCTTGGCTGTGTTATTATCTCTCATGTAGAGGAGTTATAAATATCATGTGAAAGGTTGGAAATATTAAACTGCAAAAATATAGAGGTAATTTACTGATTTCTCCTTTAAAATTTATAAAATTTAAAATGCAAGCTATTTAGTTTGTTTGATGGTGTTGTGTTGCAGGCTGGCACAAATTAACTGCATCTTAATTCATTTTCCATCCATCTATCCATCCATCCATTTTCTGAACCGCTTAGTCCCCACGGGGGTTGCAGGTGTGCCTGAGCTTATCCCAGCCGTCATCGGGCAGTAGGCGGGGAACACCCTGAACCGGTTGCCAGCCAATCGGAGGGCACACAGAGACAAACAACCATTTGCACTCGCACTCACACCTAAGGACAATTTGGAGTGCCCAATCGGCCTACCAAGCAAGTTTTTGGGATGTGGGAGGAAACCGGAGTGCCTGGAGAAAACCCACGCGGGCCCGGGGAGAACATGCAAACTCCACACAGGGAGGGCCGGAGGTGAAATCGAACCTGCACCCTCCTAACTGTGAGGCGGACGTGCTACCCAGTGCTCCACCGAACCGCCCTCTTAATTCATTTTAATGGGGAATTTTGATTTGCTTGGGCAACTTAACACTTTTTCAAGTTAATACTTTTTAATAATGTTAATACTTTTTCTATGCTTAGGGTAATACAGTGGTGGATCCAGAATAAGGTTTTATCTCGTCATCCAAATGCTGTCAAATGGCAAAACACAGCTTGGCATTAAAATGGCAATCGCAAATGATGTGGAACGATATCAACTTGAGGCTTTGGAGTTTCTTCCCGCTGTGTCGCATATCCAGCAAAGTATGACACAAAAATCCGACAATTTCCAGCAGAGCATCTCCTTGACAGGCATAGTAAATAACACGGGCGGCCGACTAAGTCACCCTGAACTTAATGAACATTTCCTTTTCACAATGTGAGTGCCATTACCACACGCTGCGAGATGAGTCTTCGCACACTGAAAACGCACTGCCGGCACTCCTCTGCATCCGCCGATGTTTTATTAATCAACATTAAAGTTTATGCTTAACGTGAACTTGTCAAGAAGTGACAGACAGGTGTGTGATACTATCTGTCAGGTAGAGAGGGAGAGAGGGATGGAGTGCAGTGGGGCTGAACATAATGAGCGTCTCAAAGTGCTTGAAGGCCAGTGGACCATTTTCCATTTGAACTAGATTTTGTTCATTGGTAATTGCATCGCATCGCCAAGATTCCTCAGCAAAATACAGGATGCCAAGGACTGAGGTGCAGCATGTTTTATTTAGTTTGGCTACAATAAAGTGTCTTTCTGATGTGCTGTTTGAAAGCATGAGAAAATGTGAGTATTTAATCTGGTCTCTGCTGCAATATAAAAAAGGTGAAATGGGTTATTAATTCGAGTAAAAATTCGAGTGTGCTCTGGAGTGAATATTAGAAGCGGGTTTTATTATGGGAAAACCACTCAGCAGCTAACAAATGATCTACTCCGGTAAAGAAGAGGAGTTTCTTCGTGATCATACCGCATTCTGTGAAGTGAAAGTGAAGGGCAAAAGAAAACAAAAAGACAGAATAAAATATGAACGGTGTAGTTTATAACTCTCAGGAAGCGATTGGATGTCAGATTAAAATGGCATGTTCTTTGTTTCCCCATCCCACAAAGTAATTACTTTGCGGTAATGAGCCGCATGCGATGACGATCATTACGCCGCGGCGTACATTCATCACCGAACATGAAATATTGATTTAAAGCTATTTGTTAGCAGCTCAAACAACGTGCGTGAAAAGTCATTGGGGAGTCAAGTCGTCGTGGCTACAGAGAAGTCTGTGTAGTCATTGTTTTGTAATAAACAAACACCGAATTGGGTTATTTCCCTGGTCAGCCCTCGGCGAGGTTAATTTTCCACTTAGTTACTTCTGTGAATGGAAGAGTTGCCTGATACTGTACAATGTTTATTGATCCATGGGATCGTGACCTTTTCCGATACACGTGCGACATTGCCGCGAGTCGAAGGGAGGCATCATCAAATTAAATGAGACAAATGTCTCCGGTAAGCTTCAGAATGTGAAGATGGTCAGGGAGAACTAATGGCGCTTTGCTCCCATTTCAACTTGTTGTTGGAAGCTGTTGGAAGCTTCAGGGACAGATAGAAGCAACAGACAAGAGCCTGACTGCTCATGTCAGATAAGAAAACAGCTAAAGGACAAATCAGGGTGACTTGGACACGTCCTATACAACATCTAAGTCAGGCTTCAAGTGGATACAACAGCTACATAATGAGCTCAGCTTGACACATAGAAACAACCTGCATGAGCTCGAGCTAATGCATTATAATTGCATGGAACAAATGAATTCAGCTTTTCCCTCTATTAGGAAAAATCGACAGACACAGCTTAGGGCCATAGAAAGAAAACACACGCACACGAACACACAGAGCTTGCTTCTCCTACTTAGGCTAAGAAGACAAACTAATTAGTGGGCAAAGTTGGGGCAAGAAGGTGGCACACATAAGCAAACTCACACATGCACACACACACACACACATTATAAGCAATGTTCAGGTATTAGTAGTAAGGAAAGATGTGATCATAGAAGTATAGGAACCAATTATAAACACAAACGCCCAACGTGATGCAAGGAGTACAACATCTGAGATGACGTGACATTACGGGCAAAGTATTTAACATTTATAGCTTGCATAAGGTTATGATGCTCATTCACAGCAAATTCAATTCCGCCTCCCCCTGGCGTTAGCGAAATGACACGTCCCCCAGGGCATTGGCACAGGCCAAAAAGGCCACATGAGTGTGACTGGGAAGTGTGAATGGCCTTGATGAAATCCCTTAAGCAGCACGGCCATTATACAGTGCAACCCTCATTGGTTGCCGCAGCACCGGCTCGCTTGTTCTCTTTACAGACATGCAGGAGCTGGTCGTCATGGTAACCTCCGGTCTTGGTAAACTTATGGATGCACGTGCATGCACGCGCATAGGAGCACGATGTGTGTTTTGAAATAAATACTTCATGCATCGATGGCAGCCAGAGGAGGAGCTTTGGGTGTGTGATCGATTGCTTCATAAAGTAGTTTTGAAGCCAAATATCAAGGCAGCCATTTAACTTGATAGCAAACAATATAAAGTAATAATATTAAATTGCTAATATTCTATAGTATTTTCTTGCAATAAAGACAGTTATTCAATTGCCAAGTCGTTTGATATTCATTTTTCATAAAAGGGACATGTACTAACCTGCTTTAATGCTAAAATGCTTTTTTTTTTCTTTTTTTTTTATCATGCGCAAATACTGTATGGTGTTGTGCTGCAGCAGCAAGATGATGAATGTAGTGAGTCGTAAACAACAGCAGTGATGATGTCACATTGCAAACAAGGAAAATATAAGCACCTCGCACATTTAGTATGATTCACTCGTGTTTTCAATCTGGTTATGAGCAACGCAGATCTATGGATTTAGGAAAAAAAATCAAAAGACGTTTAGTTAAATTAGTAATTGATAATAAATCAATACTTAATTAGTTTAAAAAATATATTTTTAATGGAATGAGAGAGTAAATTTCAGGACTATTTAAACTTGTTATCAAGCTATATGTTAACATCTTCCGATCAAAGCCAACAAGAGTTATTATCATGTGGAGTGGGATGTTTTCAAGTTGATTTTTTTTTCCCTCTGCAATCTGTTCTTAAAACGGTCAGAAAAGTTAAACCTGTTCAATATTTACACTCACAAATCATTATCTGTGAGTACTGAGCACAACAGTTAGTTAGGAACAACAAAAGTAATTATCACTATAATGTGTGAGTCTCTTGTGTAACCCTCACCCTCCTCTCAAAAAGTTAAAAACGTAGTATGTACACTGCTTAAGACTGATGATTCAAGTGTTAGACTTTTTCTTTCACCATTAAAAATGTTTTTAGTACACAATGTAGCGCACAAAATGTTTTTGCTGACAAGTCAAACTCTGGCGGAGCTAGGATTTTTTTCTGTCAGGGGTTGACAAAATGTTTTTTTTCTTTTTTTTTATTCATTCTTCAATAAACGCTGATAATTCATTTAGTCTTACCTACGGGGGATTCTTTTCTGTTGGGGGTCGACAAAATATTATTTTTCTTTTTTTTATTAATTCTTCAACAAACGCTGATCATTCATTTAGTGTTACTTACGGGGGATGGATGGAAATGTGGAAAAAAAAATCCCCAAAGTCATTTATCTGGCCTGGCACCTGAAGGGGCCAATCTTATGTCAGGGGGGCAGTGCCTTCGTGGGCAGTGAAACCAAATTAAGAGATACTCGTTCTCTTTGTGCACAAAATCCATGTTGAACTGTGGCCCCCAAAAACAGGTACCTGCACTATCCCACCTATATTACTGTATATAAAATACACATGTGAGAAGCCATGCCAGTACTACAGACGCTTAAAATCGAAAGTACAAAAGGGGAGTTGCAGATGCGTGGCGTGCATGTCAAATTAGCTTCTACTGACAAGGTCGTGCAAACGCTACTTTTCTTTTCCTATCTTGCACGAACACTTGCAAGGAGTTCAACTCTTGAGTTGAATTTCTTCAGCGAGCGAGTGAGCTTGTGCTTGACATGGCTGAGAAGAAGTGGGCAGGATGCAGATTGCCACTGGTGAACATGGACGACATGTGCGTGCATGACGTGCAGTCGACATAACAAACTTCATACAACTAATGCAAGAGGTGAGATAAGCAGCAGGACGTAGGCGTTGATGATGAATACGTGTGTGTGCATGTGTGTGATATCCTAACAGCATCATGCTTGCACATACTAATTGGTTTGACAATAAAAAATGAATTTTAAGGGTGTGGGGACGACTTCATGATTTAACGAAGTGAGTTAAAGAAAAGTTTTGATTTTTAATCTAACAAAAATGAAACACATTATAAAAGTAAGATAATCATAAATTAATCTATAAATAGAACACAAAACATAAAAACTATATTTAAATTTAAGATAAAATGTATTAATGTAGTCAGCGTGATTTGGAAAAAATAATCACATCTTATTAAAGTGTTAGCAGGGGGATATGAGTTTGAATTACTTCTGTCACTCAAAGTATGCTATATATTAAATAGACAGGTTTGAGTATAAACGACAATTTAAATGTAATATATACTAATATAGATAGGTCATGTGAGGTTAATTCAATCACAACCACTATACAGACACCCGTAAAAGTCAAGAGTACTGCATTTGCTCTCATACACTAGTGTCACACATACACTCTGATGCTTCGAACTGTGCCACACTCACACACAAAAGAAAGCGTAACTGTCACTGTGGACCAAAAGGAGCAATGCCATAATGCTCACAATCACAGCCAGACCACTAAACCGACTCCAACTCCTCCAGCTTGCCAGACGCTGAGTGCAGCAATGAAACCTTTTGGCCGTCCGGGTGTGAATATTTGCGGGCTGCCTTACCTTGGGTGAGCGTTCCCATGAGGAAGCGGTAGAGGTATCGAGCCACCTTGGTCAGCTGCCTCTTGCAGCGTTTCCTGCACTGGCTCATCTTGATGCAGCTTTTCTGGAGCTGATGTTAGCAGCACTCGGGATGGCTCGTGCGCCTGGGAGAGCAGGAGCCCAAGGTAGCAGGGGAGGAACTCACTCTGGGTATGTGTGTGTAGGTAAGAGTGTGTGTGTGTGTATGAAAGTCTCACTGCCAATGCCTTTCTTCTCCTCCGCCTCCTTCTCCCCCCCCTCCTCCCTGTCTGTCTCCATCCTCCCCTCCACCTGTAGGGTGCTGGCTGTCAATCACAAACGTGGTCCATCGCTCCTCCCCATAACATTGTGAGCAGACGCGTCTTCTCATTGGCTGAGTAGGGCGGAAAATTACGGCCCTGCATGCATTGTTGAGCGCGTGTGCGTGTGTGTACTACGAGCGAGATGCTTTGAGTGGCAGCTGGTGGTTTTTCTCTGCTTCTTGTTGATGTGTTTTTATTCCTTCCTCTCCAGTTCTCCAGTCACTTTTCATATAACGATGACAGTCTGCAGGAGCCTGTGTGTGTGTGCGTGTGTGTGTGTGTGTGTGTGTGTGTGTGTGTGTGTGTGTGTGTGTGTGCGTGTGTGTGTGTGTGTGCGCACGCGTGTGTGCGTGTTAAAGGCAGCTGGAGGTTGTGAAAAGTGTCACAGGAAACCAAACAAAGCCATTAATTAACGTCGCACAGTTGCCTTAACGCCTCTGTCTGTCTCGTTAGCACAGCACGGAGGAAAGGGAGGAAGACATAAAAGGAAGAGGTGAAGAGCCATGAGAGCTGGAGAGGCGTAAGGATGGAAGAATTGATCATCAAGAGGACAGTGCCGGACAAATGAGATGCTTCGATGAGCAGATTACGCCGTGTCCCTGGAGGAGAAGCGAGGGGGAGTCGTTAAAGCTTGAGGGTTTGGGCAATAAGGTGATTATGTAGAAAGCCACCATTTGCATCCTTCTGCCTCTTTTCATGTTCTTTCAAGTGGGCATTGCAGTCACTCACCTTGGCCCCCTCCACACACATTAAGATGCATTAGCCCACCAAACTGCCACCACTTCAGCTTTATACTCCACACTGTATTAAAAGTGAGATTGTTGCCCCGTTGCCACAGCAACCTACTGATTCCATAATTTTATGTGTGTGCCAGACAGACAAACATACCCAATTCCCCTGCAGGTCAGAAAGGAATTCATTCAATTGCCAGACAGATGTTTTATCTAAATGCTGTCGCGCACTTTGCACAAACAATGTGCCCCAAGTTACGTTTAAAAGTCACGAGTGTTTGACTCAGGAACACACAACAAGACACACACACAGACATACCAGCTCAAGTTTGTTTTAAGTTTTCTTTGGCTTTTCTTCTTTTTTTTATTTTTTTATTAGGGCTATACCTATCCAATCACATGATTGTAAATAAGCGCCAATTTTTTATCTGATCATTATTGGGTTTAAAAAATGGATTGCAATTTTTTTATTAATTCTTAATGGTACACGTATATTTTTTTGTTGGTTTTCTTAGCATTATACTGCCATGAAACACAAAATGTGAAGCTTTTCAAATAAAATAGCAACCCGTCTGTCACATACTAAATACCAACTATAAATCCAATCAGGGATATAATTAATTACCACCTAGCAACTCCATTTTGTGTTTAGCGCCATTAGCCTGGAATTAAATTAAACGTCAAAGTGGCGACCGTGAAGAGAGTAAAAATAGTCTGCCTAATTATTGTCTGTCGGGAGCCATAAAAGTGGTGGAAATGGGATCAAATTCACTGCACTGTTGACATGATGGTGCAGTTGAAATGCGTGTGCTGTCGGTGGAGTGGATGCCATAATTAGGACGGAGACCTTCAAGACCTTGGAATTGCCCTCAGCCCTAAGTCAATGCAGAAACATCATTACAACCTCTCAAACTCCAGGAGAGATAAGCGTGTGTCACCTTACCTGCTCTCTGCCTGCTATTCTATGCTTAAACTTAGAAAGGACACATAAAAAATCCAGAGGAATTGATTGTTCAATAATCAGAATTATCTAATTGGGGATGCCATGGTGAAAGCACACAAATTTGCGGCAGCATCCCGCCTTATCTCCGTTCTGCATAGAAAATAAAGGCGGCTAAATGCCAGATGTTCCCTTACGGCTCAGATGTGCCCTTTTTGGAGGTGTCGCTTTGTAAGAGAGGGTAATGAGGGCCCAGTGCAAGTTGAGAGGGCAGATGTGACACAAAAAGTGTGTGGCCAAGACACACACAGATATGTTTTTAACTCGAAGCTGCAGCTGCTGAGACCCACTCAACAGTCTATTTAGAAAGAGCGCATGACTGACGGGAGGAGGGAGGGAGCGACAGAGCACCGAGTGAGGAAGGAGTGAAGAGGAGAGACACAGGTGGGAACACTTGTCTTCAGGGATGTGCAATGTAGACATGAGTGCACGACAAGCTCCCTTATATCGGATCGTGTTATTTGCACTATATGAGTCTCCCAGATGTGATATGAACTTGACAATGTGATCTGCTCATTTGTCACGTCTTTGGGCATTACTTCTGCTGCTGCGTCACCTTAACATTTTACCAACCTTAAAATGTGTTATGATGGTAGATTAGTGACAAGTATGCACAAAAGTGAAGGGTGAATTAGTTTTAATTAGGCAAAAGGATGGTGGTGATATTTTGACAGATATATGAAAGGCTGATTTTCATGGCTCAGGTAAAACATAGCAAAGAGAATTACACAACCATAGCATAGTTTTGCATTTCAGGCTTCTTCTTGCTTTGTACTAAATTTCTAGCACTGATAAGCATCTGTGTTTGCAATGCTTTGACAATTTAAGCAACAAATTGCAAACAAAACAGTGAAACATATTCAGTGACAATATTAGAACATTCATGCCTTATTTTAAGGTACTCATGGACACTACCAATACCAGTCACCGATGCTTATGGCACCCTCTTGTGGCCGTTTGTCTATCAGGAAGTAAATGTCTTGTAGTAAAGTATATGTTTATATGGTTTATATTAATACTGAGTGCATTATTAGTGTGTCGCTGCAATATATGTTTATTTGCAAACTTTTTCTTTTACAATATTTCATGGTTATATTTGGCACTTTTGTTCATTTATTAAAAACAAATCTTAATATCAGAGTGCATTGTTTGTTTTATTTCAAACTTGCTGCATGCAGTGGTTGCAGACATAAGCTGTTATGAAGGACACTGGCTCTATCTGCTGGCAAACATTTAAAAAGCTTTCTGGCACGCAGACCACCCTGAAGGCAAATAGTGTAGTTCATGAACCCAGATGAGTCATTGAAGAAAGCAAACATTAACATTAAAGTCTGATGAAGACCAGAAACTACAAAAGAGCATACACGCAATACACACACACAGTAATGCACACATACTTATATGTATATTATAATAAAATGCATTTAGTATCAAAAACACTTGGCTTCCAGACACATTTTTTTTAGGAATACCAGATCTACAAATTTACTTGCTTGTTAAAATTCAAACTCGATTTTTCAAAATTATAGACTGCATAAAGTAAATAAAGTATAAAGTGGCACTAACGCATAACAACCAGCAGAGGGCAGTAAACTAACAGAAAATAGTTTTTTTCTGCATTCTTAGACGCAGACTTTTAGTTGGCCACCACAAATCTATATTGAGCATATGTTTCTAAACCATTAAATCATATCAATTTTATTTTTCAAAACTATAGAATTTTTTCCCTCCCTAAATTATAGACTGCAAAAAAAAATCACAAGGTAAGTAAAGTATAAAGTGACACTAACTCATTACAATCAGCAGAGGGGAGTCAACTAACAGAAAATAGTTTTTCTGCAATCTTAGACGGAGACTTTTAGTTGGCCCCACAAGCATATTTTTCTAAATCAGTCAGAAACAATATATGTCATTAAAATGTTCATCTTGAAAAATATCCATGATTGCAAAAGTACACTTGAATTTCAGCAATGCATTATGACCATCCGTATGAAAGCAAATCCATACTAGAGAATTGTGATGAGACACAGAGGTCACATGAGGACGCTAAATTATCTAAAAATCTTTCAGGACATCAGGATACAAAATATTAAGAGGAAATGGTTCACAGAGGGAAAAAAAAGGACATAAAATGTTACCAATCATCAACAGTTCCTGACTTTTATATCCTGTGGGTGCATCAGAGAATGCTTAAGCGGCAGCCTGGGATCAGGCTGTCGGTCGTTGGATGATGATGGAAAGTGGTCAGACTCGAGAGAGCCGCGAGTCGTACAAATGAACAGAGGGATGTAGCGGAGGGAGCCGCAAGCAACCCTTCAATCCATTGTGTGTCTTCCACGTTGCCAAAACTGACCATGCACAACTCCTTGGAGATGTCAAACCTTTAACACATGCACTGTCCATACAACCAGATAGCACGGGTTGACAGTTCATGATGGGAAACTATTTGGTGGGGGCATTAAAATGCACGCACTTGCGCCAATGTGACTAATATGCTTGCAACCCTGACTAACATGCTTTTTTCCCTCCTCTATATAAAATAGGGCATTTCTAAAAGAGTTGTTTTGAGGTGTTAAGTCAAGCACAAAACAGTGCATTTGGCAATGAATCTTGTAGCAGACAAAAAATTGACTATAAAAGGGCCATTAATGGGGAAATATGTTCCCCTTCTCATGATTGCACGCAAGCCCTCTGACCTGTTCTTTCTCATCTAAAAGGTACAAAGCAGGGGTTTTGCGACTGAAAGATCAGAGCGCCTCAGAGAGACGAAACCCCTCTGAGCCAGGCGGCTCGTGTAGGAGGAAGAGGAGGACAAGGATGAGGAGGAGGAGAGAAAAAAAGAGCTTCTATTTTCAGAGTGTGTCTACTTTACAGCAGCAGTCCTCCCCTTAAACCACAGTTAACATGTAGCTCATGTTCGTCTACTCCAGATGAGAGATGATAGCGAGAAAAAAAGAAAATCAGCGTGGGTAGGATGTAGGTGGACTAATAAGTAACACTGTCCACCCCCTCATTGAAATGCAAGAATAAACGTATAATATAGAAAGGTAATCAAAAATGACATGAACTGTAGCTGGGTTGCAACATTCATTGCTTCTTTTTTCTCTGCACAATTATGTTTTGGAAAACATCTTGAGTGCTTTGTTAAGACAGTATGTGGCTTAAAAGAACTTGTGTAGAAGGAAATAAAATGCTTATTTCTTAAAATGATAAGTGTTTGCTAAATATTTCATTAATATGAAGAAATAGACACACACAGGGGTAAAAAATGACTAAAACAAGTCCGTTTTGGGGGGGGGGGGGGGGGGGGGGTTGGTTTTTTGGGACGGTGGGTTCTGGTGCGAGACAATATCGAACCACCATGGAGACGACAAGCCTCATGTAATTTCAGTTGGACCCCTCCCTTGATGGCTTCTCTGGAGCCATTAAGCAAAAGGCCCAGTCTACTGTGTCAGATGAAGACAGCTGCTGGGTTAAATGGACCATCTGTATCTAAATGATATAATCATTCCTAATAGAACAGGGAGGCTTCGGTCCCATTGCTGTCAGCTGGCCCAGAACAACAGGTCACCTTCATTGCAATTTACTGCCATCCACCTGATTGCCATTCCGCACACTCACCTGCATGTGCGCGTGCGGGTATGTTTCAGGATTTTTTTTTTTGTCGGAACTACTTTTTAATTCAGCAAATTCCATTCCTAGACGAGAGTAGACCAGACTTTGTTCTTTGCCAGAAGAATCAGAATTCTGACTTCCATACTAAATTTTTTTGAATACGCAAAGTTGTGAAGGCTGAATCACAAATAAGTGAGTCCAATTTACATTAGCTATTTTATTAATCATGGTGATGGCTTTGACAACACTAATAGTAACTCAAAACACTTCAAATCATCATTTCCCTTTGAAATGAGTGAAAATGCAATTAATCTGTTCCAGCCTTAACCTCCAAAATAACAAAACAAAAATTTAAATATCTACTCTGGGAGGAAAAACAGTGCTCCATGCTTATGTTTGTGATGCATCTTAGCCCATCGGTACGGCACTAATAGTTGTCATTTGCATGGGATGAAGAATACTGAATACTGAATACTCTTAATTGCTTGAAGGGTTACGGTAGAGCAAAACCTATGCTAATTAGCTTTGTGCTTCCCAAGAACACACATACACAAACTATGGAAGCTTTCCATAACTTGTTAATAGGAAAAGTATTTGTGCCGTGCACACCGGTGGAATTTTCAGGGGAGCAAAGTTGATTCATGTTATTTGAGAAAAGTATATCCAAATGAATCCTAACAGAGCAGCACGAGTCCCTTTAAAAGCGGTTTCATGAGATCAACTTGATCTTCACTGAGAGCACTAATAGCAGTTATTATGAAAAGTGCAGCATATGAATGCCAACTCCAATGTAATCTGAACTCCTCTTGACACAATACACGGCTTTTGAACGCACCTTATTTTGTTTTCAATCTAACACTGAGCTTTGGAAATTCTGACTCATTCCGAACAACTGCCTGCCTATGGAGTGTTTCTAGTCACCAAAATAATTCAGAAGCCCTCTTTGCTAACAAGAATTAAAATTAATCGTACTTACTGTACAGCCCTCAAGATATATTGATATATCAGCTATGGGTGTTATGAAATGGAGCATTCTAACACTTCTTCCAGTTACAGTTTCTGTATTTGTAGTTGCGCATCTCGAATCCTCAACATGCAGGCAGGCAGCCAGAGGGGTGAATGGGGGTGAACGCCATCGCACAAAAACAACAACAAGCTGACAAAAGACATGCAACAGACTGCCGCATTTGAACAGCATCTGCGATGTAAACACGAACATGACAAGCATTGAATAAGCTGCACAGACTCATAGGAGGCTAAATATCCTGACCACTAGAAACTCCGCCCCAACAGATTTTTACTCATGTATTACAAGTTTAAGGATTAAAATGCATGTAGCACATTAAAGCCAAACATATTCCCGCCAACAGAGACCATCATAACATTGGCAATACCTGTAATTATCTCACTTCAAAGAAACCTTAAATAATAATAATAATAAAAATAATCAGTGCCTAAATGGCTACTAAGTAAGGAAACAAATACTTGTTGCTGAATTTTCATTGAAACTGAGCTTCCCTTTGTTCTGTATAAATTTTCCACAACAGGATGTAAATGTGAAGCTGTTGCGTGTTAATTTAAATGAAAATCAAAATGCTTGGCCAGGTGGGTGATGGATCAGTAACAGAAGGGGCAGGGTAAATAGGATGAATTCATTCCACCCACTTAAAAGCTGCTACCCAAGTGTGTACCTGTATCAAACAGTTGACTTTTTGAGAGGTTCACGTCTAATTCCCGACTATAAACATTGTGCGTGGTGAAACGGCAGCAGCACACTAATTTAAATTAAAAAAAAAAAAAGCCAATGTTATTTTAGGAATTCTCCGTAAGCCACAACTTTCTGGCAAACAATGAATATCAGTAGAATCATCAGCGAGACACAGTAAGCTAGTCAAAAAGGCCAAATTAGTTATTGATTGAATCAGTCTCGCCAGTGACTAATATGAACCACTCAGACATGCAGCGCTGAGCATCTGTGAGGAATAAATGGGATTTTCCAAGTGTAAATTGGGAAAGTCCTTCATGGCGGACAGGTAGAAACACTTTGGAAAACCATATACTGTAATTATTATACTTAAAGCTGTAGTATTTGGCTTCTGGTCCAAGTAGGTTTACAGTACAATTCCAAATACCCAAAGAAAAAGACTTGAGAGAGCACTGTTTCTCCTTTGTAATGTCAAAGGTGGATTCTGCTTTTTTCCCTCTTTCCACCAAACTTAAATGTTTATGCGGCTTGCCAAATCTTTTTCCATTTGACCCTTTTTCATCCTCTCCGTAGTATTTCTTCACTCTGCGTTAGGATATAAACCTTGTGCTCCTGCCTCCCGCGGAGCATCTCTCTTTTATACTGCATGGGTGACAGAGAGAGAAAGAGAAAGCAGCCCGCGGTACAGTGAGGCGAGCGGTGAAGGAAAAGAAGCTTTCAAAGCTCACACAACTTTCTTTTATCCATAATATATACTGTGGCACATTTAAATGCAGTCTTACTGGCCCTTGCTCCCTTTTTTGGAAGCACTCGTCTGCACACACATTCAGAGGCTACTTTCCCTGGAAGACTTTTGCTGTTTTCTCTTTCAGATTCATTTATCAGTCCCACTCTTATCGACCTTATCGCTGCCAACCAATTTCGCAAAACCGCTCCGTTATAAACCCACAACTCAATCTACTCGCCTACATTCATTCCGATGCTTAACTATTGAGACACAGTATGGAGGAATGGTCCAAAAGAAGGAAGGGGAGGGGAATGTTAAAAACACTACTGTACTGTAGTTGGTGTAAATAAGAATATATGTCAAGGAAAATGCAGCCCAATAGTACAACAACAATTGGAAAAAAGTTAAGCAATAATCTAGAAACATCCAACTGGAAGTTGCCCTTACATTAACGGAAATATGGTTAAAACGTTTCAGATTTTTTTTACAGACAGTCATTTAGAAGCCACATCAGGCAACAGCAACAACCTTTTTGCAATAACCCTTAAAACTAAAATAACATTTTGGATTCAACCATTGAGGATGACGCAAACCTGGATGACTAAGAATCTACACCTGCATATAGATTCACTATGAACAACAAGTTTTATGTGCTCCCCTGAACCAAATTCATTCTATTCCATCAATCTATGAATTAAATTAATTAAATTGAAGGTCAAGCATCCTCAAATGAGTTTTGAGCATCCACAGTACCTTCAATGCTGTCAGCCAAAATGAAATACAGGATGTCAAGACTTCAGGCAATAGCTATATCAGCAATTGAGAAGCCAGAAAATAAGATTTATTTGGATTGGAGTGCCAATTGAAAAGTATGACTACTAGTCCAAACTTCTGCAACCTTCAAAGATCATAAATAAAAAGGAGCATCATCTTCAACATTTGGCTCACCGCACTAAAGGAAGATATTTATTTTCACGAAATAGAACATGACATAAATCCAAAACCTTAGTGGGAAACCTTACAAAACCCAAAAATGTTCTAGTGTAGTTTTCACGATGCTTTTTTTCATACAAAATGCATACTGCCTTCTCTCGTGTATTATATCTATTATTATACATATTTTCGGGGCGAGAATTCACAAGACAAGAATCCAGTGGCCCATCGTCATTCGATAGATGATGCAGTTCAATGTATTGAGAACCGAGTCAAACATTGCCAGGAAAGTGGCTGGAAGGTGTGTGACGACAACATGTTTGGACATTGCTCATAAATAATGAATGAAGTTTCTTTGCTATATCTGAAATCCCTTCTAGACAGACATGCACCCAAGGCTATACGTTGCAATCCTAGACAAAACTACACGCCCACACACACGCACATGTATTCCGGTGAGCAAACACGCACAAGCAAAGAAGTGAAAACAAGTGGGCGAACGTGGCTAAATAACAGCAGTGACACTCTGGGAACGAGCTGAAAGGAATGAGTGTCACATCTCTTGACAGCAATAATGGCTGTAAAATGACCCACTCTTCAAGCAAAGGACTCCACATTACAAACACACACACACACACGCACACACAGCGGATCAATTTGTGGAGTTTCTGCACGGTCGTCACACACCTCGAGGTTGTGCTGAGTTCAACCACCTGAAATTTCATGGCACAAACTAAAGCAGAATTCAAAATTACTGCAATAAGTGCAGGGCAGAGATAGAAAAATTGCAAGTTCGCAAGTTATGTTATTTTGGGGTTTTCCTCTGCTTGCTACAAATGATAAAAACTCAAGTCTCCAATTTGGTGTCCGCCATTTGCCTTGCATTTGTGATTATAATATGGGCCACATTAGACTTTTTTTTTTTTTTTTAAAGGACCTCTGGAAATGGCCAAATGGACTAAAGATTTACAAAATATCACCTTGAAACCAAATGGTATTTTGTGCATGCCTGTATTGAACATGTGTTGTACTTTAAAGACCTTAAAAATGCTCTAAAACTACAGAAACTGATACTACTTTTGCAAGTGTCCCAATGAGCTTAATTCCTAACTATAAAACCACTGCCAGATGCTGTTTTTCCTCTTAGCTTGTCTTTGAACCACTTTCGATATCCTCTCCAGACAAACAAAAGCCAACATCCTGTAACACACCCGCAGGTGTTTGCGAAACGCATCCAAGCTGCCAGCTTTCCTTTCTCATAGCGCCGCCGCCGCCACTGTTAGTTTAAGCTGCCTTGAGACCGCGGTTCAAATGTGCTTTAGAAGAGGGATAAAGAAAATGAGATGGAGAGGATGGAAGCCCAAGCCCAATACGCTTGAGGCCATTGCTGGTTGATATCAGATATCCCGGATTATAGACCACACAAACACACACCAGCAAACAGGCTATTGTTTGGCTTTCCCCCCGATTTACCCAAGAAGGTTAATGGTTGAAGTGACCCTCATGTGGGTAACCACCTGGAGGTATTAAAAGCCAAGCTGCACCATCGCTGTGGAGAAAACATCCCTCAGAGTTGACCATGAAGCCACAAAACACTTTTAAACTTGTTAACTCAAAGTACAATAGCGGACGAAACGGAAAATGAACAATTACAGGGATCTGCCCTAAGCAGTTGTCAATATTGATGAATTTCACATTCTCAGAGATGACTTCATGCGCTCCATCCATCTTTACAGTTTTTTTTAACCAAGTTCACATCATCCACAAACTGCACGGCAATGCCAGTGCGGATAGACAACAAAAACGAATTCTTTTTATTAAACAGGCGGTCTTCTGCGTTGCAAGTGCCTCCGGTGCCGAAGTAATTTGAAAGTTATGCCGGGCGCAACATAAACATAAGCATTATTGTTGGCAGCCTTGGCACCGCAGTCTAATAAGAGCAGACTATAGCAATTGTGATGGGAAAACTGTCACTGTTGCAGCCTCTTAATTAAGAGAGTGTAGAGAAAATATTCCGTTGTAGAGAAGCTATTTTTCTTCAGAGCTGAAAATGCAAGGAGGGAGGAAATTAAATGTCTATACAGTTAAACTGTTCAATTTAATGATTACAATAGAACCCAGGAGGCTTCTTGGTGTCAGGTGTGACAAACACCTCTGAGCTTTGTGGTTCCATTCTCGACTCTACTCTAAAAGCAAACGTGTTACGTTAATTGAAGGCTTTAAATTGTCCGTAAGTGTGCATACAAGTGAGGCTGAATGTTTATATTTGCCCAGAAAAACCCTCACATAAGACATCTTAAGATGGATCTAGTCCAAAACGTTAAGCATCTCCAAAACGAGAGGCTAAGGTAAAAGAAGAATTCAGGAACCTTGCAGCATTTGGTGCTCATCTTTTAGTCATTACACAACTTGGCTTGTACACTTTCACTCAAATAGTATCTGCCAAACCTCTTTAAAGACACCAAATTGGAAAAGATTGAGAATAATTGGCTCATATAGAAAGAGGGGAAAACCTCAAGCAAACTACAAAAACACACTCCCAATCCGGGTGCTTCATTAAGGTGCTTGAGTGAGTGGCCGGAGCGAGAGAAATGGAGTTTGTCATAAACAACAAGCAGGAAACAGCCAGCCAGCAAAAACAAAAAAACGAAATTCTTTGCTTTGGTGTTATTACGATGCCTCGGTGTTGCCCACCAAATGGGGATGCTCTCTTCCAGTGTGGGTTCTTTGTCAGCCATGGAAACTGGAATTATTATGAGCACGTGGGAAGTGTGCCAAATCACTGTCCCCTTCAATATTACCATGGGGGAGGGCTGAGCGGGGAAGAGTAACACACAACCCGAAGCCAACCTCGCGGCAGCTGGCAGAGGGCGATAAGACAAATGGGCAGCCATTGGGAAAAGGATGAGGAAAATGGAAGGTATTTACCTAAGAAATGTCACACTTTTATTTGGCCTGTGCGGGGATCTAAATGAGCCAAATTTTGTGTGTGTTCATGCAAGCGTGTGTGTGAATCATTCACTTTTGAAATCAACTTTGAAATGATTCTCCTGCTGTTGCATAGCATATAGTATGTCCAAGCTTTTGACTGGTCTTGTACCTCAAATGTAGATAAAATGTCCATTCTTACAAGTGATAAATTTAAGCCTCGGCGAGTGCACATCTAAATCTCGCCGGTTTCAGCCTGACTCGTGCTGAAATGTCTGTCATTATAGCACGCTACACAATTTAATTAAAGAGGGAGGAAGTGATGCGGAAAGTTCATCTAAAGTTTAGCTTGACGCGCCACTAGTGTAATCGCTTTAACTTTCACAGATTGTTCATTGTTGTCATTTAGGAGCTATCTTAAAGGTCACCTCGAGTGTGCGCGGATGATGCAGCTCAACTTGGCCTCACAAAATGCTGACCGTGGAATTTAGAAGGGTTTTTGATGGTGACGATTTGTACTGTGGAACGATTTATTCCATATAGAGTTGATCTCAATGCTTTGAAAGTCAATCAAATCAAAGCTCAACTAGTTTATGACCAGCCAAAATGCTACATGAAAAGAGCGCCTGCTTGAGTGAGCCGACACTCCCGACGTGATGCCGCACATGACACAAAAGTTGTTTAGGCTGAGGGCTGATGGAGCAGGAGGAGAAGAGAGGATTATTGTCAGAGGTTCTCTGTCGCCGCTGCCACAAAGCAGACTGCACATTCAGCAGAGAAGAAAGCGATACCATGAGAGCAAGGTGGATTTCAAGGCGAGTCGCTTGGCGTGTTGACATCAGCTGGTTCTTCAAATCCGAGAGTGTTTGTTGTTGTGCCAAAATTGCACTTTTATTTATTGTTTTGCATCTTCCGCTGATTCCCAACTCCTTTTTATCAAAGAGAGTGGATATTTAGAAAGAGACTAGTCAAAACACAGCATTCAACTCACCTCGATTATCCTCTGCACAAGGACACAAGAATATGTCGAATGCTGCATAGTGGTCACTAAAGTGCATTGAGCTTTAAAGCGGGTATCCAGTGTAGTCAAAATTTCTGCATTCACTTGCAGTCACTGTTTTTTCCCAGCTTTCAAACATAATTGGAAAGTTGACAAGACCCAATCAATGTAGACCATTAATGAAAGGTGATTAGATTTGCGGTGTAGCTGAAATTAAATTTAAAAAAAAAATCTCATCTGCATGCCCGAAAATTAAAAGTCACACGAATCACCAATCATTGCTTGTTAAGACTGTAGCGGCTGGTCTTCATTGTTCCATTCTATCTTTAGAGTGACTGTCAAACTAAAAGTTGAGCAAGAAGGGGAGAAACAAAGACATGGAGGAACCAATTTATCTCGTCTGGAGTAACTAAGCAGACGTTGGGAAAGATGTGCGCACGCACACGCTTGTACTTTGCTGTCTGTTCTCTCTCTGCCGCCGCTGAAGGGATGCCACACACGCACAAATTTAAACACTCAAGCAATCCATCTACGGCGCTTCGCCGTAATTGCCTTGCTTAAAAAGGAAACAGAAGGTGTGGAATATGTGTGCAGATACAGCCGCAGCCTTCTTAAGTGCAACACAAAATCTGGGTGACTGGAAAAAATTCGTTACAACTCAAGAGTACTACTCGATTTAAAAAATATATATTTTCAAGAAGGTAAGTGAAAATAATGCGCAACTGTACACACCTTTTACCTGGAATGTGCAAGAGGGTGTGTACACTTGTGCAAATAGTGTTTCTTTTTATTATTTTATTTAAAAAATGTTTTAAATAAATTGTATGAATAGTAAATAAATAGTGTTTATTTTTATTATATTATTTTAAAAATGTTAAATTGTATTTTCCAAAAAAACATCAATTGTTTATGAAGCACTTTTTCATGTAGCTGGTGTGGCTAGCACAGCTGGCTGGATGGAGGCTATATAAACTATATAAAATATACTATAATATACTAAAATATATATATATATATAGATATGCTAAAGTCTCCTTTATTTCACATCATTTGTCAGGAGCTGTTTCCTGCTCGTAACATCGCTTCAAATCGCCTTCACAGGCTGAGCAGTAACTCAACAAACCAGGCGAGATTAAATTGTAAATCCGACCCCTTTGTTGCATAAGATGACATCAGACGTTGGAATATCAGCGGCCCATGCCAAAGAACAAATGATTAAAAAGAAAAGAAGATTGTCTGTTCCTGGGAGCGTTGGATAACATGCGTGCGGCTGGCTGACGAAGAGCAGCTGCAGCAGTCTTTTCCATGCACCTACGGGCCATGACATTAGGTACACCCACACAGGCTAATGAGCTCCACCACGGGAGCTGACCTTCACCCACACCTGTGTCCCGTAGTTGGCCCTAATAGCTCACATTTTTCACATTTAGAAAACAAAATTTCTGGCTAAAGTAGGCGAGTTTACACCCAAATAATGTCTCATGCTCAGGCCAGAGCATCCACTAATCAGAAGATGATGCTGCACCAGGCCATGAAACTTGCGTTTGGCTCACCGCCCATCAAGCAGCAGTGAGAAGAAAGCCCATGAGATATAAGAGCAGCCTCTTTGGAGCACGAGGTTATTTCGTTTTTCATCATCTGCAGGAACACATCTGAGCTTATTAAAATGCTTTTAAGTACCGGCGTGCTTGCCGGCGCTTTCGTTTAGCTGGCTGCCCTGCTCACATTAAATGCAATGATTGTTTGTTTTACAAAAGCATTGACAACACGAGAGAATGGAAATAACCATTGCACTCGATTATATGGTATGCTAGCACTGAACTGGATCACAGTTATGAGAATACCGGAACACCTTAAAGGTCACCCAGCCAGTCAATTTTTTTTATGCTGCATATCCGAATTGCACATTTTAATATATCTAGGGGGGGGGGGGGGGGGGTAGTGCAAAACCTTTTGTCGTGATGAATGTGACGGCGAGTAAACTTAAGAGCATACATCATCCTTTAAGGAATAAACAACATGCACACAACAACACATAATTTTCCCTCGCAACACCTGATGCCTGCGTTCCACAATTTGTGGGCACCCAAGCATTGAGAGAGCTGAAGGTGAAGCCATTAACTTTGCATCTACTTACAGTAAATCACCTGACTGCACCTTAGGTCAGCTGAGGTCGGAGGGGAAATTGATACCAGCCAACCAGCTAATGTCAACATCTACTCAAACTAAAAAGATGAGGTAAATGACCTTTAAACAACTTTGTAAAGCAGCGAAACAACATACGGAAACATAAGATGCGAGTAGTTATTGAGACAGTGACTTGCATTGTAGACTACGAGCAATTTCTGTCCACTGCCAAACTAAAACAAAGCGTCGCTCACTCATAGCACACAGGGGGGTGAAGCAACAAGCTCATATTTCAATGAAGAAATGTTATACTGGCTTCATTAATAATCATTAGCCCCTTAATGACTCGGTGTGTGTATGCGCAAGTGTGATTGCTCAAGTAATCCCCCTTCAGCAGACACAAGAAACAATTTAAAGATCATTTAATGTGAAAGCATGCAACCATAGTTTTTGACTACATTTTCCATCATTCCAATAAAAAATTGAAAGACAGGCTGTGTATGTCAGGGCGGAGCTAAATTTAGCCTGGGTTGTTAGCGAGTTAAAGAGTCTTCGTAGTTCTAGCATTTTTTTTTTTTTCTAAATCTAGCGGGGAAGCTTTTAAGGCTAATGTGGCAAGACAAGTTTGAAATTGTGTTAAGCTGTTTTTGGATCATAATTGGTACAATATCCATGTTAGGAGGGCGGGTGGGGCTTGACAAGTGTGAGTCATGTATTTGCTGTGGAATGAAAGAAAACTCCTTCATGTCGTTGTCGTGACTACAAATAAGATGAGGAGAGAGCAGAGTTACACTTTGACAAAAGTTTGAAATCTTAATAAGCAAAGCAATTTGCAGGCGTACTGTGAGTGGATTAGATATGACAGTTTTGACTTGCAATAAATTGCAGTCTAATCCTGAACATCCTCACCACCGCTCCAGAATGAACATAAATAGCAGCGCGCATATTATTCTGCCAACTCGGCAGAGCAACATTTCCCTTACTAAGGAATCTTGAATTTTCTTCTCAACATCCGTCCTCATCTGCAACGCATTCAGGCACAAGGGTAGAAGATGATTCTGCACGGCAATTGTGTGTGTGTGTGTTGATTACTAGACTCTCATGAAATTCTGGTGGCGGGCCAGAGCACCAAGGGAGGACGCTGATGTGATGTCAGGTTGCAGTGTGAGTAATCACTTTTGGGAGGTGCCAGGAAGAGATGGAGTGTGAGTGAAAGGACATAAGCGAGAAGAATGTAAAGGTTACTGTATATTATGAGCCAATTGATTTGGAGTGCTCAGGCCAGTCTGCCCTGTGATTGACTGGCAAGGAGTCCAGGGGTTTAGTCCACGGGCAATTTGACACAGCACAAAGACACCGACTATATAGAGTCCATCCAATTGCGCCTCTGTATATAAGTCACACCGATCATCTTGGTCATGTGATACTTTCATCAAAATAAGGAAAGTCCAAAAGAGGCAAAAGAAGAGTCCACAACTTTAATTATCACTGATGAACATCGTTTTGAAACCCAAATAATATATAAACACGTACAAGAAACCAAATATGCCCTTATTTGAATTTTTAAAAACTCGAAATGAGAGACTTTTCAAATTTTAAGTCTCATTGCATTGTGCAGGTGTACCTAATTTTGTGGTGAGTGAGTGTATATTCCAAAGCAGCAAAAGTACCTCATTCGGTGTTCTTGCAGCTTTTGGCTCTTGCCAGCCTGAGTGTTGCATTTAATCAATCTTGCTTGTTTTCAACTTTTAAAAAGTCTGCGTAGCCTTGTGGGGGTGGGAGTTTAATCCTTTCAGTCATATAGAGGGGTCAAAAAGTGTTTGACCAACGGTGTGTTTTTTTTTCTATGCAGACAAACCAGACTGCAGCTATGATGAAAAAAAAAACCCAAAAACTCGATACTTAAATGTTTCTAATTCACATTTTATATTGAATTTCTAGTCGAGATTCAATATGGTTGTATGATTGATTCTTATGGCCGTGACAGACTGTATTCTTTTCGTCGCTCACTGTAATTTCTCTGCTGAACCAAGTAATTCAACAACTAAAAAAAAAAAAACATGGCAGGAGAGTGCAATGTGCAGACAGTACTTGGAAACAACACAGCTTTAAACCGCTACACCGTCATTGACTTTTCTCAGAAGATTCTTCCAATTCACTTCAATCATAAGTTACAAGAAAGCAGTCAGTTCTCAGTCAGTTGACAGCAACATGTCAAATTCTCTCATCAACAAGCTACCTGATGTTTACCTCTGTGACCAGAAAAGCATTTTAACAGATATTGGATTTTTTTTGTAAAATCCATTACAATGAAAACACAAAACAAATTGAACCAAACAGAAATGTGAAGTCAAGATTCAACTAATTTGCTCTAATTGGCACTAATCATCACTTTAAGGCAACATATGGTTCCAGATATTTCATGCTCGAATCCAAATCAATGCATTAATTCAAAGTGTGTACGCAAGAATGTGTTGTTGCTGTTATTGTCTAAACCTTCTGTCAAAAGCAGCCTTTGTGTGTGCACGCGTTTCTTCTGGAGTGACAGTGCCATACCCCAGGGTTCCTCTAATCAGCTCCACCTCTCCTCCTTTCCCTCACTTCTTTGCTGTCAGTCACACTGACGCCGTTACCGAGGAACCCTCATTGCACTCACTTTCCCCCAGCAGGGTGCAAAGCTACATTTCACTTTGTGTACTCTCCAAAATAGAATTAAAAACTAAATATGTTCTTTATAATATCGTGGGCAAGAGTGCAATGTCAGAGAGACAAATTATCCAGACATTTAATACACCTTTCGGGCATCCTCCACACCACACACACACACCTACACTTGCAGTGCTCAGCTTGACTCCAGCTTCTAAAGGTGACACGTGCATCTGATGACAAAGGACTCTCTCTCTCTGCTTCATACCCACAGTGAGTGGATCTGAGTGATGTTCTACATAGCTTCTGAGCAGTAACATAGTTTGGCTGTTTGCCAAGCTCTCCTCCTCCACATACTGATGAGTGAGTGACTGCCAGTCTAATTGGAAAACGACTCCAGAGTTATTGGACAGAAAATCATCCCCTAATGCAAATCCAATGTTGTGAGTGGCAGCGCAAGGAAGATCACTCAAGACCCCCCCCCCCCCTTCATGTCTGCTCAATGCTATGTCAACCTCACAGACAGCACCCAGCTGCCTGACAGTTGATGAAAATGTGTGACAAGGCTCAAAAGTTTATTACTGACATCCACACAGCTATTACACGCACGACACTGAAAGGTGGCACTCACTTGTACAACTGAGGCAGCAACACAAAAACTAGATCGTTTGACAGTGAAACATCAGTCAAGGGTGAGTAGTTTTATTTTACTTTTGTTTCATCGTACAGATATATTTTTGCTTAGATAGCAAAAACTGGAGTCTGGAACAAATGCATTGACTTGACATCATTTCCCATGGGGAAAATTGCTTGGAAATGAATGTAACCTTGTCGAGCTATTAGACTGTAGAAGTTCCATTTAACTTTTATGTCCATCCACTTTGCTAGCATTCTGCATCTTTTTACCTTACCTCACATCCTCCCCCATCTTCTGCAAGCAATTCTGAATGAACATTTAGAGCAAAGAGACGAAAAGCCAGTTGGACAAAGCAAGACACGACCCGGTGCTCATTTTAATAAACGATCGCTTGGCCCCCCTCCTGTAGTTTGGGTCAAAAACGAAACCTCGTTAGCATTGATCCTGTGTCAATGAGCTGCGGTCCCCATTGTGGTCTGACAGACATGTAGAGGTGGACCGGAGGAGACAGTTTTTGGCAGGAAGTTGAGTAAGAGGATAGATACTGAGAAAGCTGAGAAGCGAAATCTGAATACTGGAAGTAAGGAGGAAGAGTGAGAAAGTGAAACAACAAACAAGGGTATTCATTTAACGTGATGTGTGTAATGATGTCAAATATTTCAAACACACATTTCTGGATGATGCCATGATGACATTCATTTTTAAATACCTCCCTGACAGTGTCACACAACACAAGGTTTTAACACATTTTTCGATTTGCTAATTAGACTATACATGTGGCTGGTGAGTGTACATAGGCATTATGTAATTGTGACGAAGGAGGTAGGGAGGAGGGCAAAGAAGAGCAAATTAGAGTGCAACACAAGGGGGGCGGGAGGGGGTGGGGGAACTGTCATTGGGATTATTTAGAAAGATAACCGGTACAGTTGGAGGTGGCTCGCCAAGGAAACTGTAGATGGGGCAATTATAGCAACATTATCTTTTCCACAAGCAAATATCCTCACGGAAAGGTGTAAATATTTTAGATGCTGGGGATACACAAGCAGGAATTATAGCGATGCAACAAGATGCTCATTATCAGTACACGATGAGCCAGAACATACAGGCATAGCAACAAGAGTGTCATTGAACGGGCCTAGACAGTTTCCAGACTTCAACTCAATAAGAAAGCTGTTTTTCCATGTCGGAAATGCTTTTTGTGGATGGGTTTGTGTTGAGCATTTACTACAAAATGAAAAGAAATCAATTAACATTAAAATTACTACAAACAAAGCATTTTCAGGAAAACCCGCTTTAAAAACTAGAAACTAAAATAAGAACTCAACTCTAATGGAAATTCCAAAACTATTCCAACCCTGGTCCAACCATCATTGAGTGGAGATTAAACCCATGCTGCCTGCAAGGAAGTCAGAGAGAGGCCATGACACTCTCGGTGGTGTTAATAAAACAACCCTGGAACCAGCCTAAGAGGCAATTTCACCCAGTCAAATTGTCCTCAGGACTCATTTGGGCAGCTCCCATCAGCTCAAGCTTCCATTGGGGAAACGTAGTGATGCATCGACAAAGTGTGCCGTAAGAGTAACAATGCTTACAAGCCTAACAGAGCCGAACACAGAGCTATCAACCGCCTTTTCCTTTCTCCTACTTCTACTCTCTCCAAGGAGGCAAATTTTGAGGAGTGATGAAAGGGAAGCTCAACAAGTGTGGGAGAAAAGCCCGGAGACAACCGCAGGGGGTCACAAAGGCCCTGATGGCATATTTAATCAGCTATTAGGAGTCCTGCTGCAACAAAAGTGACAATCTAAACTAGTTTGCCCTGAAAACAATTTAATTCAGAAACGGTAAAAGTCTCATTCTATCCGGGGGGCACCGCATGAGTCAGTGAGTCGGATGTGTGTGACATCCATCATCACTTGGTTAAATGGACAGGAAGAACTTTTAAAATGGTCTGTATAGAATAGTGTAAGCGCATGAGTGTGTGTGCATATAAGATCATTCATTTGTGTAGGTGATATGATCCCTCTATGTGCCTTGTGAGGTGGAAGAGGAGATTACTGCAGCGCACCTCTATAATTACCTCTCATCTCTCAGCCGCTGCTCTCTAGCACAACAGGGAACGCTAGGCAGCCTACCGCACGCACAGCGGAACGCTCCACCAGCACAATGTAGCAGGCTGAGGGGGATTATTTCTAGAGGGTCATATTTCACTTGAACGTTGATTTGAGAACACCCACGCTGCCTTTAAGTAACACAGGTTAGCAGCGAGAGCACACACACACACACACACACACACACACACACACACTCATACACACACACTCCGTCAGCCAAACACACGTTGCTTCCAAGTAAGAATGACTCACCTGAAGCTACCCTTCCCACACAAAATCCCACTTAATAATCCATTCTTGTGCTGTACAGCTTTTTGTGTGCGTAGGGGCCCTGACAGAAAAGCACCTGTCACGGCATGAACACACACTGCCTATTATGACATCCAAATACAACAATAGAAGTAAGTCTTCAAATGCTTTTGTAAGTAGACAACAATTGTCAGCATCTGCTTTGAAGAGTCACTTTCAAAAGTCTGTCACACTTCAACGTTGACATTTAATGACAGTCATGACATTCAACACTCAAGTCATATTAAAGTGGCAGTGTAAATTTTGATTAACCTAACACAAACTTCTATTGCTGACATTTTATTACGCTCTCAACAATAGACCAGCGAAGAAGAAGTGGCGGTGCTGTATCCCACACACTCTCGCCTCACGAAACAAAAGCAACTTCAGCACGACCAACATGACTGCCACATTGACACGTATCGGCTAACTCTAGTTTGCTGCACGTCTTTTTATGCATGACGAGAGTAGCGCGACCCAGAAACGTGACCAGTCAATTTGCTGTTAGCACCACAGCGCCATTTACTGGCAACTGCGGCCAATTCTAGAACTAAAAGCCTTGAACAGCTAACTTAGAAGGAGTGTTTTGAGTGAACTGGACAATATTTTTTGGTTCTGGGTGCTTTAAATTGAGGTTCTACTGTACCTCCAAAGGCAGATGAGTCGTTTAAGGGGCTTTAAACGCATCAGTCGGGAGCACAGCTGCCCGAGACAGCACGTCATTCTTCTGCAAAGCCAGAGGTGCGTTCAAGCATGAGCTGGGAATGCTGCTTAGGCAGATGGCACTCAACAGCGCTCACATTAGCCAGGACGGATGAGAGCTACGACCTCAGGAGGCTGCTCTGGGGAGGAAAACATCCCACGAGAGAGATGACTGCTCATAGAGGGGGGTCGTGGGATGCACAGGTACGCTCACACGGCATGCCATGAAATGAGTCGTGAAATGTCAAGAACGGGACTCTTCATCCCATGAGGATTTTTACATTCCGTCATAAAGCATATGAAAGCGTACACAGATGTTTACCACTAAAGGCAATTATGGTTCCAAGCATTCACATTTTAGAGTACCAAGAAAAAAGTTTGGCCTTTTTCATCAACAAGCCGAAAAGCAATGAAGGCACGGATGTCAAAAGATTGCACCATTTACTAATCCAGAAATTTACACCCACTTTTGTCACATGAGTATTTCCATGAGGGATCATCAGGCGTGCTGCAGGAAATGACCTAGTCTCATATAATTGGTCTGAAAATTCTTATTGATTTACTGCAAACAATGCATCTTTGTTCATCTATCTTTGCCAGTGATGTTCAGTGACAGGCAGAACAATGAAATGCCTTTTCACTTGATGCATGAGGTACGATGCTGTGCATCCACCTGTAAATGTTTTTTATGACATTTCTGTCTACTAGTGTAGAGAATTTTCTAAAGCCTTAGCGCAAGAAGTGTTGAAAAACACAGCTAGCCCACAATGGCAGTGCTCCAACATACTCCCATACGACTCGGCTGTCAGGATTGTAAAATTTAATATAAAACAAAAAAAAATTCTTTCTATAACAGCATTTCGTAGCATTCATATCCAGTTTCTGAGGGAATAATGATTTATGATTTATTTTTTTAGTCCACGGATAAAAAGCTTCAGCCGATTAATGTGTTTCAAGTCAAAGCGTAAAAAAATAATTGCAGGCATCTTATCGTTTATCTTTGTGTAAACCAAAGCAATCCCCACCACCACCACCACTCAGCCTGGTCAGCAACAATCACAAATCAAATTGTTCACAGCAGTCACCAACATAACATAAACGAACACATGCAACAGATTCAATATAGTTTCATCATCCCTTCAATCCAATTGTTATAGCAAGTCACCATATTGGAGTAAAAAGTAGCAATAGGCATGATTAATCAATTTATTGTTTTTTATAATTGTACTTTTATCGTCAGAAATTTCATGACAATGGGTCTGTATGTGGTTCATCACTAGAAGGGGGAACATGTTTTCTGCCTATATGGGCTTCTCTCCTAAATAAGAAAATCACAAGTTACAAAACGTTTGCTCAGAAGGTTAAAAAGAAAATTAAAATAAATATCTTACAAGATTGACATTATTTCTTATGGGAAAATTACCTTTAAAAAAAAATCTGTTCTCAATTAATTAATGACTAGGTATGGTCCACCCTGGATTGATAAATCACTGGGCATATAATCACTGGGCACTTGCCGCATTGACAAATAACGGACAACGAACCAATTAACCAATTAATGATATTTTGGGAATGTGGGAGGCCAAACACTGGAAAGAGGAAAAAGATGCAAACTCCACATGTGAGCACATATTTGAATCTCCAACCTCTGTACTATATGCAGCCAACCACCAAGTGGCCGTATGTCAACTTAAAAACTTGTGCAGCACAGGTTATGAGCGCTCAGCATCCCTGGAGTTAATTAGGAGGACTTGCAGAAAACATATTGAATCTTTTCCACAGCAAACGACACCCGGCGGTGGCCCAAAGGCTGAAAGCACTCACCCGTCAGCGGGTCGTACGAACCATCCAGGTCCCGGGAGTCGGTCAAGCTTTCTCGGTTTTTGTTCTTCATTCTTTTTTTTTATTCTAGTCTTCCTCCGAGCGCGCCAGGAAAATGAGGAAAACTGTTGCCTGGTTCCCCAATGGAGGGTATTTTGAATTTCTCTTATGCGAATTGCGTACACCTGTTAACGAGCTTCATTTCCCGATCCATGAAGCTTCAAAACACAAGGCGTGCAATTGCCAGTCTTCTCTGCGTGCGTCTTGCTGCCGAGTGAGCCGTGCGCGCGTCTGCGACCGCCCTCACTAGCTTTACGCGCGCGCGCACGAGGTCGACAAAACAAGCCCGTCTCTCCCAACCACAGACAACTGCACAAAAATGAACAATTCTGCATTCCAAACCTTTATTCAGCCACATTTTATTATATTTGATCTGTTTGTTTATCCACAAAATCACCACGCGCACCCCCTAATAGAATGTCAAAAAGTGCACCTTCACATATAGTTGATTTTTTTTCTGTGACCACTTGTGATGAGGTTTGCTTCCCTCAAAAAATAGCAAATGAGGAATAACTGTAATTTATGACTTTTGTGAGGAGATGATAGTGTTTTTTGGAGTCTTAATTGTGGTTGCACACTCAGAGATGTTACAGCAACTTTCATCAATTGCTTCTCAACTAATGATCTCAGCAACGGCACATGCTTCCTAATTAGCTATTGCTCTGTTTTATGTTGCAACCACCTCACACGAGCATGTACAAAGATTTGCCAAGGTAGCGTCAGTGTCTGTGGCTCCTCGACTGTGCAGACTTTGTTTACATTTATGCTTTTTACTGATAGACAAATAAAATGTCAAGACTTCACGGAGACCATCACCAGACACTTCTAAATCTCCAACCATTTCATGAAACATTACAAAGATTTGACTCTGGAGCATTTGACTCGTGTGAACATATTGAAACTCTTTTCATCTAAAATATCATTGCTGACCACAAACTGTGGAACTACAAAAATATTCTTTTGAATCATCAAAGCACAGCGTAGAATGAGGCAACTTTCATTTCTGAAAGTTCCCCTCATTCGGATTTTGTCTATTTCTGATAAACAAGAGGCCCTCAATAACCAAAGGGCTTCCATTTTCCTGTCAACCAAAACCAACAAAATATTTCACAGATATGGTCGATTGGACACTGATTGGATTTCTGTCCGCGCTGAATAAAATGAGATGAGGAGAGCCAGATTTTAAATGAAGGCAAGGACGAGGGGATGCCGTTAGATCGATTTACGTCGCGTTGGAGGGGATTTGATGATACACGCGGCAAATAAGGAGAATAAGAGAGTCAGTGATGAGGCGGCCGTCTGAGACTGCAGTATGCCTGATGAAGGATTTATGATGAAACTTGACAGTGGAATCACACAAAGCACCCACTTCTATTAAAATACATCGTATTTTATTATCAATGTTCCATATATAATTAAGTATACATACAGTATATTAGATGAGTATGAAAACTCTTAGTTAACATTAGGGATGCTTGGTAAAAAGTCTGAAATTTAAGTTTGAGTAGAAAGAGGGAATAGAGGAAGAAGGTGAAGGATCATGCATCAAAGAATTGAGATGTACCCTTTGGCTCTGAGCGCACCTTCAAGGTGAGTCACCTGCCCTTGGCATTGAACTATGAATATTAAGAGCACAAATCACTACTGAGAGCCCTAAAGCGAAAAGATGCGTGTTTGTGCATTCAAATCAAGTCTTTAATCACCTTTACCTCGATCCAAAAAATAAGAGAAAATTCTAAGGCAGTGACACAATATATTGGATACCACTCAAACATGTTTTATTTCAAACATGATTGACATTCATTTAAATTCCTACAGGAACATGTTTTGTTCTCGACAGTGACAAATCATTGTGGTTAAGAAAGCTATTCATCGAAGATATTTTTTTGTGGGTGCTGAAGGAATGAGGTCGAAATACAAAAAGTCCTGCCTCGCTACAAAAACAGAAATGCTCAAACCTCATTGAATAAAGTACATAAGCAGACAAGTATATTCACATATTAAATAAATAAAAGAAACATTTGAAGCATATAATTATACGTACACACCAAATCAATAAAGAAGACATAACTAGACATTTTTGATAAGTGGTGATGAGAAAGGTTTTTATAACTTTATGATCTGATATATATATTTCTGAGGACTTTGAAATAACAAATGACTTTTGATATATTGCCTAAATAGCTTAATGACCCTTAAGGAACTGTGGAATGCATGCCTGATGTTTTTTCTCTGAATCATGGACACGGCCAGAGTCGTCTTGACCGCTCAGTACTTGATTGTATCTTATGTTTTGACTAATGCTAGACGCCAGTTTTTGATTACTACTGAACGCTCTGCACAGAGGGAAATAGTTTGTCTAACAAAGAAAAGATACGGTTGAATGCGGTACGACAGTGTATGTCCAAGATTGGAGAAGAATGTTCACAGGAAGGTCACGTGGAGATAAAACCAGTGGGTGCCAGAAGGAGCCACCCGAGAACTCGGCCAAAGATGATCGCCAAGGCCGAGAGACGGGATGGAAGACAACAGCCCCCTCCACACACACACACACACACACACCAACAGCCCCCCACCAACACACCGAATCGCCCATAACCAGCACCACTCCCATGGAAGCAGACTCTCCTTCGAACTTGCCCCACCCCGAAGACTCATCGCCCATCAATCCCAGCCCACAATGTGCTACTGAATATAAAACTGATCTAACAACCTTGGACTTTGCCTTTTCTGAATGGAGACTTTCCGCTCTTGAAGGGCCCAGCGCTGTATTGTACTTTCCTGAAAACAGAGCTTTTTGAACAAGAATTGTGATTGAACTCAACCAATCTGTCTAAGTCTAATTTCTGCTTCAGTGTCTTTGCATTTTCCTAAATCTGAAGAAATCAAACGAGCACGCAGTGAGTAAATTGGATAACAGGTGATTGGCAAAGGCTTTTGCCGTGAGGCGCAGATAACGCGCTCCCTAAATTGTGGACAAAATCCAACAGTGCCCAGAATATCGAGTGCAGCATCAGCAGAAAAGGATGATCACCATCCCAATCGCTGTCACTGGTGGTATTTTGGTGCCCCCCTCCCACACCTCCCCGAAATAAAGGGCGAAAATCTCCTTGGTAAGCGGCGTTAAAAAGCACTTCAAATGCGTGAACAACACTTTTCATTTGGTTTCATTATTGGCTGAAGACACTGTCCTCCAGCACCGAGCTGTCACTTTGGCCTCAGCCGCCAGCGCCTGAGAGACTGCAGATGTCCGCCGAGACTGACTGACTGACAACATGCAAGCACACCAACGTGCACAAACACAGATGAAAATGCAGAATGCAAAACAGTCTTCAATAGCATTGTATGATTGTATCCCGGGTGATTTTTTATTTAAATGAAGAAAGACCAAAACGGTGGCTCAGAGTCATATAGCAAAGTGATACGCTCATCTTGGAAATGTCTGTCATTTGGAGATATGGAGGGCAGCAGAAACGTCACCTTTATAAATGCTCAATGGAGGTCTGATTGGAGTTCAATGATTGCCAATCAAATTAAGTCCCCAAGAAGTCCATGTGATTAATCCGTCTTCTTCTTTCAAACTTGACGTCGTCTCCTCACCTTGTGCATATTCAAATGATCTTTTTTTTTTTTTTTTTTTATTTGAGCTGCGTGACAGAGGAAAAGATGACCTGAATGGCAAATTATGCTTACACAAAGGTCCCTCCAGAGACGCTTTTCATACAGGAAAAGATCAATTGGACCTCTTCATCCTAATTAATAATAATGCACATTTAAATACCACCATTTATAAATACAAACTCCATTTTCAGGGAAGCACTGTCTAAGGAATCTTTTGTCCCTCCGGCACGTAAATGCCACGTGTTATATACAGCTCTAATAAGCCCAGCTGCACTCTTGGCGACACACAACATGTTTTTCCTCTTGCATCGCCATCCTCCCCTGTTTCTCTACACAACATTGCAACATTGTGTTCACTTGAGTTTAATCTGAAGTGACTTTGCACTTCATTTCCCCTCATTGCGCTCATTAGCGCACATCCAGCAGTCACGCCATATCCTCTCTGACACCGCAACATGATATTTCCATTCAGGCTGAGTCAAACGAAAGCTTCCAGGCTACATGGGTCAATATTTTTCTTTTGTAATCTCACATTGCTGTCAGTGGAGTGGCTCTGAAAGGAGCACGGCCTCCCCGGGAGGTGACCGGTGTCAGCCGGGGCGATGCCACCTAATGTCACCTTTATCCTGAAAGATGTTCTAGGAGACAGCAGGGCACAGAAGCGAGCAAACATCCGGCTGGTAACATGGGGATTTGTGACTGAGTGGGTGTCCTACAACCCTGACTTTACTAAAGACAATAAACACAGTGTAAACTCAACATCAACATCAATCAACCAACAACATGCATTTTAATTTTTTTCAATTTAAATGCATCTTAAATTATGACTGGGTGTACTTAATGAAGTGTCCCTTGATTGTATTTACGCTTGCTGACTTTAAAATTATAAGCACCATTGGAAGCCAATCGAGATCATTCACATAAAGACACACAAGGGAAAAGTCTGAATCTGGTTTTCTCCATGAAACAATCGCTCGGGGGAATCTATGACGGTTGTTAATCACGTCACTTCATCTTGATGTGTCATCTGCACTGACTGACTTTTAACATCATTGCTGTGCTTCTGTCAACACAATTAATGGTCCTGCGCTTGTTTTCCATCCCAGAACACGAAGCCCAAATGTGTCGGACAATCACTTACAATCACAAATGGTTCTATGGCCCGCTAAGTAATCATCAGTAAGGGGAGGACCCATAAAGTCACACATGTGATAGATGGCACGGGCGGCAGGAGAAAGAAAAAGTCTTTTGGAGAGATGGATGGAGAGTAAAGGCTTATGGGAACATGCTGGATATGATGGAAAGCTTAACAGGCAAAGTGCCGAAGTGCCGAGAGGACAGATGGATGGAGTCTGGTGGGCTATAAACTGCGCCAGCCTTTAGCCCCCAAATGTGTTGTCCCATTAACATCGCCAAGGGCTGCTTTTAAAAAAGTTGCATGGCTGCTGATACTATTGTATTGTGGCAAGTTGGAATGCATTATCAGGATGCAGTCACTTCCTCTCATGAGGCTACTAAAAGCATCCATCTGAATGCTACCACCACATGCTTGTATCTGCTGTGAAACATATTGCCTGGCCAATTACTATGACCATCTGTATAGTGCTTGTGTGATTGGGACTGTACAGTGGAACCGCGAAAGATCATCAGGGGTGCTGGTGGAAATGATCCAACTTAACTTAGTTTATTCAGAAAATTATTATTCATCCATTACAAACATTATATTCATATATTTTTGGACATTTTTGCTCGGCGGTGTCCTCTGAAATTTTCTGATATAAAATGGGTGACTTAATGAAGTTTGGGAGTTATCAAACGATAACAATAATAATATATATGAGTGCAAACATTCATATATAGATCATTAAACAGCACTTTTTTTTTTTATTATACTGAGCAGTGGGCTACAGCTGATGAAACAAAACTTGCTCGAAAATTGTTTTGCACAAGGCTATATAACCAAAGGTGGCAAATCTAGGCCCTGAAAGAAAAACCCCTGCCTCAGTTTGGCTTTTGCCAGACTTGCTTCTACTGCCCTACATGTAAATGAGCTCATTTACCTACCCAGCGACATTATGGTTGATTTTGAAATTGTGCATTCAAGGTCATACACTTGGGAAATTACACATATATTTCATAGATGTTATATGATACTAGTTGAATGTCCCTAGTTAGCACAAAGCCCCTTAAGGTCACGCAAACGATGGCCAAATGCATTGTGTCACTTGAGTTACTAATTTCGTCTTAGACGTGAATGGCCTTCCTATTGTGTGAGTGTGAATGTCAGTAATTGTGCACAAGCGTCCTCGGAGTGTTGAATAAGTAATGGCGAGGCGCCTAATGAAAGATAATGTCGAGCTAATGATCTGTCAAAATGAAGTGTTTGCTTCTCGAGGAAGAAAATCATCTCCCATCCTGTGATGAATACTAGATGAAATTATATGGCAATACATAGAATACACAAACAAAGGCAGTATGAGTAATTAAATGAATGGAAATTTGAATATTCTCAGGTTTTCATCCTCTTCACTATCCAGAATACAGCAGAATAAAACTAATCCACCCAAAACAATCTTGTCGCCAACAGCTATGGAAAGAGGATTAACAGTGTTGTTTTCGTCTTGTCGATCCTGAGTCACTACAGAGTAAGCATGACTATTCCAAGTCATGGTTATTTATTGCTCTGAGAGTTATTCAGTAAAATCGTTCATGATTCTCCAAAGGAATGAGATGGTTTTAAGTGATCGTGCTTAAAACCTGAAAAGCATGTAGAAAGTATATCCATGTGAGGCACAGAAAAATAATTTTCAACCCAAAATATTACTAAATTGTTAGGATTTGATTGTCTAACTGGATACTAAAAACAAGATCACTCCGAGCAAAGACAATAACAAATCATTGCAAAACTAAACTCATACTATGTTGGTCATTTATTATATTTAAAAAGGCAAAATGTTACATCAGGATATTAATGTATTGGATCCCCTTAGCAGGTGCAGGCGTATCTCACGTCCTTTCTGGTGTGTGAATGCATCAGTTTTAACCCACAAGATCAATAGTCGCACAAGTGTGGTAATCAGCTGCTGTAAATACAAATAAGGCAAAGATGCATGTGCTTGTAAAGTCACACTAATAGGAGACATGTTTGCACGCACACTGGGTGTAAAAGTGCGCAACCAGCGATATCATATGCGACAAGTGCTGCATTCAGAGAGCAAGCGTTTTTCAGGAAAATGATGGCAAACTGTTTGAATAAATAAACCGTTGCCACTCAAGTGGGCAGATGTATATTTAAAATGTCTCCATTTACACTTATTCATTATTCTTTGTCAACAGCTCAGAAACGGTAACACATTGATTGAAGGGCTGGTGTATGGCGCAATCAATGCAGCGTTGCTTTTGCCATCCATAAAGGCCTCATCTCACCGTGTCGTCCCACTTGAGACTGGCATTTACTGTGCGGTCGATACACTTATAAAGTGGTAGAAAGTCTTCATTTTAATTTATGGCAACACGAGGGAATTAGACACATCTATTGTCTGAATGCGTCGACTTTTGCCCGGAGGTTTTTTTGCTGGTTAATAGTGCGCCTGTGCGTGCCTTTTAATGACCTAGTAGTTAAAACTCTAAATGGGCTTTGCGGGACAGAATTAGTCAAGAATCCCACTTGTGAATCCCTTGTGTTTGTGATGTTAGATAAGGTCTGTATTCGATAGTCTGACCTTGATAATACTGATTCCCTTAAGGACCACGAGGATGGTTTGGCCATTTTTAGCCCACATAAATTCACTTCAGTCCATCAACATTCTACTCATCACTCCCAAGGCTGCATAGAGTGGAGCAAACAAGATGTCTCTGGATGCTTCTGAACCCAATTGTCATCCAGCTGCCAGCATGAGGTGAAAGTGTGCAGTAACAGTTTGTGAGAATACCCAGTTCAAATTTACTGCCAGTCAGCTGAATTCCCATGAAGGAATTCAATTCGGTAAATGGCCTCAGATATCCACCAACCTTCAAACCTATATGGTCAGCCATATATTAAGAAATGAAGTGATTTTAATAGAACGTATTATTATTATTATTAGTGATTTTTCAGGGTTTATTCTTGTGGACCCCCTGAGATATCCTTGCCCCTTAACTTTGGATAACAGTAACCCAACCTCCTCAAAATCCAAAACTACCCAACGCGTGAGTGAAGAAAACAACCCAGCAATGTTTGGGCATGTAAGCTACTATTTGCCCTAGAAAAAGAGAGTGAGAGAAAAACAAAGGAGAACTGTCAGTGGTGTAAAAAGCAAGATAAAGAGCAAGAGCGTGATGAAAATGTTAAAGGCAGTCGTGATGTGATTGGGGAGTAAGCAGAGCTCTACACTTGCCATGACAGGTAATCACTCACATGCAATGTGCTTTGACAGCACAAAATGTGTTGCTGGAGCCCCCCACCCCTCGACCTCACGCAAACATGCCACAATAACACATAGGCACCTGTGCACACGCCCAAGAAATTTTACCACATAAAATTGAAGCATTAAGGTTTTAAGGAGTTTTGAATATCATATTCCCAAGTATGAAAATTATAAGCAGTAAGAAATAAATACACACCTATACATAAACACAAATACATGCAGACTAATTTAAAGAAGTCTGAGTACAGATGACCTGCCCTCTGACTCGACTGACTTTGCCTCTGATAGACTGAGAGGAAGAAATAATGGAAATAAAATGCAGGTAACCTAAGGCGGAGGAGGGAGGAAATGGAAATTAGAAAGAAAAAACAAAGATGTGGAAAAGCATTGATGAACAAACAAACTACAGTACTTCAACTAACATGACAAAACAAAATGGAAGTGCCACAAACCATAAATTGTTATCTTTTTCTGAAAATGAGCAGTTTTTTATTAAATTATGATTTCTGTTTCATCATTTCTCTCCCTGTTCATCATAAGAAGAGAGACGATAGTGACTACTCTCCATTGGCTCAAAACATACTGTAACTGCACACACACGCTCCAGGACTACATAAGTAATTGTTTGCCAACATCCAATCCAAACTGAATTGAAGAGGCAATTTGTCACAGAGGTGGTCAAGGGATTGCCTGAAGTAGTGGTAAATTGATGGAGTTGAGCTACCGCAGCCGCTATCCGTCCCTTCCCTTTCAACCAAGAAGGGCCACGAGGCCCACGGGTAGCAGCTACTCTTTTGGGATTGCAACACAGTGACGCGGTCGCATTAACAATTACCTGACTTGATCAAGGAAGTCGTTTTACCTGTCCCGGCCAATGGTGTTTTCTCAAAAATCTGGCTTGTACTCGATTTTATTTACCTTTATTCATTCACTGCCATTGACGACTATTTGAACCGGGCTGGCACGGAATTCAAGAAGAACAGCTCAGCACACAAGACCTAACATGTCATCTATATGTCTACTTGTAGCCACAGGCTACTTTCTTATTTTTCTCTTATCTTCATCCCGTATTTCAGTAATTTTTTACATAGAGCCCCAAGTGGTCCGATTGAGACAAAACTGAGTGTTTCTGCTTTATTATTGCATCTGCAGCGATATGAGTGGTGAAAGGTAAGATACATTATGTGACACAGCTTTTGTATTGAATATCATCAGACTGTGTGTATGGCCACTTGACCTTGTCAGTGACCCAAAACTTCCTAATCAGACCAACCCTCCCATTGAACGTCTCCTGTGAGTAGAAAGTCCATCACACGTTTCCCGTCACCATTCCTTCACCGCCTTGCCGTCCTCCCCTGGGAAGCCAATAGAGTGCAGGCATCCCCCCCCCCTCCTCCTGATAAATGAGCCACAGGAGTGGGAAGCCTCCCCTCTGCGGAGGAGACAATTACACATGGAAGTGGGAGCGAGGGGCGAGGGAACCGATAGGAAAGTGGCAGCTGGTCACTGAGCTGTGAAATACCGCGAGAGGAATGATGGCGCTTTCATGAGCTCTTCCTGACTAGATCATGTCCGTAGTGGTGTTTGCTTTTAGCTCAACATGATAAGGATTGACCTAAAGGATAATGTTGAACAAGGTGCTTATTTGTGTCATGTTTTTCATTTTACCAGCTGCTACTGAATATTACTGTGTAGTAGGGCTGGGACAATAAAATATGAAGATAATTGACTGTAAAGGGTACACCCTTAAAATTGCTGAGTTAAAAATTGGACCGACCCAGGAAGCTGGGTCAACTTTTTTAAGGGTGTATTGATTGACACACGCTTATTCTTCTTTCTTGTGGTCAATGAAAGAATTGTTGTCAATAGTGCATTCTAAATATGTTTGCATCTTGATATTGGCAAAATACCGCAATACTGTCAATTACACTTAATTTGACGTTTTGTAGCTGAGTCGAAACAGGAAAAAAACATTCAGTGATTTCCTTGTTTTGTTTTGTGGAATGAACAAAGCATCCAGAGTCATCCAGTTAGTCTCCAAGGGGGAGGCAGTCTAGCTGTCAGTCATCCAATCACATGAGCAACATGCCAAACCACTGACGGCCTGAGGCCAATACGAGCTGAAATGGCATGGCATAGGTGGAGGGAGGGACGCGTGATCGAACCATTTACACATGACATTTACTCGCTAAACATGCTCGCTGGCCTTTGGGTACGACACACGCACTCCTTCACCAAGGCTCTTATTTCATGGCGAAAACAAAAATGCACTGGCGAGTCATTTATCAACATCTGACAGCATTTGGAATGTTTCCCATTCTTCATATAGCAGCGAGAACGAAAGATGACCTTTATTTATTTTAATAAATGTACTTACGCGTTGCCCTGCCGTGTCCTCAACCACGTTTGTAGCAATTGTTCCCACACAAATCCCTCACGGGTTTGGAGACGACACCATTTTTGTTTGTTTGCATGTAGTCTGACTATCTCTGAATGCTGACCACCAAAGGCCTTGAGTAAAATTTGAACGGATAGCAGAGTTCCACCAAGGGAGAAAAGCACTAGAGTCGAATCGATAATTGTGACACAGCTATGGGATGAAGACCTTAACCATATAGGCTCAATTGCATTCCACTCTCTCTAAGCTATATACAATCCAATGTAGTGGTACCTTCAAGTCATTGATTTAAGATTGTTGTGGCATCTGATGACATCACTCATACAAATTTGAAAGGAAGAAAATCAAGTGGCAACATGACACAAAATGGAGGAGACTATATTTCAATGTTGATTAGCAGAGTCATTGTTTTGAAACATTGGGCCCATAGATTTATTTGACTCTTCCAGCTGAACGTCAGTTAAATGCAGAAGAAAGTGCTGCCCTGGCAATTTTTATAAAGGTTCAGCTCTTAAAAGCATTTTTGCAGTCAGAGTAAACATGAATATTTCAGGTTTGGTCATGCAAAGTGAATGACCTTGGAGTATAGAAACTACATATTTGCATGTGATGATTTTTCCTCATTATGCAGGCTTCTAAGAAAATGCTTAAGTAGATTTCAGCAATCAGATTGGATTTGAATTTCTTTCTCTCTCCTTACAATCAAAGTGAGCAAAGATCCAATTGTTGAATGTCTCTTAAAGATTATCCAGTGGTATATCCTCCCCAAATTGCTCGGCAAATGATTTGGACCCTCGCCTGTAAAACATTATATTTTAAAGCCAGCACTTTTAGTTAAGCAGGAATAACAAGGCACGGAATATTATGCAAAGCAGCAAGTACTCTTTCGCTAATGGTTCTGACTGCCATGTTCCCTTTCAGTTTTTTTTCTGAGACACAAATCAGGGCAGCATTTCATGTAACGTCTTCCAGCGGAATTATTGATCCTTTTATCAACAAAGACTTCGGGATTTTTCTTCGGTGACCCATGTGCCGCAACATTCTTTGTACATACAGCATTGAATATGAATGAAGTAACCCTTTCTACATTTTGCCTCTGAAGGAACATCAAGAAGACATCTGTCAAATTTAGCTCTGGTAAAATGACAGAAGCAATTACTCTTTAGCTAACGGGAAGAATTCAAAGTATCTTCCATCGCTGTGGTATCTCATCTGCCAGACACAACGAGTACAAAAGAACAAACCGAAAGAGAGCGAGAGATGAGGGTGAAAGATGCCAAAAGGCACCTACGCCGATATCAGAGATAGACGGCTAATTAATCTCCCAGCAGGAGGGGAGGGGGATGTCAAAATAGCAAACCGTGGACCCGAAACGACACTGAGCCAGTGAATGTTCACATTATAATGAGCCAGTGATAGGCGATATAACAATACATGACTCACAAGAACAGATCATATGTTGTATGATGGAAATCCTGGAAACCCTTTGTGAGATGTCATGCATGGTGTCAAAACATCAGATCGTTTTCAAACCATGACTAGTAATTAGAAGTAGGATAGAAATACTGCCTTGAAGTTCTCCTCAAAGATTTTTCAGCCAGCACCAGAAATGCCGTGTGGGGTTGTAACTTTTTTCTCCCAAAAAGATAAGGTTACTAAGAGAACAATGTCCACCAGTTTGTTATCATGAGGGCAAGACTGGTTTTATTCAGGCAAGAGTATAGGTGATAGTTGGAGATGTCGGACCCCATGGAGTAGAATAAAAAAAAAAAAATTGATCATGTTTTGGACCAAATTAAGTTAATCATTTGAGGTTCCACTATTTATTTTTATTTTGTTGTGTAAAATTCTTTACGTCTTGGTTGAATAGATGTCAACATTAGATTTAGTTGATCTTTTTGGAAGTAACGCTCACTGAATTAGGCTTTTGCTTTAACCTAAGATGCGAGTTTCTGAAATGTATGGGGAAAAAACTAATTCACTACTGGCTATGCCAGAGTATAATTAATTGTGCATTGAAACCGTGTCAAAACATGTGTAAGTAGATTTGATATAGTCGATTAAAATCAGCAGAATGAGTTGGCTAAAAGTTGATAGATGCTTCCTTAAAACATTTCCACACAAAAACTCATGGTTAGGTTACACCATTAAAAAGTTCATTTCACAGAGGCTGCTCATGAACGAGACTGTCTCTCGGGTTATTTGAATCACTGCTATATGAAGCAGTGAGCCTAAAAATAGAAGCGTATGAAAATGTTGTGATCAGCGCTTAATATCTAGGGTAGCATGTACCTGGATCGCTTTGCAAATCCCGCCCCACACACTCAAACAGTCGATGTGCATAGTCACAAAAGCTTGTTAGTGATAAATGTGACATGACAATTAAAGTTTGCATTCAATCACAAATTTTTGCTGTCTCAAACTTGTCAAGTTCTTCATGTTGCGTGACATATCTTGTCTGTCAAAGATTTTCAAAATAACGACAATAAATGAATAAATGTAAATAATGTAAATAATGTAAAATCTCAGAGCACTAAGATAAGGCAGAACTTGAATATTTCAAGAGGCTGAAGTCAACAGCGGATGTTCTCAATAAGCAAAGACGGGTTGGATTGGCCTCTGAGGTGAAGTGCGCCATCTGTGTTTGCAACATTTGCAGGCAGAGAGGCTTCTTATGAGGCCTCAAGGTTCTACTTTCATAAGCTTTTATCCCCTTGCAAAAAAAAAAAAAAAAAACCTTTATCATAAATCAAAAGCATAAAACTCAAACCATGGAGTCAAATGGAGTCATGGTATCCAAAAAAATAAAAGGATATGAGATCATACACGTCTCTGAACTTGCGTGCTTCCAATATTAGTATTTCTGCTCCAATTCTTAGAGAGGCTTTTAAATTCACGCATTTAGGTTTTGGGTTTTGAATTGGTCAATTTTGAGACCATTTGAGACAAACAGGGTTGAGACTACGGTCCCCGCTCATGACTATTTCATGGATTTTTGGACTCATCATTAATACAAGACGTTACGCAAGTTTGGAACTTTGAGTGGACTTTAAGTGAAAGGCTTGATAAGAACGGGCGGGAGACTTTCTGTCCCTTTGCCCTGACTGCAGCCACATTATACAGGATTTTTTTTTACCCAAAAGTGTCAAACACTAAAGAGGGACGGTGGACCTTAAAGAATTGTCAACACAATCAGTTCCCAAATCACAAACAAGTGCACGTCAACTGTGGTAAGGGGTTAGGGCAAATATTTGAATAATGGAACAGCTTTGCTCTCTTTTGTGTTTCAAGTACGATTACGAAAAAGTTCCAGTGTGGTGACGAAACACGCAAACACACACGAGAGGACACACATTGACACACACCACCACCTCACTCCCCATATGCATTTTTAATATGTGCATTTGCTTTGCTTTCTTGCACAAGTCACTCCAATTTCAAGAATGCCGACTTAAATAAAAAAATAAAAATAAAAAATAAAAAAATAAAACACGTGACAAAGTCGCACACAAAAGGGCAGATGGCTATTTCTGTATTGGAGTTAAACAGTGACTTCCTAAGTGAAAGTTCAGGTCTATCTGGATTGCTGCTTTAGAAATTATTTTAGAAATTAATTTAGAAAGTGAATGATAACAAATTTTAACCTATTTAAAAATAATAACATTGCAATGCGCAGCAATTCCTCTCATGCTACAATAATATGCAACCGATGTGTCAGACAAGACATGTATTAACTTTTTATATGACGCTGAGCACAGCCGCCATTTCACACTCCCATGATGCATTGGGGCTGCATCAGCCCTGCAAGGCGCCACAGCATACTGTATACATAATCAATTATTTTCTTGCGTCGTCACCTGTAGGGTAACCTTTACAGTTGCACGCGCCTAATTGCAAAAGGAACCAAAAGTTATCGCTTGCTGTAATGTTGCACGTTTCACTTTTTTCTACCGTATATGTCAGTCCATGTAAAGTAAATCCAGCTTCGTTTGTGGCACTTTACGGAGCTCTTGTGGTCAGCCAGATGTTCATTGATCTGCGAGAGCTCTCTTGAATTTTAAAACCCAGCCTGGGCGCCACTAGTGATCGATCAAAGTACACACAAGCGACGCAAGCTTCGCTTCAGGGAGGATGGATTGTGAGTTAGACATTGTTTTATTGAGGCAAGTTCACAATTAAAGGCGCTGGCACACGTTGATCAATTTGATTAATGGCTTTATATTGATCTGTCAACAGATAAATGTGATGCTATCTCAAAGTAGGAGGCAGTCAATTACAAGCACCATGCAGTGCTGAGTTTCTTCTAGAGAGTAGCAAACCGTAGAGGGGGTCCACTTTGTGACACATGGCAAGCATGTACATGTTTTCCAAGCATAGGAAGAAGCTTGCTGATGCAGGGTCTGATCCAGAGAGGCTTCCCCGCCAGTTTGAATGAAGTGTTTACCAGAGCGGGTCGCCGGGCTGCACCTGCTACCCGTCTTTGTGCTGCCAAGTCCGGCAATGGGGATTCACTCAACAGGAAAGGGCCGTAGAAGCAAATGTTTTTGCAATGGTGAATATGCTTGCGTTGTGTACAAAGCAACTGCTGTCTTACAATGCGTTTCAAAAACAGCCCACAAGGATTTTTGCACTCCCAAAGAAAAAAACCTAGAAAAAAAAATATCAGGTCATTTTCGAGAACTGGATTTGCGCCTGATTAAGATTTTCGGTAGTCTTTTGGTCTAGTTTGGTTGTCGGGTTATTATAGTATTAGTAAAATATCAGCAAGGGCATCGGCTTTGTTTTGAAGCACCCCTCAGCCTATAGTTGAAGTTTTATAGCTCTAATAATAACTGTTTTGTTTCCGTGTTTCTGCTCTCAAGTGCCCTTTTTCCAGCAACAAGCCATACTGGCAATAATAATATCGCTGTTAGCATCAGGCAACACGAAGAGACGGAAGTTTTCCTCAGCTGGTGAGGGAGGACATTAAACTGCTAACGAGACAAACCTTTCTCTTAGGACCACTTTTGGACCATTCAACAGGAAGCTAATGTTTATACTGAATAAAAGATGAGAATTTAAATGTCAGGCTCAACACAACACTGTTTGTTTTTCCGAGAATGATTTCTCGACTTTATGAATTAATCAGCATGTGAAAGGATTACGTGATTTACTCATCGTCAAGTAGTTTAACATAATACAAACATAACACTTCACCACAAAAACAAAATATACAGTTGTGGAGGAGCGACTTATGAACAGTTCAAATTAACAGTTTGTAATAGCATAAAAACTTAATGTTTCTGTTAAATGCAAAAAAAAAAAAATGTCGGGAAAACTTTAAAAGGAAAGTCATTAGGGGTTAATCGAAGGCACCTTAATCGGTAGTTGGTATACAAGTTATAAGCCCCAATAACGAATATGAAAGGATTTATTTTCATCTCATTTTCCTCTCACAAATCCCTTGCATTTAAAAAGGGTTGTGTTGACTATTTATATCCACCGTATAAATGCCCAATGAATTTATCTGCATTTCTGTGTGCCAAAATACAAAAGACAAAAATGGCAGCGAGTATACCGTATGTCACCAAAGAGCCCTCTCTCCCCAAACATCTATATTTGAATATACTACCGTTTATGAATTATGAATGTCAAATGGCTGCCTACTTAAACAAATTCACTAGATAGAGCCAGGACACTAGCATGCCTCTGAGTCAGATCAATACAGAATATACACAGCTTTAATGGCTGTGTCCTTATGATAAGGTTCATTAAATGTATGGTTACAAAATAATCAAGGATGCTAACGGTGGCGTGATGCTTTATTGCAGGTAATTAAAAAGGCAAATTAAGTGTTCAGTGTCGCGGGCTTTGCTTCATTACCTCAATTTTGCTGTCAACTCCAGGCGGTATTCAAGAGAGCACAGATGCCCGTTTTATTGTTGTGGATGCGCCACTTAATTATGAAACACATACACAGGAGACACACATAAGGTATTGCCATTTATATATACATTTGTGATTGGCTGTCAACACGCAATTTATGACCAAACACCCAAGCTATTATTTTACAGTTGATGGAAATGTTAGATTTTTTGTTTTTGTACGTTTTAGTGCAATTTAAGACAAAAATAAACAATAACAATTTCAGGAAAAACTGGGAAATGTTGGAGCGAGACACAATAAATGTGTCCTTACTCAGCTGTGTTGCTATGACAACACACCTACAGCTCTCTTTTTTTTTTATCTGAGCAATCTTATGTGCAAATGAAGCCAAACAGCGAAGTCATTTTGTGCTTCAGAAGCTGCTGTTTGAGAAACTTTGTACAGTTAGCTCTTCACCCATCTTACGGTTGTGCAGAATGCAGCCTAATTTCACAAAGGCGGAATCCCATGTGTAGGCATTGAAAGAGGAGCCGGTCAGCACCCAAGTTATTTTGAATCAATCCAAATAGAAATTGCAGCTGGGTCAAGTCACTGGTGGTACCAAATAGAGAAACATCAGCCTTAATACGTCTTAAGTGAACATCTAGGGACCTTACGAAACAGAAACAATGTAACGTTATGAAAAGTGCATCATGTGCATTGTGTGCATTATACCCTTGTGGATTGCTAAAGTAATGTTCACATCACTTGAATATGCACAATCAGTGTACCAAATATGAGTTTAATTTGTTCCAT